>NC_086454.1:17829933-18131599 GCF_028390025.1 Pseudophryne corroboree
TGAGGAGGGGAATGGAGGCAGCAGGAAGCCACAGACTGAGAGTTATATAGTGGGAGGAGCAGTGTACCCCAGCAGTACAGAGTATATCAGGAGATAAGTGATGTGTCAGGGAGGACAGGGCTGCATGTGACAGGGGCAGTGACCTGATGTGAGTAGGGGAATGGAGGCAGCAGGAAGCCACAGACTGAGAGTAATATAGTAGGAGGAGCAGGGTCCCCAGCAGCACAGAGTATATCAGGAGATGAGTGATGTGTCAGTGAGGACAGGGCTGCATGTGACAGGGGCAGTGACATGATGTGAGGAGGGGAATGGAGGCAGCAGGAAGCCACAGACTGAGAGTTATATAGTGGGAGGAGCAGGGTCCCCCAGCAGCACAGAGTGTATCAGGAGATGAGTGATGTGTCAGTGAGGACAGGGCTGCATGTTACAGGGGCAGTGACATGATGTGAGGAGGGGAATGGAGGCAGCAGGAAGACACAGACTGAGAGTTATATAGTGGGAGGAGCAGGGTCCCCAGCAGCACAGAGTATATCAGGAGATGAGGATGTGTCAGTGATGACATGGCTGCATGTGACAGGGGTAGTGACATTATGTGAGGAGGGGAATGGAGGCAGCAGGAAGACACAGACTGAGAGTTATATAGTGGGAGGAGCAGGGTCCCCAGCAGCACAGAGTATATCAGGAGATGAGTAGTGTGTCAGTGAGGGCAGGGCTACATGTGACAGGGGCAGTGACATGATGTGAGGAGGGGAATGGAGGCAGCAGGAAGTCACAGACTGAGAGTTATATAGTGGAAGGAGCAGGGTCCCCCAGCAGCACAGAGTGTATCAGGAGATGAGTGATGTGTCAGTGAGGACAGGGCTGCATGTTACAGGGGCAGTGACATGATGTGAGGAGGGGAATGGAGGCAGCAGGAAGCCACAGACTGAGAGTTATATAGTGGGAGGAGCAGGGTCCCCAGCAGCACAGAGTATATCAGGAGATGAGGATGTGTCAGTGATGACATGGCTGCATGTGACAGGGGCAGTGACATGATGTGAGGAGGGGAATGGAGGCAGCAGGAAGACACAGACTGAGAGTTATATAGTGGGAAGAGCAGGGTCCCCAGCAGCACAGAGTATATCAGGAGATGAGTGATGTGTCAGTGAGGACAGGGCTGCATGTGACAGGGGCAGTGACATGATGTGAGGAGGGGAATGGAGGCAGCAGGAAGACACAGACTGAGAGTTATATAGTTGGAGGAGCAGGGTCCCCAGCAGCACAGAGTATATCAGGAGATGAGTGGTGTGTCAGTGAGGGCAGGGCTACATGTGACAGGGGCAGTGACATGATGTGAGGAGGAGAATGGAGGCAGCTGGAAACCACAGACTGAGAGTTACTGTATATAGTAAAAGGTGGAGCATAATTCCCTAACAGTGCAATCTCAGTTATGATGTAAGGCTCCTCTATAAGTGGCGTAGAAATATTGAGGTGTCATTATGTAAGTAACATGCATATGTATGTTAATAATATATTAAGTTATCTTGTTAATAGTGTTAGCATTTATTGATAAGTGATACCTAAAAAACGAGATTTATGGTAAGAACTTACCTTTGTTAAATCTCTTTCTGCGAGGTACACTGGGCTCCACAAGGATAGACATTGGGGTGGAGAGTAGGATCTTGATCCGAGGCACCAACAGGCTCAAAACTTTGACTGTTCCCAGAATGCACAGCGCCGCCTTCTATATCACCCCGCCTCCCAGCACAGGAGCTCAGTTTTAGTTAACCAGCCCAATGCAGTAACAGGAAAAGAGACGACAACGGTTAGTAGCCACATACACCACACTCTCACGACAAGAGAAGTGTCAGCGGCTAATGCCATATCAACCCAAAAAAGCTAAGTGCGTCAGGGTGGGCGCCTTGTGGAGCTCAGTGTACCTCACAGAAAGAGTTTTAACAAAGGTAAGTTCTTACCATAAATCTCGTTTTCTGCTGCGGGGTACACTGGGCTCCACAAGGATAGACATTGGGGATGTCCTAAAGCAGTTCCTTATGGGAGGGGACGCACTGTAGCGGGCACAAGAACCCGGCGTCCAAAGGAAGCATCCTTGGAAGCGGCAGTATCGAAGGCATAGAACCTTATGAACGTGTTCACTGAGGACCACGTAGCCGCCTTGCACAATTGTTCAAGGGTCGCACCACGGCGGGCCGCCCAAGAAGGTCCATCAGACCGAGTAGAATGGGCCGTAATGTGAGCAGGAGCCGACAGACCAGCCCTCACATAAGCATGTGCAATCACCATTTTAATCCATCTGGCCAAAGTTTGCTTGTGAGCAGGCCAGCCCCGTTTGTGAAATCCAAACAGCAAAAAGAGAGAATCAGATTTCCTAATCAGAGGCGGAACTACCGGCAGTGCAAGCAGTGCGTTGCACTGGGGCCCGCCTCTGTCCAGGGGCCCAAGCATGTAATGAGTCAAACTGACTCATTACATGCCACTGTGCGCTGCGGGCAACCGCTGCCCGCAGCGCACAGCCGCCCGGAGAGGAGAGGAGCAGCGGCACTGACGGGGGAAGGAGGAGGAGGGAGGTGAAGGAGGGAGCCGCAGAAGCGCTTTGTTACTGGTGGAGGCGCTGCTGCTGCTGCCCCTCTGCTTCACTATAGGCTGTCTTCCGAGAACAGCCTATAGGGAAGCAGAGGGGCAGCAGCAGCAGCGCCTCCACCAGTAACAAAGCGCTGCTGCGGCTCCCTTCTTCACCTCCGTCCTCCACCTCCTCTACTGCCCGGGAATCGTCTGACGCGGCTGCACCGAGGAGCCTGAGCCGGCGGAGAGGGTAAGTATAATTCTTCTTTCTTTCTTTTTCTCTTTTTCTTTCTTTCTCTTTCCTTCCTTCTTGGGACTGCCTGCCGCAATGTGTAAAAAGGGGGGACTGCCTGACGTAATGTGTAAAAAGGGGGAATCAGCCTGCCGCAATGTGTAAAAAGGGGGGACTGCCTGACGTAATGTGTAAAAAGGGGAAATCAGCCTGCCGCAATGTGTAAAAAGGGGGGACTGCCTGACGTAATGTGTAAAAAGGGGGAATCAGCCATCCGCAATGTGTAAAAAGGGGTAATCTGCCTGCCGCTATGTGTAAAAAGGGGTAATCTGCCTGCCGCAATGTGTAAAAATGGGGAATCTGCCTGCCGTAATCTGTAAAAATGGGGACGCTGTCTGCCGTAATGTGTAACAAGGGCACGCTGTCTGCCGTAATGTGTAAAAAGGGGACGCTGTCTGCAGTTATGTGTAAAAAGGGGATGCTGTCTGCCGTAATGTGTAACAAGGGCACGCTGTCTGCCGTTATGTGTAAAAAAAGTGTACGCTGTCTGCCGCTATGTGTAACAAGGGCACGCGGTCTGCCGTTATGTGTAAAAAGGGCACGCTGTCTGCCGTTATGTGTAAAAATGGCACGCTGTCTGCCGTTATGTGTAAAAAGGGCACGCTGTCTGCCGTTATGTGTAAAAAGTGCACGCTGTCTGCTGTAATGTGTAAAAAGAGGAATCTGTCCGCTGTAAGGTGTAAAAGGGTCTCTACCTGGTGTAGTGGTGCTACTGTGCGGCGTAATTTGAATAATGGAGACTACTGTGTACCGTTTTATGAATTGGTATTATTTTGTGGCCACACCCCTTCCCCACGAAGCCATGCCACTATGTATTTTTGCGCGCGCCTACGGCGCGCACTGCCCCTGTTTAGCATGCAGGGGTGGGGCTCCGATGCCATTTCTTGCACACAGTGCTAAAATGTCTAGTTACGGCACTGCTGCTAGGTATCCATTTCTCTGGCCCTGAGCAGGTCCCCCTCACCAGATCCTCTCCAGGGGTGAGGGGGTGGACTTGGATGGGATGTGTGTGGGGGGGATGTGTGTGTGTGGGGGGGGGGGGACCAAAGCATTTTGTCGCACTTGGGCCCACCGCTCGCTAGTTCCGCCACTGTTCCTAATAGAAGCAGTTCTCTTCACATAGATACGGAGAGCCCGTACCACATCCAAAGACCGCTCTTTGGGAGACAGATCAGGAGAAACAAGTGCCGGAACCACAATCTCCTGGTTAAGGTGGAACAAGGAAACCACCTTAGGTAAATATCCGGGACGAGTCCTAAGAACCGCCCGGTCACGGTGAAATATCAGATATGGGAAACTACAGGACAAGGCACCCAAATCCGACACTCTTCTAGCTGAAGCAATAGCCAGCAGAAACACCACCTTAAGGGAAAGCCACTTAAGATCAGATGAACCAAGAGGTTCAAATGGAGACTCTTGTAACGCCTCCAAAACCACCGACAAGTCCCAAGGAGCCACAGGTGGGACATAGGGAGGTTGAATATGCAACACACCCTGAGTTAAGGTATGCACATCAGGTAAGGTCGCAATTTTTCTCTGAAACCACACCGACAAGGCAGAAATATGAACCTTGAGGGAGGCCAGACGCAGGCCTAAGTCCAGGCCCTGCTGAAGAAAAGCCAACAACTTGGCTATACTAAACTTGCAACATAGTTTGAATGACCGCTTCAGAAAACCCTTTAGCCCTTAAGACGGAAGCTTCAAGAGCCACGCCGTCAAAGACAGCCGGGCTAGGTCCTGGTAGACACAGGGGCCCTGAACGAGGAGGTCTGGGCGTTGTGGAAGTAGAATTGGACGCTCTGACGATAGTCCTTGCAGGTCTGAGAACCAGTGCCGTCTGGGCCACGCTGGAGCTATGAGAAGCAGAATTCCTTTTTCTTGCTTGAACTTCCGAATTACCCTGGGCAGGAGTGACACCGGAGGGAACACATACGGCAGCTGAAACCTCCACGGCACCGCCAGCGCATCCACGAATGCTGCTTGAGGATCCCTTGTCCTTGCTCCGAAGACCGGAACCTTGTGATTGTGCCGAGACGCCATCAGATCTACGTCTGGAAGACCCCACTTTTCCACTAGGAGTTGAAACACTTCTGGATGGAGGCCCCACTCGCCGGCATGTACGTCCTGACAACTGAGAAAGTCCGCTTGCCAATTCAGGACTCCCGGAATGAATATTGCTGATACGGCCGGTAGATGGCATTCCGTCCAATGTCGAATCCGTGAGACTTCCTTCATTGCCAGATGGCTTCGAGTGCCGCCTTGATGATTTATGTAAGCCACTGTGGTGGCGCTGTCCGACTGCACTTGAACAGGACGGTTCTGAATTATATGCTGAGCTAGGTTCAATACATTGAAGACCGCCCGCAATTCCAGAATGTTGATCGAGAGGAGAGATTCCTCCTTGGTCCACCGACCCTGAACGGAGTGTTGCTCCAGCACCGCGCCCCAACCTCTTAGACTGGCATCTGTCATCAACAGGACCCAGTTGGATATCCAGAAGGGACGGCCCCTGCACAATTGTTGGTCCTGGTGCCACCAGAGCGGCGACAGACGGACCTCCGGAGTCAATGAGATCATTTGAGACCTGATCCGGTGAGGCAGGCCGTCCCACTTGGCTAGAATCAGCCTCTGAAGGGGGCGAGAATGGAATTGAGCATACTCCACCATGTCGAATGCTGATACCATGAGGCCCAGCACCTGCATCGCTGAATGTATCGGCACTTGCGGACGAGAAAGGAAGCAACGAATCCTGTCCTGAAGCTTCAGGACTTTTTCCTGACACAAGAACAACCTCTGGTTGTGAGTGTCTAATAGCGCTCCCTGATGCACCATGCTCTGAGCAGGGATCAGGGAGGATTTCTTCCAGTTGATGAGCCACCCGTGGGCTTGTAGAAACCGGACCGTCATATCTAGATGACGTAGGAGAAGTTCTGGGGAATTTGCCAGGATTAACAAGTCGTCCAGATACGGCAGTATCCTGACCCCTTGACAGCGGAGTACCACCGTCATCACCGCCATGACTTTGGTGAAGATTTGCGGAGCCGTTGTTAAACCAAAAGGTAACGCCCGAAACTGGTAATGGAGGTTGCCAATAGCAAACCTCAGGTATTGCTGATGTGACGCTGCTATAGGAATATGCAGGTAAGCATCCTGTATGTCCAGGGAGACCATGTAGTCCCCAGGTTCCAAGGCCAGAACTATAGAACGAAGGGTTTCCATACGGAACTTGGAAACCTTCACAAACCTGTTCAATGCCTTGAGGTTGAGAATGGGCCGGGAGGACCCATTCGGTTTCGGGACTAGAAACAGCGGAGAATAGTACCCCCGGCCCCTCTGTGAGAGAGGCACCTGTACTACTACTCCTGTATCCAGGAGGGTCTGTACCACTGAATGCAGAGTGTTTGCCTTTGTCTGGTCCAACGGGACGTCTGTCTGGCAAAATCGATGAGGGGGTAGGTTTTTGAAGGCTATGGCGTAACCTCGAGTGATGACTTCCCGTACCCAGGCATCTGAAGTGGTCTTCAACCATTCCTGGGTATACCCTAGAAGCCGGCCCCCCCACCCTGGGATTCCCCAGGGGGAGGCCCGCCCCGTCATGCGGCAGGCTTATCGGCCTTGGAAGCCAGCTGACGGACCGCCCAGGCTCTTTTGGGCTTTGGCTTACCAAGTTTGGAAGTGCGGGCCTGCTTGTTGTACGCCTGACCTTTTGCTTTACCTGAAGGACGAAAGGGGCGAAAGGAAATACCTTTAGCCTTCGACACAGAAGGAGCGGTACTTGGCAGACAGGCAGTTTTGGCAGTAGCCAAATCAGCCACTATCTTATTTAAGTCCTCCCCAAACAGAATATCTCCCTTGAAAGGGAGCACCTCCAGGGTTTTTCTAGAGTCCAGATCCACAGACCAGGATCTCAGCCACAATATCCGGCGAGCAAGGACTGACGTAGTAGAGGCCTTGGCTGCCAGGATACCGGCATCAGAAGCCGCCTCTTTAATATAGCAAGAATATATGACAAGCATTTTCTAGCATGGTCAGAGGAGATTTCAGCTACCAACTCCAAGGCCCATGCTTCAATAGCCTCTGCAGCCCATGTTGCTGCAATAGTGGGACTTTGTGCAGCACCCGTGAGGGTGTAAATCGCTTTCAGACAACCCTCCACACGTTTATCCGTAGGCTCTTTTAGAGACGTGACGGTAGTGACAGGTAGAGCTGAGGAAACCACCATCCTAGCCACATGTGAGTCTACTGGAGGAGGCGTTTCCCAATTCTTAGACAGCTCTGGTGCGAGGGGATAGCGAGCCAGCATCTTCTTTTGAGGCACAAACTTCGTACTCGGGTTTTCCCAGGGCTCCTGACGTATATCCACTAGGTGGTCAGAGTGAGGTAAAACTTGTTTAACCGCCTTCTGACGCTTGAATCTATCTGGTTTCTTAGGAGGGACGGATGGCTCGGGATCATCCGTAATCTGTATTAACTTAATAGCCTCCAAAAGATCAGGAACATCCACATGTGAACTACCCTCCCCATCAGCAGTACCTGAGTCAGAACCTGTGGGGCCAGTGTAAGTGCCGTCTTCATCAGACGAGGTGTCAGTGACAGCAGTGGATTGTGAGGAGACAAGCGCTCACTTAGAGGACCCCTTGAGCTTAGGCGAGCGATGGTCAGACTTATTAGTAGTCAGGGACTGGTTCAACATCTTCAATTGAGCAGATAAATCGTCCGCCCACGGCGGGTTAGCTGCAGGGACCACATACGGTTGTACCGGCATAGTGGGTCCCATAGGGGGTGTTAGTTTATTAACTAGCGTATGTAGAAGCGTGGAAAAAGCAGCCCATGGTGGGTCATTATGTACCTCAGTTGCCACAGTCCCACTGGGGGGCAAGGAGCCCCCAGAACCAGAGCCCACAGCTGCTATATTCTGCTCATAGGGATCTGCGGCTTCAGCAACACCGGCAGTGTGTTCAGCCCCAGAACCGTTACCCTCAGAAGCAGACATGATATAACTTGCAGTATCAGGTAACACAGTACAATTATCATCAGCACAATATCCCAAAACCCAAACCCCTGCGCAGTGTAGTCAACACTAGCAGAGATAAAGGAGAGATATGGTGACTAAATCACAGAGAAAAATACGTAATACAGTTATTACAGTATATCTTTGTGAAAATCCTATATCAGATAAAACCTGACGCACCAAGCCCCCTCAGGTTATAGAATATAGGGATAGCAGGTTGAGTGAAAGACACGAAATGGACACCACTCAGCTATCAAATGCACACACAAATAGTCACAGTTTGTACAATGCAGAGGTTATTACTAACAATAATACTGCACTGGACTAGCTTATATATATATAGCTATATAGTCAATAGATATAACACTGCACAGTAAGAACTGGATGTATATCACAGGGTAATTGTACTAGAAAACCCTGACTGAATGCACTCTTTCTTAACTAGCACTGTCTAAAAAGGCAGGTAGAATACTTAAGTGTCATGTAAAGTCACAGCACTGACAACCAGGCGGCTTTACATAGGAGGATTTGCCCAAGCAGTCCCAGGAACAGTGAGCTGAGGGATAATGGCGCCCAGACACTGACAGGGAGTGAGGGAGAGACAGATATGCAGCTCCAAGGCGGGAACACTTGCTAGAAATGGCGCCCTGGGGCTGGGGGAGAGGCTTCAGGTCTAAGCCTTATTCCCCTGCTGGCAAAACCACCGGGTACTGTGGGCCACTGAAAATGGTTTAGAGAGAAAACCTGACCTGCACCCATGCCCTGGTGATCTAGTGGGATCGCCTGTACTGCCACAGTGTCCACCGCCAGCGTGCGCGGCCCGCCTCCCTCTGACCTCGCCGGATCGCGATAAAGACCGGGTCCCGCAAGCGGGACTCACTTACCACCTCCCGAAGCGCGGCCAAGCGATCCCGGAGAGCCCCCGTCGTGTGTGCCTGACGTGAAGAAAACCGGAGCCTCCTGCTGTAGTTACCCGGCAACCAGGGCTCGGGAGTGTACAGCGCCGCTGGGGAGAGCTGGAGCTGCAGCAGTGAATGTCTTCTGACATTTACCACCGCTGCTGCCCTTGAAATCTTCACTTTTTTCTTCAAAAAAAGCTCTTCTTAGGGCTGCCTGGAGCAGCCCCTCTGTTATGTGCCTGCTTACTGCAGCACCAACTACAAAACTGAGCTCCTGTGCAGGGAGGCGGGGTTATAGAGGAGGCGGCGCTGTGCATTCTGGGAACAGTCAAAGCTTTGAGCCTGTTGGTGCCTCGGATCAAGATCCTACTCTACACCCCAATGTCTATCCTTGTGGAGCCCAGTGTACCCCGCAGCAGAAAGTATTGTTAATAAAATGAAATTTGGTCATATTGCAAAGACAGTGGATGAATATCCTATGAGGATCGTCATCAAATCATGCTATAGGTGCCATATAACTCAGCAGTGCTGGAATGTCTTTATATATAAGTACACCGTGGTGGCAGCCATTTTGCATGTTGAGTCAACCAATCAACTTTCAAGAAGTGAGTGACATCACACTCGGAATGTCTGCTATACGCGTGCTCCCAGAAAAGGGGCATGGCCTAGAAAAGGGGGTGTGGCTTCACGGAGGATCCGCGATCACGAGCCACGCCCCGTTTTCACCACTGAGGGGGCATGCCCAGCGCTCTGTGAGCCGCTGGCATGTCCCCTCTCCCTCTGACTCCAGCAGCCAGAAACAGAGCCTCCCAACTGCCCCCCCCCCCCCAACCGCGGAACACTGCGGCCAGCGGGTGGGACAGCGGGACAGTCCCCAAAAAACGTGACTGTCCCGCGAAAATCGGGACAGTTGGGAGGTATGCCGTATCTGCCTCTTGTGAAGTGGGATTGGCAGGCCCAGATGGAATGACTTGTCTCATAAGCCTTTGCATTCAGTGCATGAGAGATTTGTGTGGGGTCTCATGATGTTAATTGCGTCATTGCAGAGCCAAAGGCAGGGCCGTGATGTTGTGAATCAAGTCACCGCCACCCCCACCCCCTTCCCCCTCCTAACACACGGACACATGTGCACCTTGGACATACTGTCCGTGATGTTTGTAGGGAAGTATGTAGGGCCACCATGTGCACTTTTAGGGTTAGGGTAAGTGTGTAGGTGAGTAGCCACACCCTGTTGTGACAACCACACTCCTGCTTACTGAAAGGCTGCAATATATTGGGCACCTCTTTTAACAGGACAGCCTTTATCTGGTTGCTTTGTACCCACCCGCCTTCCCCTCAGCAAACCTGTAAGTATGGACCACAGGTGGAACCTGCTTTTACACTCTCCTTGCAGCAAAGTACTGAGTAGGGCAGAGTGCTGTCACTTTACAGTGGGAACATTTTATGAGGTCAGTCACCTCTGTCCTACAGTGTTGTTTGTAAGGTGTCACTGAACTCACCTCATTCCAGGGAGAAGTATTCTATAAACCATTAAAATGACAAAATTACATACTGAAATCATTTAACTTGTGGGTTGTGGCTCAAACTAGTTTTAAAGGGGGTCATTCCGAGTTGATCGCTAGCTGCATTTGTTCACAGCGCAGAGATCAGGCTAAAAAAACGGCACTTCTGCACATGAATATGCGGCGCAATGCGCACGCGCGTCGTACTATTACAATGAACAATGTAGTTTCACACAGGGTCTAGCGAAGCATTTTAGTCGCACTGCTGGCCGCAGAGTGATTGACATGAAGTGTGCGTTTCTGGGTGTCAACTGACCGTTTTCAGGGAGTGTTCGAAAAAACGCAGGCGTGCCAGGAAAAACACCGGCGTGGCTGGGCGAACGCAGGGCGTGTTTGTGACGTTACTTAAAACAGTAACTGAACAGTCTGAAGTGATCGCAAGCGCTGAGTAGGTTTTGAGCTACTCTAGAACTGCACAAAAAAACTTTGTAGCCGCTCTGCGATCCTTTCGTTCGCACTTCTGCTAAGCTAAAATACACTCCTAGTGGGCGGCGGCATAGCGTTTGCACGGCTGCTAAAAACTGCTAGCGAGCGATCAACTTGGAATGACCCCCAAAAACCGAACTGCACCTCGCCTTCTGTTGTCCCTGCCCCAGCAATGTCCTGGCCCCTGCTAACTGCACTCGGCATTTTTTAATATAGACAACATTATCGAATGCGAAACAAGATATTTATGGTACTGCGCTTATGAATACAAAAAAACAGTGTGTTTTGGCTGAAATTCTATCAAACCACTTATGTATAATAAAGAAAAGAAAATGATTTGTTAATACTCTGAATTACAATTAGCACATAGTAAGAAATTGATTGTATTCAAATATAATAAAAGGTATTTATAAAATATCTATATACATAAATGCTACTTTAATACAAAATATTGAAGCCAAAACTGAGGCCCTTTGGGTCACCATAGAAACTGGGAAGAAGGACATTATTCGCATTGGGGTGATCTATAGACCACCAGGCCAGGGGCAGGATTTGGACAGGAACCTATTGTTGGACATCTCTAAAATGGCTTTAAGGGAGAAGTCATAATCATGGGAGACTTTAATTTACCTGATGTAAATTGGGAGGGGTCTTTTGCAAGTTCAGCTACAAGTGGCAAATTTCTACATTCCTTACAGGGAGCATCTCTCAAGCAATTGGTGAGGGAGCCCACTCGCAAAGATGCAATATTAGATCTAATTCTTACAAATGGTGATAGGATATCCAACATATATGTGGGTGAGCACCTGGGATCCAGTGATCATCAAGCAGTATGGTTTAGTATAAAGACAGGATCCAACTCCTGTCACACAAAAACAAAGGTGTTGGATTTTAGAAATGCTGACTTTGCAAAAATGGGGAGATATTTAAGTGATTCATTGGCAGACTGGAGGAACTTGGAAGGAGTGCAGGAGAGGTGGAAAAAAACTGAAAAGTGCAATGCTAAGTGCAACAGACCTTTGTATCAAAATGGTTAGGAAAAGCACCAGGAAAAGGAAGCCAGTGTGGTTCACAAAAGAAGTATCAACTAGTGTGAAAGCAAAAAAGATGGCTTTTAGGAAATACAAACAGACTCAAAATAATAACGACAAAGAGGTGTATCTGGACGCTAAGGATGCTAAGAAAGTGATCAGACGTGCAAAGGCAGAAGCTGAGGAGAAAATGGCCCAGTCAGTAGATAAAGGTGGCAAAACTTTTTTTAAGTATATAAGTGAAAGGAGAAAATCAAATGGAGGAATAATAAGACTTAAGACAGAGAGTGGGCATTTGGTGGAGGGAGACAAGGCAATAGCAGATCACCTAAATAATTATTTTTGCTCAGTATTTACTACAGAAGAAGGGATGGGGCCACAGTTAAGTTGCAAGGACATTCATAAAAATAAGGTAGATGAAAATACATTTACAGAGGAGAAGGTCCTAACAGAACTTTCAAAACTAAAAGTGGATAAATCAATGGGACCAGATGGGATACACCCAAGGATACTCAAAGAGCTAAAAGATGTGCTGGTTACACCTTTAACAGAATTATTTAACCAGTCACTAAATACAGGTGCTATTCCAGAGGACTGGAAAAGAGCAAATGTAGTTCCACTGCACAAAAGTGGAAGCAAGGAAGAAGCAAGTAACTACAGACCAGTAAGCCTTACATCAGTAGTAGGGAAAGTAATGGAAAAACTATTAAAAGAAAGAGTAGTGGAATATCTTAAATCAAACAACTTACAGGATCCAAAACAGCATGGATTTACTGGTGGGAGATCATGCCAAACAAATCTTATTGACTTTTTTGACTCTGATGAAAATAATAGATCAAGGGGGAGCTGTAGATGTAGCATATCTAGACTTTAGTAAGGCATTTGACACTGTCCCACATTGCAGACTGCTAAATAAACTTGAAAGCCTGGGGGTGGATTATAAATCAGTTAAATGGATAAGAACCTGGTTGCAGGATAGGAAACAGACAGTCGTAGTTAATGGAGTGCAATCTATGGAGGGAAATGTTACCAGTGGAGTACCCCAGGGATCTGTACTTGGTCCAGTTCTCTTTAATATCTTTGTTGGTGACATTGCAGATGGTATTGAAGGGAAGATATGCCTTTTTGCAGATTATACAAAGATATGCAACAGGGTAGACACACCGGGAGGGGTCAAACAAATGATTAATGACCTAGGTAGGCTTGAGAAATGGTCAAGAACGTGGCAACTACAGTTTAATGCTAAAAAATGCAAAATCATGCACTTGGGTCTCAAAAACCCAAAGGCTAAGTATAGTATCAAGGGTACTATAATGGAAACTACTGAGGAGGAAAGAGATTTAGGAGTCACTATTTCAAGTGACTTGAAGGCAGGAAAGCAATGCAACAAAGCAATGAGAAAGGCAAGTCAGATGCTTGGTTGCATAGGGAGAGGAATCAGTAGCAGGAAAAGAGAAGTAATAATGCCACTGTATAGGTCATTTGTGCGGCCCCATCTGGAATACTGTGTCCAGTTCTGGAGACCATATCTCCAGAAGGATATAAATACATTAGAGAGTGTACAAAGAAGGGCAACTAAAATGGTGCATGGCCTACATCACAAAACGTACCCGGAAAGGCTAAAAGATCTTAACATGTATAGTTTGGAGGAGAGAAGGGAAAGGGGGGACATGATAGAAACTTTCAAATATATCAAGGGTCTTAACAAAGTTCAGGAGGAAAACATTCTTCAAAGGAAGAGAAGTATTAGTACTCGAGGACATACACTGAGACTGGAGGGGGGGAGGTTCAGGGGAAATTTAAGGAAAAATTACTTCACAGAAAGGGTAGTGGATAAGTGGAATAGCCTCCCATCAGAGGTGGTAGAGGCTAAGACTGTAGGGCAATTTAAACATGCTTGGGACAGGCATATGAATATCCTTACAAAGAATTAAGGTTAAAAAAGGGTTGAGATTGCCTAAAGGATAAAATAAAAAAGGGGCAGACTAGATGGGCCAAGTGGTTCTTATCTGCCGTCAAATTCTATGTTACTATGTTTCTATTATATAGCTATTTTATATATACCGTTTATTATATTATTATCCGCCTGCTGGGCGGGAGGGGCAGGACAGCGGCGTTAAGCCGCCATTTAGGGGGCGCGGTCGAACCATTGGGGGGGCGGGCCACGGTGGCTGCGTGACGTCACACGCAGCCGCTGCGACCTGGGCAGCGACGAGTAGCTCCCGGCCAGCGTGCAGGAGCTGCACTGGCTGGGAGCTAATCCTGAAGTACAAAAGAATCGCTGCTGTGTGAAGCTTTTGTACTTGTGCAAAGGGGTAGGAACTGACATGCGGGGCGGGCTAGCCCTGTGCTGGGCGTCCCCCCGCATGTCAGTGTGGAGGATCGTACTCTGAATCACCTATGTGATTTCCCTTGAACTCCCGCAGAGCCCAGAAGCACCGATTTTGACTATCCGTACTTTCGATTTTGACTAAGTGCCAATTTTGACTATACTTTGTGCTAGATAGTACACACGAGATAGTCAAGATTAACTTGCCTGCACAGTCTTTCTAGCCTTGCGATACCGACCCCGCGGGAGTGCGCATCGGGGTCGAAATGGGATCGCAAGCTGCCTAACACCCTGTGATTTGCACTAACGTTCCTTAAGATTTTGCCTATATAGTCAAAACCGAAAGGAGAAATCTCACCGTGCGTACACACCGTTACTTTCACAGTCTCCGTAAAATAATTGTTCAAAAGTAGGGAAGTATGTCCTGTGTACACCACACCTTAGGCTTGTACAAGGCAGCCTATGGGGGATTAATAGTCACAAGGCTCTGACACCAGCCACCACGTGTTCCTTCCACTCTCAGGTGCAGAAGTACAGGTAAGACCACCGTTGCTATTAGCTGCAGCTATTTTTCCTCCTCTCTACTCTCCAATCAGAGTAATGTTTAATGTGCTGAACTTCCCTGCTACTGGCTGGCCGGCTGTATCACATGTATATTAAACAGAGCTGTATAGTTTCCTTCCTTACTCCACGTTACTGTGTGTGTGCAGCGCAGTGCAGTTACAGAGCGCTCTGCATGACCCTGACTGGTACTTTATGTACTGTCCTAACTGCTCTGTAGTCTCCTCCTTCTCTCTGTATATTGGTGGAAAGGTACCACAGGCGATTCTATCATGGGTGCAATGTGTGCGGTGCACATGGGCCCACATCGCAGACATTGTAGCCGTTTTGTTTTTATACTCTCCTTTCCGGAGTTCTGCGACGGGAGCTGCAGCCATGGTGAAAAAAATAATATAAAAAATGGCCGCCGCGCATGCACAGTAGATAATTAGTCTCCGTACCATGGTGGGTGCCATGTTTCTAGAGACCTTTGCACAGTGCGGAAGCCTGTGGGGAGGAGAGGATGGGGCCCACCCGGTGTTTGCACATTGGCCCCCTCCTCTCTTAAAACGCTGCAGAATGGTACTCCCTTGTATTAGCTGCTGCCATTGGCCTCTGTGCTGTCAGCCCTCTCTCATGGCATCACAGAGTTCATGGACACCAGGGATCCCTTATGCTGAGGTAACCTTCAGGGGTCTATTCATGAAGCAGTGAAAAGTGTGGAGAAGTGTGCCAGTGGAGAAGTTGCCCATGGCAACCAGCAACTTCCCCACAGACTCACTTCTCCACACTTTTCACTGCTTCATGAATAGACCCCTATGTTCCCTCCAGTAGCGGATCTTGCCACGGGCAAGCAGGACGGAGGGCGCCGCACCAGGGCAAGATCCGCTGCTGCTGTGTGCCCCCGCTGCCCCCCTGCTGCCGCTGGCCGCTGCCGCTGGGAAGGGAAACTAGACGCGTATGCGTCTAGTTTCCCTTCGTGGAGAGGTCCTTTACTGTGCGGTGCGCGATGACGTCATCGCGCACCGCACAGCAAAGGTCCTCTCCACGAAGGGAACTAGACGCTACGCGTCTAGTTTTCCTTCGTGGAGAGGACCTTTGCTGTGCGGTGCGCGATGACGTCATTGCGCACCGCACATCATTTCAGTCTGTACAGGGGGTGTAAATGACCACGCCCCCTGTACGAAGCCACGCCCCCTAATGCCGCCCGGGCCACCAGAAGCCCCGGAACCGGCCCTGGTTCCCTCACACGCTGACTGGCATCTTGGGATAGGGACTTCTTTGAAGTGGGCCGACAGAAAGGAGGATCTGGGTGGCCCCTTCAGTGGTGATAGGCGGCTACTGACAAATCCTCCCCAGGCAATGACACTCTGGGAATGTGCTGCGGATGTTATACACCCACATCTAATGGTGACACTAATGGGAGCTGGAGCTGATGGTGCATGCACAGCGCTCTTTCTCTGACAGGACAAATCACTCCAGGCTATATCACTCCGCCCCTCTCTCCAACTGTCACCAATGTCTGTCAAATGTATATGTGCAATGTACAGCACTAAAGTCCACTGCCACCAATGCAATAAAAGTAATAGGGATACACAAATATCATCGCTAAAAACCTTATATATTTATATGTCACTATATATATATATATATATATATATATATATATAGTGATGTGCACCGGAAATTTTTCGGGTTTTGTGGTTTGGTTTTGGATTCGGGTCCGCGGCCGTGTTTTGGTATCGGACGCATTTTGGCAAAACCTCCCTGGAAATTTTTTGTCGGATTCGGGTGTGTTTTGGATTCGGGTGTTTTTTTACAAAAAACCCTCAAAAACAGCTTAAATCATAGAATTTGGGGGTCATTTTGATCCCATAGTATTATTAACCTCAATAACCATAATTTTCACTCATTTTCAGTCTATTCTGAACACCTCACAATATTATTTGTAGTCCTAAAATTTGCACCGAGGTCGCTGGATGGCTAAGCTAAGCGACACAAGTGGCCGACACAAACACCTGGCCCATCTAGGAGTGGCACTGCAGTGTCAGGCAGGATCGCACTTCAAAAAAATAGTCCCCAAACAGCACATGATGCAAAGAAAAAAAGAGGTGCACCAAGGTCGCTGGATGGCTAAGCTAAGCGACACAAGTGGCCGACACAAACACCTGGCCCATCTAGGAGTGGCACTGCAGTGTCCGGCAGGATGGCACTTCAAAAAAATTGTCCCCAAACAGCACATGATGCAAAGAAAAAAAGAGGCGCACCAAGGTCGCTGTGTGACTAAGCTAAGCGACACAAGTGGCCGACACAAACACCTGGCCCATCTAGGAGTGGCACTGCAGTGTCAGGCAGGATCGCACTTCAAAAAAATAGTCCCCAAACAGCACATGATGCAAAGAAAAAAAGAGGTGCACCAAGGTCGCTGGATGGCTAAGCTAAGCGACACAAGTGGCCGACACAAACACCTGGCCCATCTAGGAGTGGCACTGCAGTGTCAGACAGGATGGCACTTCAAAAAAATAGTCCCAAAACAGCACATGATGCAAAGAAAAAAAGAGGTGCACCAAGGTCGCTGTGTGACTAAGCTAAGCGACACAAGTGGCCGACACAAACACCTGGCCCATCTAGGAGTGGCACTGCAGTGTCAGGCAGGATGGCACTTCAAAAAAATTGTCCCCAAACAGCACATGAGGCAAAGAAAAAAAGAGGCGCACCAAGGTCGCTGTGTGACTAAGCTAAGCGACACAAGTGCCCGACACAAACACCTGGCCCATCTAGGAGTGGCACTGCAGTGTCAGACAGGATGGCACTTCAAAAAAATTGTCCCCAAACAGCACATGATGCAAAGAAAAAAAGAGGCGCACCAAGGTCGCTGTGTGACTAAGCTAAGCGACACAAGTGGCCGATACAAACACCTGGCCCATCTAGGAGTGGCACTGCAGTGTCAGCAGGATAGCACTTCAAAAAAATAGTCCCCAAACAGCACATGATGCAAAGAAAAAAAGAGGTGCACCAAGGTCGCTGGATGGCTAAGCTAAGCGACACAAGTGGCCGACACAAACACCTGGCCCATCTAGGAGTGGCACTGCAGTGTCAGGCAGGATGGCACTTCAAAAAAATAGTCCCCAAACAGCACATGATGCAAAGAAAAAAAGAGGCGCACCAAGGTCGCTGTGTGACTAAGCTAAGCGACACAAGTGGCCGACACAAACACATGGCCCATCTAGGAGTGGCACTGAGGTGTCAGGCAGGATGGCACTTCAAAAAAATTGTCCCCAAACAGCACATGATGCAAAGAAAAAAAGAGGCGCACCAAGGTCGCTGTGTGACTAAGCTAAGCGACACAAGTGACCGACACAAACACCTGGTCCATCTAGGAGTGGCACTGCAGTGTCAGGCAGGATGGCACTTCAAAAAAATTGTCCCCAAACAGCACATGATGCAAAGAAAAATGAAAAAAAAAAATATCCTCATCCTGGTGTACTTCAACAGTGACATCTTCAATTTGACTATCAGGAACTGGACTGCGGGTGCTCCTTCCAGCACTTGCAGGGTGCGTGCAAATGGTGGAAGGCGCAAGCTCTTCCCGTCCAGTGTTGGGAAGGTCAGGCATCGCAACCGACACAATTGGACTCTCCTTGGGCATTTGTGATTTAGAAGAACGCACAGGTCTTTGCTGTGCTTTTGCCAGCTTAAGTCTTTTCATTTTTCTAGCGAGAGGATGAGTGCTTCCATCCTCATGTGAATCTGAACCACTAGCCATGAACATAGGCCAGGGCCTCAGCCGTTCCTTGCCACTCCGTGTCGTAAATGGCATATTGGCAAGTTTACGCTTCTCATCAGACGCTTTCAATTTTGATTTTTGGGTCATTTTACTGAACTTTTGTTTTTTGGATTTTACATGCTCTCTACTATGACATTGGGCATCGGCCTTGGCAGACAACGTTGATGGCATTTCATCGTCTCGGCCATGACTAGTGGCAGCAGCTTCAGCACGAGGTGGAAGTGGATCTTGATCTTTCCCTATTTTAACCTCCACATTTTTGTTCTCCATTTTTTAATGTGTGGAATTATATGCCAGTATCAATAGCAATGGCCTACTACTATATATACTGCGCACAACTGAAATGCACCACAGGTATGGATGGATAGCATACTTGACGACACAGAGGTAGGTAGAGCAGTGGCCTTCCGTACCGTACTGCTATATATACTGGTGGTCACTGGTCAGCAAAACTCTGCACTGTACTCCTCCTATATAATATATTGGTGGTCCCCAGTCCCCACAATAAAGCAGTGTGAGCACAGATATATGCAGCACACTGAGCACAGATATGGAGCGTTTTTCAGGCAGACAACGTATACTGGTGGTCACTGTCATCAAAACTCTGCACTGTACTCCTGCTATATAATACAGCTGCTCCCCAGTCCCCACAATTAAGCAGTGTGAGCACAGATATATGCAGCACACTGAGCACAGATATGGAGTGTTTTTCAGGCAGACAACGTATACTGGTGGTCACTGGTCAGCAAAACTCTGCACTGTACTCCTCCTATATAATACAGCTGCTCCCCAGTCCCCACAATTAAGCAGTGTGAGCACAGATATATGCAGCACACTGAGCACAGATATGGAGTGTTTTTCAGGCAGACAACGTATACTGGTGGTCACTGTCAGCAAAACTCTGCACTGTACTCCTCCTATATAATGCAGCTGCTCCCCAGTCCCCACAATTAAGGAATAAGCACAAATATTTTTGCATCAAGATTAATAAACGGAGAGGACGCCAGCCACGTCCTCTCCCTACCATTTCCAATGCACGAGTGAAAATGGCGGCGACGCGCGGCTGTTTATATAGAATCCGAATCTCGCGAGAATCCGACAGCGGGATGATGACGTTCGGGCGCGCTCGGGTTAACAGAGCCATACAGGAGAATCCGAGTATGCCTCGGACCCGTGTAAAATGGGTGAAGTTCGGGGGGGTTCGGTTTCCGGGGAACCGAACCCGCTCATAACTTATATATATATATATATATATATATATATATATATATATATATACACACAAACATACATATACACTGTGTTTAACATAGGGCATGCCGCTTTCAGATCGCAAATGCCGGATCCCACCCGGTAAGAGAAACGTGTCCTTACCGGGTGGGATCCGGCATTTGCGCTCCTCTGCTGGCTTTCCGACCCGGCAATATACCGGGTCGGTTGCCATAGCAGCAGGGGGCGCAGCAGCAGGGGCGGGGGTGGAGGCGGCGCTGGGAGATGAGCTCATCTCCTGCGCCGCCTCTCCCTATGCTGAGAATGGGAGCCGTGTCGCATCGGAACGGCTCCCATTCACACTGCGCCTGACCCGGTATTCAACCCGGTAATAATAACCCTTCTTTTTAACCGGGTTGAATTACGGGGTCAGGCGACCCGCTAATTCGGCAAAGGTGCTTTCACATCGCACACTGACCCGTTTCGACACGGCAATATGCAGTGTCGATACCGGGTTATTTGTGCGATGTGAAAGGGGTCATATTGTAACAAGTAGTTTCATATACATAGCCGCATCAGCAGATGACGCAGAAATAAGTATCAGGGTGACAGAAAACTGCAGGATTTGGTGCCGTCGAAGGTGGTTTAAACTATGTGCTAAATGTTATTCAGAGTATTTACAAATACATTTTATTTTCTTGATTATATATAAGTGTGTTGATATTATTTCAGCCAAAACTTTTTTTCTTGTGTCGATAAGCACAGTACCATTAATGTCTTGTTTTACAATGTTTTGTTATCCTTCATTGGGTGTCTGCAGCTATTATGACAAGTAATATTCGTCAAATTAAAACACATACGTATAAAAATCTCGATCAGCGTATAAACAAGTAGGACAAAAAAAATGACAGAATGTTAGTTTTAAAAGGTCCATATTGATTTGCGTATCTACAAGAGCCCTGCACATCAGTCAGTCTCACCAGGTGACTGTCTTGTTCTGTTCATGTAATATGGTTTGCGAATATTGTCTATTTTAGAGCTGCCTGACACTATCAAAAATGGAAAAAATTAAATATAATGCCGACGCACACTATATTGTACCGAGCACTGCTAATCAGTGATATAAATGGGTGCCTCAGTACAAATCCACGCTGCAATATCTGCATATTTTCATCCAGCTGCTACGTACGAATGCACAGCTGCTGCGGCATTATAGGACATCTCTGAAGCAGGCCCTGCCTACTCTATTTAGCAAGCAGCCATTGGGGGTCATTCCGAGTTGATCGCTCGCTAGCAGTTTTTAGCAGCCGTGCAAACGCATAGTCGCCGCCCACTGGGGAGGGTATTTTCGCTTTGCAGGAGTGCGAACGCATGTGCAGCAGAGCGGCTGCAAACACATTTTGTGCAAAACAAGACCAGCCGTGTAGTTACTTATCCTGTGCGATGATTCTAGCGACGAGTGACACGGCAATAACGTCAGATACCTGCCCGGCCACGCCTGCGTTTTTCCAAACACTCCCAGAAAACGGTCAGTTGCCACCCAGAAACTCCCACTTCCTGTCAATCTCCTTGCGTTCGGCTGTGCGAATGGAATCGTCGCTAGAACCAGTGCATAACCACAAAGGACTTCGTACCCGTACGACGCACGTGCGCATTGTGGTGCATACGCATGCGCAGATTAGACTTTTTTTTTCACTGATCGCTACTCAGCGAACAACGGCAGCTAGCGATCAACTCGGAATGCCCCCCACTGTCTGTACCTGGGTATAATTACAGCTTGTATAGTGGAGCCCTCTGCTGGTCAGCCTCTGTAATTATCTGTGAGCTGTGTGCGATCCAACACTGGACTCAATGGCCTATATAGTATACGCACCCAGTCAGAAATATGATAGGCTTTCCAGTGTTGGGTTCTCCAAGAACATCACAGAGGGTGACCAGCAGGGGTCGCTCCTGGGTGACACGCTATGGGGTTTTTA
The DNA here is from genome assembly GCF_028390025.1 of Pseudophryne corroboree. Classification (NCBI taxonomy): domain Eukaryota; kingdom Metazoa; phylum Chordata; class Amphibia; order Anura; family Myobatrachidae; genus Pseudophryne; species Pseudophryne corroboree. The sequence continues at coordinate 17,851,558 of NC_086454.1, forward strand.
TATTTAACAATGTACTGTTATTATCCCGCAGGTTTTCCGATCAGTATGGGACACGCGCCGCTCTCACGCTGTCCTTCCTGTCTGCTTCCTTCTACTACCTGATCCTCGTATTTACCACCAACATCCCACTCTTGTTCCTGTCGCGGCTTCCATCTGTCTTCATGCATGGCCTGCCAGGTACTGTATATAATGGATCAGGTACTCGGTTGGTGGTATGAACCCACTAACTGAGTGGGAATTCTGGGCGGGTTTTGGCATTCCGGCCACCGGTATCCTGAATGACAGTTTAACCGCACCCCGTATACAATAACCTAGTCTGATTGGTTCATTATGAGGCCATGCTGCAGAATGTGGGGGCAGATGTCACCTGTGCACCTGGGTAATACCATGCTGCGATGTAGATGGGGGCAAATGTAACCTGTGCGCCTGTGCTGCAGAGGTGGTGGCAGATGTAACCTGTGCGCCTGTGCTGCAGAGGTGGTGGCAGATGTAACCTGTGCGCCTGCGCTGCAGAGGTGGTGGCAGATATAACCTGTGCGCCTGTGCTGCAGAGGTGGTGGCAGATGTAACCTGTGCGCCTGCGCTGCAGAGGTGGTGGCAGATGTAACCTGTGCGTCTGCGCTGCAGAGGTGGTGGCAGATATAACCTGTGCGCCTGCGCTGCAGAGGTGGTGGCAGATATAACCTGTGCGCCTGCGCTGCAGAGGTGGTGGCAGATGTAACCTGTGTGTCTGTGCTGCAGTGGTGGTGGCAGATGTAACCTGTGCGCCTGGGCTGCAGAGGTGGTGGCAGATGTAACCTGTGCGCCTGTGCTGCAGAGGTGGTGGCAGATGTAACCTGTGCGCCTGCGCTGCAGAGGTGGTGGCAGATGTAACCTGTGCGCCTGCGCTGCAGAGGTGGTGGCAGATGTAACCTGTGTGTCTGCGCTGCAGAGGTGGTGGCAGATATAACCTGTGCGGCTGCGCTGCAGAGGTGGTGGCAGATATAACCTGTGCGCCTGCGCTGCAGAGGTGGTGGCACATGTAACCTGTGCGCCTGCGCTGCAGAGATGGTGGCAGATATAACCTGTGCGCCTGTGCTGCAGAGGTGGTGGCAGATGTAACCTGTGCGCCTGCGCTGCAGAGGTGGTGGCAGATGTAACCTGTGCGCCTGCGCTGCAGAGGTGGTGGCAGATGTAACCTGTGCGCCTGCGCTGCAGAGGTGGTGGCAGATGTAACCTGTGCGCCTGCGCTGCAGAGGTGGTGGCAGATGTAACCTGTGCGGCTGCGCTGCAGAGGTGGTGGCAGATGTAACCTGTGCGCCTGCGCTGCAGAGGTGGTGGCAGATGTAACCTGTGCGCCTGCGCTGCAGAGGTGGTGGCAGATGTAACCTGTGCGCCTGCGCTGCAGAGGTGGTGGCAGATGTAACCTGTGCGCCTGTGCTGCAGAGGTGATGGCAGATATAACCTGTGCGCCTGTGCTGCAGAGGTGGTGGCAGATGTAACCTGTGCGCCTGCGCTGCAGAGGTGGTGGCAGATGTAACCTGTGCGCCTGCGCTGCAGAGGTGGTGGCAGATGTAACCTGTGTGTCTGCGCTGCAGAGGTGGTGGCAGATATAACCTGTGCGCCTGCGCTGCAGAGGTGGTGGCAGATGTAACCTGTGCGCCTGCGCTGCAGAGGTGGTGGCAGATGTAACCTGTGCGCCTGCGCTGCAGAGGTGGTGGCAGATGTAACCTGTGCGCCTGCGCTGCAGAGGTGGTGGCAGATGTAACCTGTGCGCCTGTGCTGCAGAGGTGATGGCAGATATAACCTGTGCGCCTGCGCTGCAGAGGTGGTGGCAGATGTAACCTGTGCGCCTGCGCTGCAGAGGTGGTGGCAGATGTAACCTGTGCGCCTGCGTTGCAGAGGTGGTGGCAGATGTAACCTGTGCGCCTGTGCTGCAGAGGTGGTGGCAGATGTAACCTGTGCGCCTGCGCTGCAGAGGTGGTGGCAGATGTAACCTGTGCGCCTGTGCTGCAGAGGTGGTGGCAGATGTAACCTGTGCGCCTGCGCTGCAGAGGTGGTGGCAGATGTAACCTGTGCGCCTGCGCTGCAGAGGTGGTGGCAGATATAACCTGTGCGCCTGCGCTGCAGAGGTGGTGGCAGATGTAACCTGTGCGCCTGCGCTGCAGACGTGGTGGCAGATGTAACCTGTGCGCCTGTGCTGCAGAGGTGGTGGCAGATGTAACCTGTGCGTCTGCGCTGCAGAGGTGGTGGCAGATGTAACCTGTGCGTCTGTGCTGCAGAGGTGGTGGCAGATGTAACCTGTGCGGCTGCGCTGCAGAGGTGGTGGCAGATGTAACCTGTGCGCCTGTGCTGCAGAGGTGGTGGCAGATGTAACCTGTGCGCCTGTGCTGCAGAGGTGGTGGCAGATGTAACCTGTGCGCCTGTGCTGCAGAGGTGGTGGCAGATGTAACCTGTGCGCCTGTGCTGCAGAGGTGGTGGCAGATGTAACCTGTGCGCCTGCGCTGCAGAGGTGGTGGCAGATGTAACCTGTGCGGCTGCGCTGCAGAGGTGGTGGCAGATGTAACCTGTGCGCCTGCGCTGCAGAGGTGGTGGCAGATGTAACCTGTGCGCCTGCGCTGCAGAGGTGGTGGCAGATGTAACCTGTGCGCCTGCGCTGCAGAGGTGGTGGCAGATGTAACCTGTGCGCCTGCGTTGCAGAGGTGGTGGCAGATGTAACCTGTGCGCCTGGGCTGCAGAGGTGGTGGCAGATGTAACCTGTGCGCCTGCGCTGCAGAGGTGGTGGCAGATGTAACCTGTGCGGCTGCGCTGCAGAGGTGGTGGCAGATGTAACCTGTGCGCCTGCGTTGCAGAGGTGGTGGCAGATGTAACCTGTGCGCCTGTGCTGCAGAGGTGGTGGCAGATGTAACCTGTGCGCCTGCGCTGCAGAGGTGGTGGCAGATGTAACCTGTGCGCCTGTGCTGCAGAGGTGGTGGCAGATGTAACCTGTGCGCCTGCGTTGCAGAGGTGGTGGCAGATGTAACCTGTGCGCCTGTGCTGCAGAGGTGGTGGCAGATGTAACCTGTGCGCCTGCGCTGCAGAGGTGGTGGCAGATGTAACCTGTGCGGCTGCGCTGCAGAGGTGGTGGCAGATGTAACCTGTGCGCCTGCGCTGCAGAGGTGGTGGCAGATGTAACCTGTGCGCCTGCGTTGCAGAGGTGGTGGCAGATGTAACCTGTGCGCCTGTGCTGCAGTGGTGGTGGCAGATGTAACCTGTGCGCCTGCGCTGCAGAGGTGGTGGCAGATGTAACCTGTGCGCCTGCGCTGCAGAGGTGGTGGCAGATGTAACCTGTGCGCCTGCGCTGCAGAGGTGGTGGCAGATGTAACCTGTGCGCCTGCGCTGCAGAGGTGGTGGCAGATGTAACCTGTGCGCCTGCGCTGCAGAGGTGGTGGCAGATGTAACCTGTGCGGCTGCGCTGCAGAGGTGGTGGCAGATGTAACCTGTGCGCCTGCGCTGCAGAGGTGGTGGCAGATGTAACCTGTGCGCCTGCGCTGCAGAGGTGGTGGCAGATGTAACCTGTGCGCCTGCGCTGCAGAGGTGGTGGCAGATGTAACCTGTGCGCCTGTGCTGCAGAGGTGGTGGCAGATGTAACCTGTGCGCCTGCGCTGCAGAGGTGGTGGCAGATGTAACCTGTGCGCCTGCGCTGCAGAGGTGGTGGCAGATGTAACCTGTGCGCCTGTGCTGCAGAGGTGGTGGCAGATGTAACCTGTGCGCCTGCGCTGCAGAGGTGGTGGCACATGTAACCTGTGCGCCTGCGCTGCAGAGGTGAGGACAGATGTAACCTGTGCGCCTGTGCTGCAGAGGTGGTGGCAGATGTAACCTGTGCGCCTGCGCTGCAGAGGTGGTGGCAGATGTAACCTGTGCGCCTGCGCTGCAGAGGTGGTGGCAGATATAACCTGTGCGCCTGCGCTGCAGAGGTGGTGGCAGATGTAACCTGTGCGCCTGCGCTGCAGAGGTGGTGGCAGATGTAACCTGTGCGTCTGTGCTGCAGAGGTGGTGGCAGATGTAACATGTGCGCCTGTGCTGCAGAGGTGGTGGCAGATGTAACATGTGCGCCTGTGCTGCAGAGGTGGTGGCAGATATAACCTGTGCGCCTGCGCTGCAGAGGTGGTGGCAGATGTAACCTGTGCGCCTGCGCTGCAGAGGTGGTGGCAGATATAACCTGTGCGCCTGTGCTGCAGAGGTGGTGGCACATGTAACCTGTGCGGCTGCGCTGCAGAGGTGGTGGCAGATGTAACCTGTGCGCCTGCGCTGCAGAGGTGGTGGCAGATGTAACCTGTGCGCCTGCGCTGCAGAGGTGGTGGCAGATGTAACCTGTGCGCCTGCGCTGCAGAGGTGGTGGCAGATGTAACCTGTGCGCCTGCGCTGCAGAGGTGGTGGCAGATGTAACCTGTGTGTCTGCGCTGCAGAGGTGGTGGCAGATATAACCTGTGCGCCTACGCTGCAGAGGTGGTGGCAGATGTAACCTGTGCGCCTGCGCTGCAGAGGTGGTGGCACATGTAACCTGTGCGGCTGCGCTGCAGAGGTGGTGGCAGATGTAACCTGTGCGCCTGCGCTGCAGAGGTGGTGGCAGATGTAACCTGTGCGCCTGCGCTGCAGAGGTGGTGGCAGATATAACCTGTGCGCCTGTGCTGCAGAGGTGGTGGCAGATGTAACCTGTGCGCCTGCGCTGCAGAGGTGGTGGCAGATATAACCTGTGCGCCTGCGCTGCAGAGGTGGTGGCAGATGTAACCTGTGCGCCTGTGCTGCAGAGGTGATGGCAGATATAACCTGTGCGCCTGTGCTGCAGAGGTGGTGGCAGATGTAACCTGTGCGCCTGCGCTGCAGAGGTGGTGGCAGATGTAACCTGTGCGCCTGCGCTGCAGAGGTGGTGGCAGATGTAACCTGTGCGCCTGCGCTGCAGAGGTGGTGGCAGATGTAACCTGTGCGCCTGTGCTGCAGAGGTGATGGCAGATATAACCTGTGCGCCTGTGCTGCAGAGGTGGTGGCAGATGTAACCTGTGCGCCTGCGCTGCAGAGGTGGTGGCAGATGTAACCTGTGCGCCTGCGCTGCAGAGGTGGTGGCAGATGTAACCTGTGCGCCTGCGTTGCAGAGGTGGTGGCAGATGTAACCTGTGCGCCTGTGCTGCAGAGGTGGTGGCAGATGTAACCTGTGCGCCTGCGCTGCAGAGGTGGTGGCAGATGTAACCTGTGCGCCTGCGCTGCAGAGGTGGTGGCAGATGTAACCTGTGCGCCTGTGCTGCAGAGGTGGTGGCAGATGTAACCTGTGCGCCTGCGCTGCAGAGGTGGTGGCAGATGTAACCTGTGCGCCTGTGCTGCAGAGGTGGTGGCAGATGTAACCTGTGCGCCTGCGCTGCAGAGGTGGTGGCAGATGTAACCTGTGCGCCTGCGCTGCAGAGGTGGTGGCAGATATAACCTGTGCGCCTGCGCTGCAGAGGTGGTGGCAGATGTAACCTGTGCGCCTGCGCTGCAGAGGTGGTGGCAGATGTAACCTGTGCGCCTGTGCTGCAGAGGTGGTGGCAGATGTAACCTGTGCGTCTGCGCTGCAGAGGTGGTGGCAGATGTAACCTGTGCGTCTGTGCTGCAGAGGTGGTGGCAGATGTAACCTGTGCGCCTGTGCTGCAGAGGTGGTGGCAGATGTAACCTGTGCGCCTGTGCTGCAGTGGTGGTGGCAGATGTAACCTGTGCGCCTGTGCTGCAGAGGTGGTGGCAGATGTAACCTGTGCGCCTGTGCTGCAGAGGTGGTGGCAGATGTAACCTGTGCGCCTGTGCTGCAGAGGTGGTGGCAGATGTAACCTGTGCGCCTGTGCTGCAGAGGTGGTGGCAGATGTAACCTGTGCGCCTGTGCTGCAGAGGTGGTGGCAGATGTAACCTGTGCGCCTGCGCTGCAGAGGTGGTGGCAGATGTAACCTGTGCGGCTGCGCTGCAGAGGTGGTGGCAGATGTAACCTGTGCGCCTGCGCTGCAGAGGTGGTGGCAGATGTAACCTGTGCGCCTGCGCTGCAGAGGTGGTGGCAGATGTAACCTGTGCGCCTGCGCTGCAGAGGTGGTGGCAGATGTAACCTGTGCGGCTGCGCTGCAGAGGTGGTGGCAGATGTAACCTGTGCGCCTGCGTTGCAGAGGTGGTGGCAGATGTAACCTGTGCGCCTGTGCTGCAGAGGTGGTGGCAGATGTAACCTGTGCGCCTGCGCTGCAGAGGTGGTGGCAGATGTAACCTGTGCGCCTGTGCTGCAGAGGTGGTGGCAGATGTAACCTGTGCGCCTGCGTTGCAGAGGTGGTGGCAGATGTAACCTGTGCGCCTGTGCTGCAGAGGTGGTGGCAGATGTAACCTGTGCGCCTGCGCTGCAGAGGTGGTGGCAGATGTAAACTGTGCGCCTGTGCTGCAGAGGTGGTGGCAGATGTAACCTGTGCGCCTGCGCTGCAGAGGTGGTGGCAGATGTAACCTGTGCGCCTGTGCTGCAGAGGTGGTGGCAGATGTAACCTGTGCGCCTGCGTTGCAGAGGTGGTGGCAGATGTAACCTGTGCGCCTGCGCTGCAGAGGTGGTGGCAGATGTAACCTGTGCGGCTGCGCTGCAGAGGTGGTGGCAGATGTAACCTGTGCGCCTGCGCTGCAGAGGTGGTGGCAGATGTAACCTGTGCGCCTGCGTTGCAGAGGTGGTGGCAGATGTAACCTGTGCGCCTGTGCTGCAGTGGTGGTGGCAGATGTAACCTGTGCGCCTGCGCTGCAGAGGTGGTGGCAGATGTAACCTGTGCGCCTGCGCTGCAGAGGTGGTGGCAGATGTAACCTGTGCGCCTGCGCTGCAGAGGTGGTGGCAGATGTAACCTGTGCGCCTGCGCTGCAGAGGTGGTGGCAGATGTAACCTGTGCGCCTGCGCTGCAGAGGTGGTGGCAGATGTAACCTGTGCGCCTGCGCTGCAGAGGTGGTGGCAGATGTAACCTGTGCGCCTGTGCTGCAGAGGTGGTGGCAGATGTAACCTGTGCGCCTGCGCTGCAGAGGTGGTGGCAGATGTAACCTGTGCGCCTGCGCTGCAGAGGTGGTGGCAGATGTAACCTGTGCGCCTGCGCTGCAGGGGTGGTGGCAGATGTAACCTGTGCGCCTGCGCTGCAGAGGTGGTGGCAGATGTAACCTGTGCGCCTGCGCTGCAGAGGTGGTGGCAGATGTAACCTGTGCGGCTGCGCTGCAGAGGTGGTGGCAGATGTAACCTGTGCGCCTGCGCTGCAGTGATGGTGGCAGATGTAACCTGTGCGCCTGCGCTGCAGAGGTGGTGGCACATGTAACCTGTGCGGCTGCGCTGCAGAGGTGGTGGCAGATGTAACCTGTGCGCCTGCGCTGCAGAGGTGGTGGCAGATGTAACCTGTGCGCCTGCGTTGCAGAGGTGGTGGCAGATGTAACCTGTGCGCCTGCGCTGCAGAGGTGGTGGCAGATGTAACCTGTGCGCCTGCGCTGCAGAGGTGGTGGCAGATGTAACCTGTGCGCCTGCGCTGCAGTGATGGTGGCAGATGTAACCTGTGCGCCTGCGCTGCAGAGGTGGTGGCAGATGTAACCTGTGCGCCTGCGCTGCAGAGGTGGTGGCAGATGTAACCTGTGCGGCTGCGCTGCAGAGGTGGTGGCAGATGTAACCTGTGCGCCTGCGCTGCAGAGGTGGTGGCAGATGTAACCTGTGCGCCTGCGCTGCAGAGGTGGTGGCAGATGTAACCTGTGCGGCTGCGCTGCAGAGGTGGTGGCAGATGTAACCTGTGCGCCTGCGCTGCAGAGGTGGTGGCAGATGTAACCTGTGCGCCTGCGTTGCAGAGGTGGTGGCAGATGTAACCTGTGCGCCTGTGCTGCAGAGGTGGTGGCAGATGTAACCTGTGCGCCTGCGCTGCAGAGGTGGTGGCACATGTAACCTGTGCGGCTGCGCTGCAGAGGTGGTGGCAGATGTAACCTGTGCGCCTGCGCTGCAGAGGTGGTGGCAGATGTAACCTGTGCTCCTGCGCTGCAGAGGTGGTGGCAGATGTAACCTGTGCGCCTGCGCTGCAGAGGTGGTGGCAGATGTAACCTGTGCGCCTGCGTTGCAGAGGTGGTGGCAGATGTAACCTGTGCGCCTGTGCTGCAGAGGTGGTGGCAGATGTAACCTGTGCGCCTGCGCTGCAGAGGTGGTGGCACATGTAACCTGTGCGCCTGCGCTGCAGAGGTGAGGACAGATGTAACCTGTGCGCCTGTGCTGCAGAGGTGGTGGCAGATGTAACCTGTGCGCCTGCGCTGCAGAGGTGGTGGCAGATGTAACCTGTGCGCCTGCGCTGCAGAGGTGGTGGCAGATATAACCTGTGCGCCTGCGCTGCAGAGGTGGTGGCAGATGTAACCTGTGCGCCTGCGCTGCAGAGGTGGTGGCAGATGTAACCTGTGCGTCTGTGCTGCAGAGGTGGTGGCAGATGTAACATGTGCGCCTGTGCTGCAGAGGTGGTGGCAGATGTAACATGTGCGCCTGTGCTGCAGAGGTGGTGGCAGATATAACCTGTGCGCCTGCGCTGCAGAGGTGGTGGCAGATGTAACCTGTGCGCCTGCGCTGCAGAGGTGGTGGCAGATGTAACATGTGCGCCTGTGCTGCAGAGGTGGTGGCAGATGTAACCTGTGCGCCTGCGCTGCAGAGGTGGTGGCAGATGTAACCTGTGCGCCTGTGCTGCAGAGGTGGTGGCAGATATAACCTGTGCGCCTGCGCTGCAGAGGTGGTGGCAGATGTAACCTGTGCGTCTGCGCTGCAGAGGTGGTGGCATATATAACCTGTGCGCCTGCGCTGCAGAGGTGGTGGCAGATGTAACCTGTGCGCCTGCGTTGCAGTGGTGGTGGCAGATGTAACCTGTGCGCCTGCGCTGCAGAGGTGGTGGCAGATGTAACCTGTGCGCCTGCGCTGCAGAGGTGGTGGCAGATGTAACCTGTGCGCCTGCGCTGCAGAGGTGGTGGCAGATGTAACCTGTGCGCCTGTGCTGCAGAGGTGGTGGCAGATGTAACCTGTGCGCCTGCGCTGCAGAGGTGGTGGCAGATGTAACCTGTGCGCCTGCGCTGCAGAGGTGGTGGCAGATGTAACCTGTGCGCCTGCGTTGCAGAGGTGGTGGCAGATGTAACCTGTGCGCCTGCGCTGCAGAGGTGGTGGCAGATATAACCTGTGCGCCTGCGCTGCAGAGGTGGTGGCAGATGTAACCTGTGCGCCTGTGCTGCAGAGGTGGTGGCAGATGTAACCTGTGCGCCTGTGCTGCAGAGGTGGTGGCAGATGTAACCTGTGCGCCTGCGTTGCAGAGGTGGTGGCAGATGTAACCTGTGCGCCTGCGTTGCAGAGGTGGTGGCAGATGTAACCTGTGCGCCTGTGCTGCAGAGGTGGTGGCAGATGTAACCTGTGCGCCTGTGCTGCAGAGGTGGTGGCAGATGTAACCTGTGCGCCTGCGTTGCAGAGGTGGTGGCAGATGTAACCTGTGCGCCTGTGCTGCAGAGGTGGTGGCAGATGTAACCTGTGCGCCTGTGCTGCAGAGGTGGTGGCAGATGTAACCTGTGCGCCTGCGCTGCAGAGGTGGTGGCAGATGTAACCTGTGCGCCTGCGCTGCAGAGGTGGTGGCAGATGTAACCTGTGCGTCTGTGCTGCAGAGGTGGTGGCAGATGTAACCTGTGCGGCTGCGCTGCAGAGGTGGTGGCAGATGTAACCTGTGCGCCTGCGCTGCAGAGGTGGTGGCAGATGTAACCTGTGCGGCTGCGCTGCAGAGGTGGTGGCAGATGTAACCTGTGCTCCTGCGCTGCAGAGGTGGTGGCAGATGTAACCTGTGCGCCTGCGCTGCAGAGGTGGTGGCAGATGTAACCTGTGCGCCTGCGTTGCAGAGGTGGTGGCAGATGTAACCTGTGCGCCTGTGCTGCAGAGGTGGTGGCAGATGTAACCTGTGCGCCTGCGCTGCAGAGGTGGTGGCACATGTAACCTGTGCGCCTGCGCTGCAGAGGTGAGGACAGATGTAACCTGTGCGCCTGTGCTGCAGAGGTGGTGGCAGATGTAACCTGTGCGCCTGCGCTGCAGAGGTGGTGGCAGATGTAACCTGTGCGCCTGCGCTGCAGAGGTGGTGGCAGATATAACCTGTGCGCCTGCGCTGCAGAGGTGGTGGCAGATGTAACCTGTGCGCCTGCGCTGCAGAGGTGGTGGCAGATGTAACCTGTGCGTCTGTGCTGCAGAGGTGGTGGCAGATGTAACATGTGCGCCTGTGCTGCAGAGGTGGTGGCAGATGTAACATGTGCGCCTGTGCTGCAGAGGTGGTGGCAGATATAACCTGTGCGCCTGCGCTGCAGAGGTGGTGGCAGATGTAACCTGTGCGCCTGCGCTGCAGAGGTGGTGGCAGATGTAACATGTGCGCCTGTGCTGCAGAGGTGGTGGCAGATGTAACCTGTGCGCCTGCGCTGCAGAGGTGGTGGCAGATGTAACCTGTGCGCCTGTGCTGCAGAGGTGGTGGCAGATATAACCTGTGCGCCTGCGCTGCAGAGGTGGTGGCAGATGTAACCTGTGCGTCTGCGCTGCAGAGGTGGTGGCATATATAACCTGTGCGCCTGCGCTGCAGAGGTGGTGGCAGATGTAACCTGTGCGCCTGCGTTGCAGTGGTGGTGGCAGATGTAACCTGTGCGCCTGCGCTGCAGAGGTGGTGGCAGATGTAACCTGTGCGCCTGCGCTGCAGAGGTGGTGGCAGATGTAACCTGTGCGCCTGCGCTGCAGAGGTGGTGGCAGATGTAACCTGTGCGCCTGTGCTGCAGAGGTGGTGGCAGATGTAACCTGTGCGCCTGCGCTGCAGAGGTGGTGGCAGATGTAACCTGTGCGCCTGCGCTGCAGAGGTGGTGGCAGATGTAACCTGTGCGCCTGCGTTGCAGAGGTGGTGGCAGATGTAACCTGTGCGCCTGCGCTGCAGAGGTGGTGGCAGATATAACCTGTGCGCCTGCGCTGCAGAGGTGGTGGCAGATGTAACCTGTGCGCCTGTGCTGCAGAGGTGGTGGCAGATGTAACCTGTGCGCCTGTGCTGCAGAGGTGGTGGCAGATGTAACCTGTGCGCCTGCGTTGCAGAGGTGGTGGCAGATGTAACCTGTGCGCCTGCGTTGCAGAGGTGGTGGCAGATGTAACCTGTGCGCCTGTGCTGCAGAGGTGGTGGCAGATGTAACCTGTGCGCCTGTGCTGCAGAGGTGGTGGCAGATGTAACCTGTGCGCCTGCGTTGCAGAGGTGGTGGCAGATGTAACCTGTGCGCCTGTGCTGCAGAGGTGGTGGCAGATGTAACCTGTGCGCCTGTGCTGCAGAGGTGGTGGCAGATGTAACCTGTGCGCCTGCGCTGCAGAGGTGGTGGCAGATGTAACCTGTGCGCCTGCGCTGCAGAGGTGGTGGCAGATGTAACCTGTGCGTCTGTGCTGCAGAGGTGGTGGCAGATGTAACCTGTGCGGCTGCGCTGCAGAGGTGGTGGCAGATGTAACCTGTGCGCCTGCGCTGCAGAGGTGGTGGCAGATGTAACCTGTGCGTCTGTGCTGCAGAGGTGGTGGCAGATGTAACCTCTGTGCCTGCGCTGCAGAGGTGGTGGCAGATGTAACCTGTGCGTCTGTGCTGCAGAGGTGGTGGCAGATGTAACCTGTGCGCCTGCGTTGCAGTGGTGGTGGCAGATGTAACCTGTGCGCCTGCGTTGCAGAGGTGGTGGCAGATGTAACCTGTGCGCCTGCGTTGCAGTGGTGGTGGCAGATGTAACCTGTGCGCCTGCGCTGCAGAGGTGGTGGCAGATGTAACCTGTGCGCCTGCGCTGCAGAGGTGGTGGCAGATATAACCTGTGCTCCTGTGCTGCAGAGGTGGTGGCAGATGTAACCTGTGCGTCTGTGCTGCAGAGGTGGTGGCAGATATAACCTGTGCGCCTGCGTTGCAGAGGTGGTGGCAGATGTAACCTGTGCGCCTGCGCTGCAGAGGTGGTGGCAGATGTAACCTGTGCGCCTGCGCTGCAGAGGTGGTGGCAGATATAACCTGTGCGCCTGCGTTGCAGAGGTGGTGGCAGATGTAACCTGTGCGTCTGTGCTGCAGAGGTGGTGGCAGATGTAACCTGTGCGCCTGTGCTGCAGAGGTGGTGGCAGATGTAACCTGTGCGTCTGTGCTGCAGAGGTGGTGGCAGATGTAACATGTGCGCCTGTGCTGCAGAGGTGGTGGCAGATGTAACCTGTGCGCCTGCGCTGCAGAGGTGGTGGCAGATGTAACCTGTGCGCCTGCGCTGCAGAGGTGGTGGCAGATATAACCTGTGCGCCTGCGCTGCAGAGGTGGTGGCAGATGTAACATGTGCGCCTGTGCTGCAGAGGTGGTGGCAGATGTAACCTGTGCGCCTGTGCTGCAGAGGTGGTGGCAGATGTAACCTGTGCGCCTGCGCTGCAGAGGTGGTGGCAGATGTAACCTGTGCGCCTGCGCTGCAGAGGTGGTGGCAGATATAACCTGTGCGCCTGCGCTGCAGAGGTGGTGGCAGATGTAACCTGTGCGCCTGCGCTGCAGAGGTGGTGGCAGATGTAACCTGTGTGTCTGCGCTGCAGAGGTGGTGGCACATGTAACCTGTGCGGCTGCGCTGCAGAGGTGGTGGCAGATGTAACCTGTGCGCCTGCGCTGCAGAGGTGGTGGCAGATGTAACCTGTGTGTCTGTGCTGCAGAGGTGGTGGCAGATGTAACCTGTGCGCCTGCGCTGCAGAGGTGGTGGCAGATGTAACCTGTGCGCCTGCGCTGCAGAGGTGGTGGCAGATGTAACCTGTGCGGCTGCGCTGCAGAGGTGGTGGCAGATGTAACCTGTGCGCCTGCGCTGCAGTGATGGTGGCAGATGTAACCTGTGCGCCTGCGCTGCAGAGGTGGTGGCACATGTAACCTGTGCGGCTGCGCTGCAGAGGTGGTGGCAGATGTAACCTGTGCGCCTGCGCTGCAGAGGTGGTGGCAGATGTAACCCGTGCGCCTGCGTTGCAGAGGTGGTGGCAGATGTAACCTGTGCGCCTGTGCTGCAGAGGTGGTGGCAGATGTAACCTGTGCGCCTGCGCTGCAGAGGTGGTGGCAGATGTAACCTGTGCGCCTGCGCTGCAGAGGTGGTGGCAGATATAACCTGTGCGCCTGCGCTGCAGAGGTGGTGGCAGATGTAACCTGTGCGCCTGCGCTGCAGAGGTGGTGGCAGATGTAACCTGTGCGCCTGCGCTGCAGAGGTGGTGGCAGATGTAACCTGTGCGGCTGCGCTGCAGAGGTGGTGGCAGATGTAACCTGTGCGCCTGCGCTGCAGTGATGGTGGCAGATGTAACCTGTGCGCCTGCGCTGCAGAGGTGGTGGCACATGTAACCTGTGCGGCTGCGCTGCAGAGGTGGTGGCAGATGTAACCTGTGCGCCTGCGCTGCAGAGGTGGTGGCAGATGTAACCTGTGCGCCTGCGTTGCAGAGGTGGTGGCAGATGTAACCTGTGCGCCTGTGCTGCAGAGGTGGTGGCAGATGTAACCTGTGCGCCTGCGCTGCAGAGGTGGTGGCAGATGTAACCTGTGCGCCTGTGCTGCAGAGGTGGTGGCAGATGTAACCTGTGCGCCTGCGCTGCAGAGGTGGTGGCAGATGTAACCTGTGCGCCTGCGCTGCAGAGGTGGTGGCAGATGTAACCTGTGCGGCTGCGCTGCAGAGGTGGTGGCAGATGTAACCTGTGCGCCTGCGCTGCAGAGGTGGTGGCAGATGTAACCTGTGCGCCTGCGCTGCAGAGGTGGTGGCAGATGTAACCTGTGCGGCTGCGCTGCAGAGGTGGTGGCAGATGTAACCTGTGCGCCTGCGCTGCAGAGGTGGTGGCAGATGTAACCTGTGCGCCTGCGCTGCAGAGGTGGTGGCAGATGTAACCTGTGCGCCTGCGCTGCAGAGGTGGTGGCAGATGTAACCTGTGCGCCTGCGCTGCAGAGGTGGTGGCAGATGTAACCTGTGCGGCTGCGCTGCAGAGGTGGTGGCAGATGTAACCTGTGCGCCTGCGCTGCAGAGGTGGTGGCAGATGTAACCTGTGCGCCTGCGCTGCAGAGGTGGTGGCACATGTAACCTGTGCGGCTGCGCTGCAGAGGTGGTGGCAGATGTAACCTGTGCGCCTGTGCTGCAGAGGTGGTGGCAGATGTAACCTGTGCGCCTGTGCTGCAGAGGTGGTGGCAGATGTAACCTGTGCGCCTGTGCTGCAGAGGTGGTGGCAGATGTAACCTGTGCGCCTGTGCTGCAGAGGTGGTGGCAGATGTAACCTGTGCGCCTGCGCTGCAGAGGTGGTGGCAGATGTAACCTGTGCGCCTGTGCTGCAGAGGTGGTGGCAGATGTAACCTGTGCGCCTGCGCTGCAGAGGTGGTGGCACATGTAACCTGTGCGGCTGCGCTGCAGAGGTGGTGGCAGATGTAACCTGTGCGCCTGCGCTGCAGAGGTGGTGGCAGATGTAACCTGTGCTCCTGCGCTGCAGAGGTGGTGGCAGATGTAACCTGTGCGCCTGCGCTGCAGAGGTGGTGGCAGATGTAACCTGTGCGCCTGCGTTGCAGAGGTGGTGGCAGATGTAACCTGTGCTCCTGCGCTGCAGAGGTGGTGGCAGATGTAACCTGTGCGCCTGTGCTGCAGAGGTGGTGGCAGATGTAACCTGTGCGCCTGCGCTGCAGAGGTGGTGGCAGATGTAACCTGTGCGCCTGTGCTGCAGAGGTGGTGGCAGATGTAACCTGTGCGCCTGCGCTGCAGAGGTGGTGGCAGATGTAACCTGTGCGCCTGCGCTGCAGAGGTGGTGGCAGATATAACCTGTGCGCCTGCGCTGCAGAGGTGGTGGCAGATGTAACCTGTGCGCCTGCGCTGCAGAGGTGGTGGCAGATGTAACCTGTGCGTCTGTGCTGCAGAGGTGGTGGCAGATGTAACATGTGCGCCTGTGCTGCAGAGGTGGTGGCAGATGTAACCTGTGCGCCTGCGCTGCAGAGGTGGTGGCAGATGTAACATGTGCGCCTGTGCTGCAGAGGTGGTGGCAGATGTAACCTGTGCGCCTGCGCTGCAGAGGTGGTGGCAGATGTAACCTGTGCGCCTGTGCTGCAGAGGTGGTGGCAGATGTAACCTGTGCGCCTGCGCTGCAGAGGTGGTGGCAGATGTAACCTGTGCGCCTGCGCTGCAGAGGTGGTGGCAGATGTAACCTGTGCGCCTGCGCTGCAGAGGTGGTGGCAGATATAACCTGTGCGGCTGCGCTGC
Organism: Pseudophryne corroboree; assembly: GCF_028390025.1. NCBI lineage: Eukaryota > Metazoa > Chordata > Amphibia > Anura > Myobatrachidae > Pseudophryne > Pseudophryne corroboree. The sequence continues at coordinate 17,866,775 of NC_086454.1, forward strand.
AGAGGTGGTGGCAGATGTAACCTGTGCGCCTGTGCTGCAGAGGTGGTGGCAGATGTAACCTGTGCGCCTGCGTTGCAGAGGTGGTGGCAGATGTAACCTGTGCGCCTGCGCTGCAGAGGTGGTGGCAGATGTAACCTGTGCGGCTGCGCTGCAGAGGTGGTGGCAGATGTAACCTGTGCGCCTGCGCTGCAGAGGTGGTGGCAGATGTAACCTGTGCGTCTGTGCTGCAGAGGTGGTGGCAGATGTAACCTGTGCGCCTGCGCTGCAGAGGTGGTGGCAGATGTAACCTGTGCGTCTGTGCTGCAGAGGTGGTGGCAGATGTAACCTCTGTGCCTGCGCTGCAGAGGTGGTGGCAGATGTAACCTGTGCGTCTGTGCTGCAGAGGTGGTGGCAGATATAACCTGTGCGTCTGTGCTGCAGAGGTGGTGGCAGATATAACCTGTGCGTCTGTGCTGCAGAGGTGGTGGCAGATGTAACCTCTGTGCCTGCGCTGCAGAGGTGGTGGCAGATGTAACCTGTGCGCCTGCGTTGCAGTGGTGGTGGCAGATGTAACCTGTGCGGCTGCGCTGCAGAGGTGGTGGCAGATGTAACCTGTGCGCCTGCGCTGCAGAGGTGGTGGCAGATGTAACCTGTGCGCCTGTGCTGCAGAGGTGGTGGCAGATGTAACCTGTGCGCCTGTGCTGCAGAGGTGGTGGCAGATGTAACCTGTGCGCCTGCGCTGCAGAGGTGGTGGCAGATGTAACCTGTGCGCCTGTGCTGCAGAGGTGGTGGCAGATGTAACCTGTGCGCCTGCGTTGCAGAGGTGGTGGCAGATGTAACCTGTGCGCCTGTGCTGCAGAGGTGGTGGCAGATGTAACCTGTGCGTCTGTGCTGCAGAGGTGGTGGCAGATGTAACCTGTGCGCCTGCGCTGCAGAGGTGGTGGCAGATGTAACCTGTGCGTCTGTGCTGCAGAGGTGGTGGCAGATGTAACCTGTGCGCCTGCGCTGCAGAGGTGGTGGCAGATGTAACCTGTGCGCCTGCGCTGCAGAGGTGGTGGCAGATGTAACCTGTGCGTCTGTGCTGCAGAGGTGGTGGCAGATGTAACCTGTGCGCCTGCGCTGCAGAGGTGGTGGCAGATGTAACCTGTGCGCCTGCGCTGCAGAGGTGGTGGCAGATATAACCTGTGCGCCTGTGCTGCAGAGGTGGTGGCAGATGTAACCTGTGCGCCTGCGCTGCAGAGGTGGTGGCAGATGTAACCTGTGTGTCTGTGCTGCAGAGGTGGTGGCAGATGTAACCTGTGTGTCTGTGCTGCAGAGGTGGTGGCAGATGTAACCTGTGTGTCTGTGCTGCAGAGGTGGTGGCAGATGTAACCTGTGCGCCTGCGTTGCAGAGGTGGTGGCAGATGTAACCTGTGCGCCTGTGCTGCAGAGGTGGTGGCAGATGTAACCTGTGCGCCTGCGCTGCAGAGGTGGTGGCAGATGTAACCTGTGCGGCTGCGCTGCAGAGGTGGTGGCAGATGTAACCTGTGCGCCTGCGCTGCAGAGGTGGTGGCAGATGTAACCTGTGCGCCTGTGCTGCAGAGGTGGTGGCAGATATAACCTGTGCGCCTGCGCTGCAGAGGTGGTGGCAGATGTAACCTGTGCGGCTGCGCTGCAGAGGTGGTGGCAGATGTAACCTGTGCGCCTGTGCTGCAGAGGTGGTGGCAGATGTAACCTGTGTGTCTGTGCTGCAGAGGTGGTGGCAGATGTAACCTGTGCGCCTGCGTTGCAGAGGTGGTGGCAGATGTAACCTGTGCGCCTGCGCTGCAGAGGTGGTGGCAGATGTAACCTGTGTGTCTGCGCTGCAGAGGTGGTGGCACATGTAACCTGTGCGCCTGCGCTGCAGAGGTGGTGGCACATGTAACCTGTGCGCCTGCGCTGCAGAGGTGGTGGCAGATGTAACCTGTGCGCCTGTGCTGCAGAGGTGGTGGCAGATGTAACCTGTGTGTCTGCGCTGCAGAGGTGGTGGCACATGTAACCTGTGCGCCTGCGCTGCAGAGGTGGTGGCACATGTAACCTGTGCGCCTGCGCTGCAGAGGTGGTGGCACATGTAACCTGTGCGCCTGCGTTGCAGTGATGGTGGCAGATGTAACCTGTGTGTCTGTGCTGCAGAGGTGGTGGCAGATGTAACCTGTGCGCCTGCGCTGCAGAGGTGGTGGCAGATGTAACCTGTGCGCCTGCGCTGCAGAGGTGGTGGCAGATGTAACCTGTGCGCCTGCGCTGCAGAGGTGGTGGCAGATGTAACCTGTGTGTCTGCGCTGCAGTGGTGGTGGCAGATGTAACCTGTGCGCCTGCGTTGCAGAGGTGGTGGCAGATGTAACCTGTGTGTCTGCGCTGCAGAGGTGGTGGCAGATGTAACCTGTGTGTCTGCGTTGCAGAGGTGGTGGCAGATGTAACCTGTGCGCCTGCGCTGCAGAGGTGGTGGCAGATGTAACCTGTGTGTCTGCGCTGCAGAGGTGGTGGCAGATGTAACCTGTGTGTCTGTGCTGCAGAGGTGGTGGCAGATATAACCTGTGTGTCTGCGCTGCAGAGGTGGTGGCAGATGTAACCTGTGCGGCTGCGCTGCAGAGGTGGTGGCAGATGTAACCTGTGCGCCTGCGCTGCAGTGGTGGTGGCAGATATAACCTGTGTGTCTGCGCTGCAGAGGTGGTGGCAGATGTAACCTGTGCGCCTGCGCTGCAGAGGTGGTGGCAGATGTAACCTGTGCGCCTGTGCTGCAGAGGTGGTGGCAGATGTAACCTGTGCGCCTGTGTTGCAGAGGTGGTGGCAGATGTAACCTGTGCGCCTGTGCTGCAGAGGTGGTGGCAGATGTAACCTGTGCGCCTGCGCTGCAGTGGTGGTGGCAGATATAACCTGTGTGTCTGCGCTGCAGAGGTGGTGGCAGATGTAACCTGTGCGCCTGCGCTGCAGAGGTGGTGGCAGATGAAACCTGTGCGCCTGTGCTGCAGAGGTGGTGGCAGATGTAACCTGTGCGCCTGCGTTGCAGAGGTGGTGGCAGATGTAACCTGTGCGCCTGCGCTGCAGAGGTGGTGGCAGATATAACCTGTGCGCCTGCGCTGCAGAGGTGGTGGCAGATGTAACCTGTGCGCCTGTGCTGCAGAGGTGGTGGCAGATGTAACCTGTGCGCCTGTGCTGCAGAGGTGGTGGCAGATGTAACCTGTGCGGCTGCGCTGCAGAGGTGGTGGCAGATGTAACCTGTGCGCCTGTGCTGCAGAGGTGGTGGCAGATGTAACCTGTGCGCCTGCGTTGCAGAGGTGGTGGCAGATGTAACCTGTGCGCCTGTGCTGCAGAGGTGGTGGCAGATGTAACCTGTGCGCCTGCGCTGCAGAGGTGGTGGCAGATGTAACCTGTGCGCCTGCGCTGCAGAGGTGGTGGCAGATGTAACCTGTGCGTCTGTGCTGCAGAGGTGGTGGCAGATGTAACCTGTGCGGCTGCGCTGCAGAGGTGGTGGCAGATGTAACCTGTGCGCCTGCGCTGCAGAGGTGGTGGCAGATGTAACCTGTGCGTCTGTGCTGCAGAGGTGGTGGCAGATGTAACCTCTGTGCCTGCGCTGCAGAGGTGGTGGCAGATGTAACCTGTGCGTCTGTGCTGCAGAGGTGGTGGCAGATGTAACCTGTGCGCCTGCGCTGCAGAGGTGGTGGCAGATGTAACCTGTGCGCCTGCGCTGCAGAGGTGGTGGCAGATGTAACCTGTGCGTCTGTGCTGCAGAGGTGGTGGCAGATGTAACCTGTGCGCCTGTGCTGCAGAGGTGGTGGCAGATGTAACCTGTGCGCCTGTGCTGCAGAGGTGGTGGCAGATATAACCTGTGCGCCTGCGCTGCAGAGGTGGTGGCAGATGTAACCTGTGCGCCTGCGTTGCAGTGGTGGTGGCAGATGTAACCTGTGCGCCTGCGCTGCAGAGGTGGTGGCAGATGTAACCTGTGCGCCTGCGCTGCAGAGGTGGTGGCAGATGTAACCTGTGCGCCTGCGCTGCAGAGGTGGTGGCAGATATAACCTGTGCGCCTGCGTTGCAGAGGTGGTGGCAGATGTAACCTGTGCGCCTGCGCTGCAGAGGTGGTGGCAGATGTAACCTGTGCGCCTGCGCTGCAGAGGTGGTGGCAGATGTAACCTGTGCGTCTGTGCTGCAGAGGTGGTGGCAGATGTAACATGTGCGCCTGTGCTGCAGAGGTGGTGGCAGATGTAACCTGTGCGCCTGCGCTGCAGAGGTGGTGGCAGATGTAACCTGTGCGCCTGCGCTGCAGAGGTGGTGGCAGATGTAACCTGTGCGCCTGCGCTGCAGAGGTGGTGGCAGATATAACCTGTGCGCCTGCGCTGCAGAGGTGGTGGCAGATGTAACATGTGCGCCTGTGCTGCAGAGGTGGTGGCAGATGTAACCTGTGCGCCTGCGCTGCAGAGGTGGTGGCAGATGTAACCTGTGCGCCTGCGCTGCAGAGGTGGTGGCAGATATAACCTGTGCGCCTGCGCTGCAGAGGTGGTGGCAGATGTAACCTGTGCGCCTGTGCTGCAGAGGTGGTGGCAGATGTAACCTGTGCGCCTGTGCTGCAGAGGTGGTGGCAGATGTAACCTGTGCGGCTGCGCTGCAGAGGTGGTGGCAGATGTAACCTGTGCGCCTGTGCTGCAGAGGTGGTGGCAGATGTAACCTGTGCGCCTGCGTTGCAGAGGTGGTGGCAGATGTAACCTGTGCGCCTGCGCTGCAGAGGTGGTGGCAGATGTAACCTGTGCGGCTGCGCTGCAGAGGTGGTGGCAGATGTAACCTGTGCGCCTGCGCTGCAGAGGTGGTGGCAGATGTAACCTGTGCGTCTGTGCTGCAGAGGTGGTGGCAGATGTAACCTGTGCGCCTGCGCTGCAGAGGTGGTGGCAGATGTAACCTGTGCGTCTGTGCTGCAGAGGTGGTGGCAGATGTAACCTCTGTGCCTGCGCTGCAGAGGTGGTGGCAGATGTAACCTGTGCGTCTGTGCTGCAGAGGTGGTGGCAGATATAACCTGTGCGTCTGTGCTGCAGAGGTGGTGGCAGATATAACCTGTGCGTCTGTGCTGCAGAGGTGGTGGCAGATGTAACCTCTGTGCCTGCGCTGCAGAGGTGGTGGCAGATGTAACCTGTGCGCCTGCGTTGCAGTGGTGGTGGCAGATGTAACCTGTGCGGCTGCGCTGCAGAGGTGGTGGCAGATGTAACCTGTGCGCCTGCGCTGCAGAGGTGGTGGCAGATGTAACCTGTGCGCCTGTGCTGCAGAGGTGGTGGCAGATGTAACCTGTGCGCCTGTGCTGCAGTGGTGGTGGCAGATGTAACCTGTGCGCCTGCGTTGCAGAGGTGGTGGCAGATGTAACCTGTGCGCCTGCGTTGCAGAGGTGGTGGCAGATGTAACCTGTGCGCCTGTGCTGCAGAGGTGGTGGCAGATGTAACCTGTGCGCCTGCGTTGCAGAGGTGGTGGCAGATGTAACCTGTGTGTCTGCGCTGCAGAGGTGGTGGCAGATGTAACCTGTGCGCCTGTGCTGCAGAGGTGGTGGCAGATGTAACCTGTGCGCCTGCGTTGCAGAGGTGGTGGCAGATGTAACCTGTGCGCCTGCGTTGCAGAGGTGGTGGCAGATGTAACCTGTGCGCCTGCGTTGCAGAGGTGGTGGCAGATGTAACCTGTGCGCCTGTGCTGCAGAGGTGGTGGCAGATGTAACCTGTGTGTCTGCGCTGCAGAGGTGGTGGCAGATGTAACCTGTGCGCCTGTGCTGCAGAGGTGGTGGCAGATGTAACCTGTGCTCCTGCGCTGCAGAGGTGGTGGCAGATGTAACCTGTGCGGCTGCGCTGCAGAGGTGGTGGCAGATGTAACCTGTGCTCCTGTGCTGCAGAGGTGGTGGCAGATGTAACCTGTGCTCCTGCGCTGCAGAGGTGGTGGCAGATGTAACCTGTGCGGCTGCGCTGCAGAGGTGGTGGCAGATGTAACCTGTGCTCCTGTGCTGCAGAGGTGGTGGCAGATGTAACCTGTGCGTCTGTGCTGCAGAGGTGGTGGCAGATGTAACCTGTGCGCCTGTGCTGCAGAGGTGGTGGCAGATATAACCTGTGCGCCTGCGCTGCAGAGGTGAGGACAGATGTAACCTGTGCGTCTGTGCTGCAGAGGTGGTGGCAGATGTAACCTGTGCGCATGTGCTGCAGAGGTGGTGGCAGATGTAACCTGTGCGCCTGTGCTGCAGAGGTGGTGGCAGATGTAACCTGTGCTCCTGCGCTGCAGAGGTGGTGGCAGATGTAACCTGTGCGGCTGCGCTGCAGAGGTGGTGGCAGATGTAACCTGTGCTCCTGTGCTGCAGAGGTGGTGGCAGATGTAACCTGTGCGGCTGCGCTGCAGAGGTGGTGGCAGATGTAACCTGTGCTCCTGTGCTGCAGAGGTGGTGGCAGATATAACCTGTGCGCCTGCGCTGCAGAGGTGAGGACAGATGTAACCTGTGCGTCTGTGCTGCAGAGGTGGTGGCAGATGTAACCTGTGCGGCTGCGCTGCAGAGGTGGTGGCAGATGTAACCTGTGCTCCTGTGCTGCAGAGGTGGTGGCAGATGTAACCTGTGCGTCTGTGCTGCAGAGGTGGTGGCAGATGTAACCTGTGCTCCTGCGCTGCAGAGGTGGTGGCAGATATAACCTGTGTGTCTGCGCTGCAGAGGTGGTGGCAGATGTAACCTGTGCGCCTGTGCTGCAGAGGTGGTGGCAGATGTAACCTGTGCTCCTGCGCTGCAGAGGTGGTGGCAGATGTAACCTGTGCGGCTGCGCTGCAGAGGTGGTGGCAGATGTAACCTGTGCTCCTGTGCTGCAGAGGTGGTGGCAGATGTAACCTGTGCGGCTGCGCTGCAGAGGTGGTGGCAGATGTAACCTGTGCTCCTGTGCTGCAGAGGTGGTGGCAGATATAACCTGTGCGCCTGCGCTGCAGAGGTGAGGACAGATGTAACCTGTGCGTCTGTGCTGCAGAGGTGGTGGCAGATGTAACCTGTGCTCCTGCGCTGCAGAGGTGGTGGCAGATGTAACCTGTGCGGCTGCGCTGCAGAGGTGGTGGCAGATGTAACCTGTGCGGCTGCGCTGCAGAGGTGGTGGCAGATATAACCTGTGCGCCTGCGCTGCAGAGGTGAGGACAGATGTAACCTGTGCGTCTGTGCTGCAGAGGTGGTGGCAGATGTAACCTGTGCGCATGTGCTGCAGAGGTGGTGGCAGATGTAACCTGTGCGCCTGCGCTGCAGTGGTGGTGGCAGATATAACCTGTGCGCCTGCGCTGCAGAGGTGGTGGCAGATGAAACCTGTGCTCCTGCGCTGCAGAGGTGGTGGCAGATGAAACCTGTGCGCCTGCGCTGCAGAGGTGGTGGCAGATGTAACCTGTGCTCCTGCGCTGCAGAGGTGGTGGCAGATGAAACCTGTGCGCCTGCGCTGCAGAGGTGGTGGCAGATGTAACCTGTGCGCCTGCGCTGCAGAGGTGGTGGCAGATGTAACCTGTGCGCCTGTGCTGCAGTGATGGTGGCAGATGTAACCTGTGCGCCTGTGCTGCAGAGGTGGTGGCAGATGTAACCTGTGCGCCTGTGCTGCAGAGGTGGTGGCAGATGTAACCTGTGCGCCTGTGCTGCAGAGGTGGTGGCAGATGTAACCTGTGCGCCTGTGCTGCAGAGGTGGTGGCAGATGTAACCTGTGCGCCTGCGCTGCAGAGGTGGTGGCACATGTAACCTGTGCGCCTGCGCTGCAGAGGTGAGGACAGATGTAACCTGTGCGCCTGTGCTGCAGAGGTGGTGGCAGATGTAACCTGTGCGCCTGTGCTGCAGAGGTGGTGGCAGATGTAACCTGTGCGTCTGCGCTGCAGAGGTGGTGGCAGATATAACCTGTGCGTCTGTGCTGCAGAGGTGGTGGCAGATGTAACCTGTGCGCCTGTGCTGCAGAGGTGGTGGCAGATGTAACCTGTGCGCCTGTGCTGCAGAGGTGGTGGCAGATGTAACCTGTGCGCCTGTGCTGCAGAGGTGGTGGCAGATATAACCTGTGCGCCTGTGCTGCAGAGGTGGTGGCAGATATAACCTGTGCGCCTGTGCTGCAGAGGTGGTGGCAGATGTAACCTGTGCGCCTGTGCTGCAGAGGTGGTGGCAGATGTAACCTGTGCGCCTGTGCTGCAGAGGTGGTGGCAGATGTAACCTGTGCAGGGAGCTATGCTGGATACACATTAATTGCTCTGTCCTTGCATCTAAATTGCAGTATAGGAGAATCTCACGTTTATCTATTCTAGATGGAAACAAACTACCCCAGTGGTTCTCAGACTGTGTGCCCCAGAACACATGCAGGGGTGCCTCAGAACACGTGCAGGGGTGCTTTGGATTGATGGTCCAGGACCAGTTCAAATTATCTATGGTCAATGTAATAGATAAAACATTGGTGGCTGCCAGTCATAAAATATATGGTCAAACAGAAGCAAATCCTGTCCCTCACCTCACACCTGAAGCTGAGGATGAGACAAACACAATTTACTTATTTTAATATTTATTTCTAAATTTTTCAATAAGAAACTTTTGGCCTATGGGTGCCGTGAAAAAAATTCTAATACTCCAGGGTGCCGTGATTTAAAAAAGTTTTAGAACCCCTGAACTAGCCTGTCTGGCCAAAGCGCTGGGAGCTAAATTAGCAGTAGGACTGCGCCATCCCCATCTAGAATAGACCTGAACCTCGGAGCGTGCGGTCTGAACATTCTAGTGCGGGCTGCTCATTGCAGAACAGGTGCATCTGTAAGCGGGGAGGACAAATCATACCCCTTTTCCACTAGCTCAAAAAACACGGGTAAATGCACGGGGGCGCGCATTTACCCGTGTTTTTGGCAAGTGGAAAAGGGTAAACCCGGATCAAGTGACCCGTGAATCCTACCCGGCTATTTACCTGGGTAGGACACGGGAATGATCCGGGTAGGGTGTAGTGTAAACGGGAGCCGTGTCGATGCGACACGGCTCCCGTTTACACTGTATGGATGGGCGGCGCTGGGAGATCATGTGATCTCCCTGCGCCGCCCCTGCCGTGTAGCTAGAAGCGTCACCAACCCGGCATATGCCGGGTTGTGACTGCTAATGGGAAAGGGACCGAGCACGGGTCGCAGCAGGGGGCAGCTCCCGTGTCAGGCTCCCGGCTGCGACCCGTGCTCGTAGGTGTAAAAGGGGTATCAGTGGGCACCTCCGGCTAAATAGTAACCAGCCTTGTAATAAAACCACAGCGGCGTTTCCCAGCACCACTGTGTGTGAGGGTCATGCTGGAGGGTCTTCCCTTGATCTGAAATCCTTGGACACTTCCCAATACACGAAATAAAATTCAGGGCAAAATAAAAAACCCACAACAAAGAGATGCACAAAACCCGTCCCCATGGCGTGACGCTATCACCGTACACCGCGACAAGTTGGTGATGAGTGTCAGCTGCTGATGTGCCCATTAGATGCAGAAATCTGATCACACTGCGCACCTCAATGTGTGACCATGTGTCCGCCAGCACCGCCATCTTACACCTGATGCTGGGACAGTATGACCGATATGAGGCGCAGTGTAATGGCTGTGAAGAGAAGTCTACCTGCTCTGGCCTGGCGGGGAATTAGACTGAACTAGAGAACATTACACACGTGAGAGGTCTCGTTACCTTACTTATTGCACCACCCTGGTACCATCCAATAGATGATTGCCATTCTATTCATGAAGGTGCCAGTCTGCTGTGCGCATGGATACAAAGGGGCTGACGCTAAAGGGCCCCTAAAGGGGGGTACTCACGGGAGAGATGTGTGCTGAGCGATCTTAACACAGACCGCTCAGCACACATCTCTCACCCCGCTCAGCACAGCGCGATGTGCTGAGCGAGGGGGAAAGCCGACGGGGGGCCGCTCACTTCACACAATGGTGAAGTGAGCGACCCGCTAGATTGAGCCTGCATGCAGCTCAATCAAGCACCGGCGATAGCGATGCGCAGGGCCGCGCATCGCTATCGCTGGGGGACATACACACGGCAGATCCGTGCTTAAAATCTAAGCAATCTAGCAAGATTGCTTAGATTTTAAGCACGGATCTCTCCGTGTGTACCCCCCTTTACACTTCTGCGACATGTCCGACTGACATGTTGCGGGCAATCACCCCAGATGCTGTCCTTTTGCATACAATGTATCTTGGGCGATCCCAGCCATGCCTGAGGGGTCGGACGTGATTGAATGTGCATCACATTCAATCTGGAGGATCCGATTCGATGCTCACGGGAACGCGCATCGGATCGGATCGGAAACCCCTCCAAAATGCCCGATTTCATCCAATATGTCGGGCCGAAATCGGATGAAATCGGGCATTATCGTCCTAGTGTATGGGGCTCTGAACTCAGACGCTACCCTGTCCACACCGGCGGCCATTGGCCTTCGCCCATCTGCTATTACATGCAAATGCTGCTACAGAACCCTACTCCCGCGTACATCCGTGTGCCCTAATGTGGGAGCACCGAGACACCCACTCGCAACATCCGTAGACGCAGGAATACTAGTTAGTGCCTCTTTAGATCCCCACCTTCAGTCCTATGGCTGCTGCAGTGTTTCCGTCCAAGTATGGCCTCTGGTGTGAGGTCCTGTTTATGCGCCTATGACAATCCCATAGCACGCCAATAAGACGGGCCATGTGTGTGCGCTAAGCTTCTGCCCTCATACTATCCACCCAGCTACTACATCTGGCACCTGTCCGAGCGAGCGCAGGAAATCACAACTATAACTTCATACAGACACAATAGGGGCGCATGCATGGAGGACAACCCCTTTGAGTTACTTCTTAGTGCATTCCTCCCCAAGCACACATCCTCCAGCAGATTGAGAGATGAGGAGGATGAATGCTATATATTTGTTTAGTATGTATACATGCTAGATATGGGATTTCATTAACGTAACTCAAAATACAGGTGAGAAAATGTAAGTGTGCAGTTGCACATATCTCATAGTGTGTAATACCGATAGCATCCACTAGAGGGAGACATGCTACCATTGCAATGTGGTATTTATCATGGACAGGTCACACTGCAGAACAGTAATTGGAATATATCAGACTCTACAAAAAAAGGGGGGAATTCAAATGTTTGAAAAGTCAGTTGGGTGTCTGTTTTTTCCCCCTGTCTATTAGATAGGAAAAAACATACACCCAACTGACTTTTCAAACAATTGAATATCCCCCCCAAGTGTGTAGTGTATATGATGCCAGGTGATGCTTGAATGTGCTATATATGTGCAGTCACAGTTCAGTCCTACATGGAAGCCTCAGATCTGGTTTGGCCTTTGGAGGGCTATTCAAATGTCCGTTCTTTGGCGATAATTAAATGGCACCTATTGTTGCTATTCAATTGTTCTGGCCACCCTTTAATTATCGCGCTTGTCGCGCCCAGTTAGACAGAGTTTAGCTGCGTAAAGCAGCAAAACCCGACTAAACTAAAGGTACTAATAGTTTATCAGCAGTGGTCACATTTCAGCTCGCTAAACTAATGGGCGCGACAGGGGGGAAAGTCCTGTTTTGTCGCTCAAACAACCGACTTCTCGCACTTTTCAGTTCTCAATCTCCGGAGCAGAAATGTGACCACTGCGACTAATTGGCATCTGATCGGAGCAACATATGAATCTGAATGAGGCCCTATAGCAGTAATATGTGTATAGTATATATGAAACCTGCAAATAACAGGGGATGTCACATATGTACTTCTATTGGATGTTATAACGTTATTAAGTACATACAAGACCCCACCTGCTCCGCTCCCTCACCTCGCCTTTTCCTCTCAATTTAAGGGGGATATTAAATTTGGCCCAAAGAGACATCGGGAGTAAAACCCCCCGATGTTTCTTCTGGTGCTGCGGTCGGGCTATTTAATTTGCTCGGCCGGTAACAAGTCTTCTTACACCCGAAAATACACAGATTCAGTGAAACCTGTGTGTTTTCGGATGAAATAGCCCCGTTTTCGGTCGAAAACGGGGCTGTTATCGGGCAGTTTGCATCGCCTGCCGGAGGCAGGTGTAGCAAAACCCCCGATAAGCCGCGGCACACGCCGGCTTATCTGGGCCAATTAAATAGCCCCCGCCGGCCGATACTTATCAACCGGCACCCCGGGTCAAATTTAATACTCCAGCAATTCTCAAATTTACCCCGTCAATAATGAGCCCATTTTATATTGTGTAAAAGTGACGCATTCTCGTTGGCCGCGCGCTGGCTCTCCGTATCAGGTGATGGACTTCTCTCGTCCTGTGTGGTAGGTGCCCAGATGGTTGTGACTGACCTGACAACGGACCAGGAGCGGGCGGGCGCACTAGGAAAACTCGGGCTCTGCTTCGGATTGGGAATCATCATCGGATCGTCACTCGGAGGGTTTCTTGCTACGAAATTTGGGTGAGACGCACTGAAATATGATAAAGGTGAACTGCAGTACTGGGGAGAGTTACTATCTCCGTGAGTCATAGGAATGTTATAACCGCTAATAATGGTGCACGGAATCCACGTTACAACTACATACATGTAACAAGTAAGTACATATAGGATCACAGGTCCCCTAGTGCAGATATACACTAGGCGGTATAACTGCATTGGTATTCACTAGGATTGGTGAAGTGATGACATCAGTAAGCATAATTAACTAGTGATGTCAACCAGCGGCGTCACAAGGGGGTGTGGGCAGCACCCAGGTGTTACCTTAGGACGGGGTGACATCAAAATGCCAGAGACTCTGCAATGACAGCAACCGGGTGCTTCAGTGTCACGGCATTTTGATGCCACCCCGTCCAAGGTAAGTCGGTCTCAGGGAGCAGCCAAGCATGGGCACGCCTCGGTGTGACGTAGAACCAGGGGGCTTCTGTGAGGCCACGCACCTTTTTCGTAAGTCCGCAGGTGGGCTGTTGGTCACACCAGGTGTTACAGACCGCTGTGCCGCCACTGATGTCAACACTAAATATATGGTATACTGTAATGGGGGAGAATGATTCTGTGTTGGAAGCAAAGCAAACTAAAGAACAGTTAAAGCTGTCCAGCATGTGTGGGCTACATGCAAACGCAGCCAGTATTTACCCTGCATGCATAATAATAATAATTGTATCTGCCCCCCTTGTAGTGCAGCGTGGATTGCTCCTTTTTTGCTTTCCTAACTCAGAATCCAGCCCCAGTTCTGCAAGATGCAACATGCGGAGATGTCTCTGCCCCTGAGAGCTTACCATCTAAAATACAATACGGTAGTAGTGTATTAGAATGTAATAAACAAAACCAAAATGTAACTGTGAAATCTGGGATTGATGGAAAGATACATTGTATGACCTCACAATTAAGCATGACGAGACATGGCGTGACAGGTGGTAATGCCCCCAGGGCGTGTGTACATGAGGCCTTGCCCCCTGTACCATGTCCCACGGTGACATATGGTTAAGGCTGAATTCCTGGCATTAAGCAGTTTCCACAATGAGGCAGATATTTTTCAGGACATTGCTGAAAAATGTTCTCACCTTAGCGACAACCACTTTGGGGGGAGTTGTGAGGGGGCGATGTGAGCGGGGTACCTATAGAACAGATGAGCAAGGCACTCAGCTACTTATTAACCTCTGCACCCAATAGAGGTGCACAGGAATATTAGGGAGATCGGTAATGTGCGTAGCCAGGCTTCCCGGGGATGCGCATTGCGCTGAGTTGCGCAGTAAGTGTCCTGGAGCAGCCCCTGATGGTCACAATGTTAATAGCGATAAAACACTTTCATATATTGCCCCTATGCACAGAGGTTCCCCCCCTTCATTGTAGAGTTTTCCTGCATCCCCTTTACACCATAGCAGTGAGTACTGTAATAATACGGCGGTAGCAGTGAGTACTGTAATAATACGGTGGTAGCAGTGAGTACTGTAATAATATGGCGGTAGCAGTGAGTACTGTAGTAATGCGGCGGTAGCAGTGAGTACTGTAGTAATACGGCGGTAGCAGTGAGTACTGTTGTAATGCGGCGGTAGCAGTGAGTACTGTAATAATATGGCGGTAGCAGTGAGTACTGTAATAATACGGTGGTAGCAGTGAGTACTGTAATAATATGGCGGTAGCAGTGAGTACTGTAATAATACGGTGGTAGCAGTGAGTACTGTAATAATACGGTGGTAGCAGTGAGTACTGTAATAATATGGCAGTAGCAGTGAGTACTGTAATAATACGGCGGTAGCAGTGAGTACTATAGTAATACGGCGGTAGCAGTGAGTACTGTAGTAATACGGCGGTAGCAGTGAGTACTATAGTAATACGGCGGTAGCAGTGAGTACTGTAGTAATATGGCGGTAGCAGTGAGTACTGTAATAATACGGTGGTAGTAGTGAGTACTGTAATAATACGGTGGTAGCAGTGAGTACTGTAGTAATGCGGCGGTAGCAGTGAGTACTGTAGTAATACGGCGGTAGCAGTGAGTACTGTTGTAATGCGGCGGTAGCAGTGAGTACTGTAATAATATGGCGGTAGCAGTGAGTACTGTAAGAATATGGCGGTAGCAGTGAGTACTGTAGTAATATGGCGGTAGCAGTGAGTACTGTAATAATACGGTGGTAGCAGTGAGTACTGTAGTAATATGGCGGTAGCAGTGAGTACTGTAATAATACGGCAGTAGCAGTGAGTACTGTAGTAATATGGCGGTAGCAGTGAGTACTGTAATAATACGGCGGTAGCAGTGAGTACTGTAGTAATATGGCGGTAGCAGTGAGTACTGTAATAATATGGCGGTAGCAGTGAGTACTGTAGTATTGTGGCGGTAGCAGTGAGTACTATAGTAATACGGCAGTAGCAGTGAGTACTGTTGTAATGCGGCGGTAGCAGTGAGTACTGTCATAATACGGCGGTAGCAGTGAGTACTGTAATAATACGGTGGTAGCAGTGAGTACTGTAGTATTGCGGTGGTATCAGTGAGTACTGTAATAATATGGCGGTAGCAGTGACGACTGTAGTAATACGGCAGTAGCAGTGAGTACTATAGTAATACGGCGGTAGCAGTGAGCACTGTAGTAATATGGCGGTAGCAGTGAGTACTGTAATAATACGGCGGTAGCAGTGAGTACTGTAGTAATGCGGTGGTAGCAGTGAGTACTGTAATAATACGGCGGTAGCAGTGAGTACTGTAGTATTGCGGCGGTAGCAGTGAGTACTGTAGTAATACACCGGTAGCAGTGAGTACTGTAATAATATGGCGGTAGCAGTGAGTACTGTAATAATACGGCGGTAGCAGTGAGTACTGTAGTATTGCGGCGGTAGCAGTGAGTACTGTAGTAATATGGCGGTAGCAGTGAGTACTGTAATAATACGGTGGTAGCAGTGAGTACTGTAGTAATATGGCAGTAGCAGTGAGTACTGTAGTAATACGGCGGTAGCAGTGAGTACTGTAATAATACGGCGGTAGCAGTGAGTACTGTAGTATTGTGGCGGTAGCAGTGAGTACTGTAGTAATATGGCGGTAGCAGTGAGTACTGTAATAATACGGTGGTAGCAGTGAGTACTGTAGTAATATGGCGGTAGCAGTGAGTACTGTAATAATACGGTGGTAGCAGTGAGTACTGTAGTAATATGGCAGTAGCAGTGAGTACTGTAGTAATACGGCGGTAGCAGTGAGTACTGTAATAATATGGCGGTAGCAGTGAGTACTGTAATAATACGGCGGTAGCAGTGAGTACTATAGTAATACGGCGGTAGCAGTGAGTACTGTTGTAATGCGGCGGTAGCAGTGAGTACTGTAGTAATACGGCGGTAGCAGTGAGTACTGTAATAATACGGCGGTAGCAGTGAGTACTGTAACAATACGGCGGTAGCAGTGAGTACTGTAGTATTGCGGCGGTAGCAGTGAGTACTGTAGTAATATGGCGGTAGCAGTGAGTACTGTAATAATACGGTGGTAGCAGTGAGTACTGTAGTAATATGGCGGTAGCAGTGAGTACTGTAATAATACGGTGGTAGCAGTCAGTACTGTAGTAATATGGCAGTAGCAGTGAGTACTGTAGTAATACGGCGGTAGCAGTGAGTACTGTAATAATACGGCGGTAGCAGTGAGTACTGTAATAATACGGCGGTAGCAGTGAGTACTAAGGTAATACGGCGGTAGCAGTGAGTACTGTTGTAATGCGGCGGTAGCAGTGAGTACTGTAGTAATACGGCGGTAGCAGTGAGTACTGTAATAATACGGCGGTAGCAGTGAGTACTGTAATAATACGACGGTAGCAGTGAGTACTGTAGTATTGCGGCGGTAGCAGTGAGTACTGTAGTAATACGGCGGTAGCAGTGAGTACTGTAGTAATACGGCGGTAGCAGTGAGTACTGTAGTAATATGGCAGTAGCAGTGAGTACTATAGTAATACGGCGGTAGCAGTGAGTACTGTAATATTACGGCGGTAGCAGTGAGTACTGTAATAATACGGCGGTAGCAGTGAGTACTGTAGTATTGTGGCGGTAGCAGTGAGTACTGTAGTAATATGGCGGTATCAGTGAGTACTGTAATAATACGGTGGTAGCAGTGAGTACTGTAGTAATATGGCAGTAGCAGTGAATACTGTAGTAATACGGCGGTAGCAGTGAGTACTGTAATAATACGGCGGTAGCAGTGAGTACTGTAGTAATACGGCGGTAGCAGTGAGTACTATAGTAATACGGTGGTAGCAGTGAGTACTGTTGTAATGCGGCGGTAGCAGTGAGTACTATAGTAATACGGTGGTAGTAGTGAGTACTGTTGTAATGCGGCGGTAGCAGTGAGTACTGTAGTAATACGGCGGCAGCAGTGAGTACTGTAATAATACGGCGGTAGCAGTGAGTACTGTAATAATACGGCGGTAGCAGTGAGTACTGTAGTATTGCGGCGGTAGCAGTGAGTACTGTAGTAATATGGCGGTAGCAGTGAGTACTGTAATAATACGGTGGTAGCAGTAAGTACTGTAGTAATATGGCAGTAGCAGTGAGTACTGTAGTAATACGGCGGTAGCAGTGAGTACTGTAATAATACGGCGGTAGCAGTGAGTACTGTAGTAATACGGCAGTAGCAGTGAGTACTGTAATAATACGGCGGTAACAGTGAGTACTGTAATAATACGGCGGTAGCAGTGAGTACTATAGTAATACGGCGGTAGCAGTGAGTACTGTAATAATACGGCGGTAGCAGTGAGTACTGTAATAATACGGCGGTAGCAGTGAGTAATGTAGTAATATGGCGGTAGCAGTGAGTACTGTAGTAATACGGCGGTAGCGGTGAGTACTGCAGTAATGCGGCAGTAGCGGTGAGTACTATAATAATACGGCGGTAGCAGTGAGTACTCTAATAATACGGCGGTAGCAGTGAGTACTATAGTAATACGGCGGTAGCAGTGAGTACTGTAATAATACGGCGGTAGCAGTGAGTAATGTAGTAATACGGCGGTAGCAGTGAGTACTCTAGTAATACGGCGGTAGCGGTGAGTACTGCAGTAATGCGGCAGTAGCGGTGAGCACTGCAGTAATGCGGCAGAAGCGGTGAGTACTGCAGTAATGCGGCGGTAGCGGCGAGTACTGCAGTAATGCGGCGGTAGCGGTGAGTACTGCAGTAATGCGGCAGTAGCGGTGAGTACTGCAGTAATGCGGCGGTAGCAGTGAGTACTGTAGTAATGCGGCGGTAGCAATGAATACTGTAGTAATACGGCGGTAGCAGTGAGTACTGTAGTAATACGGCGGTAGCAGTGAGCACTGTAGTAATACGGCGGTAGCAGTGAGTACTGTAGTAATACGGCGGTAGCAGTGAGTACTGTAGTAATACGGTGGTAGCAGTGAGTACTGTAGTAATATGGCGGTAGCAGTGAGTACTGTAATAATACGGCGGTAGCAGTGAGTACTGTAGTAATATGGCGGTAGCAGTGAGTACTGTAATAATATGGCGGTAGCAGTGAGTACTGTAGTATTGTGGCGGTAGCAGTGAGTACTATAGTAATACGGCGGTAGCAGTGAGTACTGTTGTAATGCGGCGGTAGCAGTGAGTACTGTAATAATACGGCGGTAGCAGTGAGTACTGTAATAATACGGTGGTAGCAGTGAGTACTGTAGTATTGCGGTGGTATCAGTGAGTACTGTAATAATATGGCGGTAGCAGTGACGACTGTAGTAATACGGCAGTAGCAGTGAGTACTGTAATAATATGGCGGTAGCAGTGAGTACTGTAATAATACGGCGGTAGCAGTGAGTACTATAGTAATACGGCGGTAGCAGTGAGCACTGTAGTAATACGGCGGTAGCAGTGAGTACTGTAGTAATATGGCGGTAGCAGTGAGTACTGTAATAATACGGCGGTAGCAGTGAGTACTGTAGTAATGCGGTGGTAGCAGTGAGTACTGTAATAATAAGGCGGTAGCAGTGAGTACTGTAGTATTGCGGCGGTAGCAGTGAGTACTGTAATAATATGGCGGTAGCAGTGAGTACTGTAATAATACGGCGGTAGCAGTGAGTACTGTAATAATACGGCGGTAGCAGTGAGTACTGTAGTATTGCGGCGGTAGCAGTGAGTACTGTAGTAATATGGCGGTAGCAGTGAGTACTGTAATAATACGGTGGTAGCAGTGAGTACTGTAGTAATATGACAGTAGCAGTGAGTACTGTAGTAATACGGCGGTAGCAGTGAGCACTGTAGTAATACGGCGGTAGCAGTGAGTACTGTAATATTACGGCGGTAGCAGTGAGTACTATAGTAATACGGTGGTAGCAGTGAGTACTGTTGTAATGCGGCGGTAGCAGTGAGTACTATAGTAATACGGTGGTAGTAGTGAGTACTGTTGTAATGCGGCGGTAGCAGTGAGTACTGTAGTAATACGGCGGCAGCAGTGAGTACTGTAATAATACGGCGGTAGCAGTGAGTACTGTAATAATACGGTGGTAGCAGTGAGTACTGTAATAATATGGCGGTAGCAGTGAGTACTGTAGTAATGCGGCGGTAGCAGTGAGTACTGTAGTAATACGGCGGTAGCAGTGAGTACTGTTGTAATGCGGCGGTAGCAGTGAGTACTGTAATAATATGGCGGTAGCAGTGAGTACTGTAATAATACGGTGGTAGCAGTGAGTACTGTAATAATATGGCGGTAGCAGTGAGTACTGTAATAATACGGTGGTAGCAGTGAGTACTGTAATAATACGGTGGTAGCAGTGAGTACTGTAATAATATGGCGGTAGCAGTGAGTACTGTAATAATACGGCGGTAGCAGTGAGTACTATAGTAATACGGCGGTAGCAGTGAGTACTGTAGTAATGCGGCGGTAGCAGTGAGTACTGTAGTAATACGGCGGTAGCAGTGAGTACTGTTGTAATGCGGCGGTAGCAGTGAGTACTGTAATAATATGGCGGTAGCAGTGAGTACTGTAAGAATATGGCGGTAGCAGTGAGTACTGTAGTAATATGGCGGTAGCAGTGAGTACTGTAATAATACGGTGGTAGCAGTGAGTACTGTAGTAATATGGCGGTAGCAGTGAGTACTGTAATAATACGGCGGTAGCAGTGAGTACTGTAGTAATATGGCGGTAGCAGTGAGTACTGTAATAATACGGCGGTAGCAGTGAGTACTGTAGTAATATGGCGGTAGCAGTGAGTACTGTAATAATATGGCGGTAGCAGTGAGTACTGTAGTATTGTGGCGGTAGCAGTGAGTACTATAGTAATACGGCAGTAGCAGTGAGTACTGTTGTAATGCGGCGGTAGCAGTGAGTACTGTCATAATACAGCGGTAGCAGTGAGTACTGTAATAATACGGTGGTAGCAGTGAGTACTGTAGTATTGCGGTGGTATCAGTGAGTACTGTAATAATATGGCGGTAGCAGTGACGACTGTAGTAATACGGCAGTAGCAGTGAGTACTATAGTAATACGGCGGTAGCAGTGAGCACTGTAGTAATACGGCGGTAGCAGTGAGTACTGTAGTAATATGGCGGTAGCAGTGAGTACTGTAATAATACGGCGGTAGCAGTGAGTACTGTAGTAATGCGGTGGTAGCAGTGAGTACTGTAATAATACGGCGGTAGCAGTGAGTACTGTAGTATTGCGGCGGTAGCAGTGAGTACTGTAGTAATACACCGGTAGCAGTGAGTACTGTAATAATATGGCGGTAGCAGTGAGTACTGTAATAATACGGCGGTAGCAGTGAGTACTGTAATAATACAGCGGTAGCAGTGAGTACTGTAGTATTGCGGCGGTAGCAGTGAGTACTGTAGTAATATGGCGGTAGCAGTGAGTACTGTAATAATACGGTGGTAGCAGTGAGTACTGTAGTAATATGGCAGTAGCAGTGAGTACTGTAGTAATACGGCGGTAGCAGTGAGTACTGTAATAATACGGCGGTAGCAGTGAGTACTGTAGTATTGTGGCGGTAGCAGTGAGTACTGTAGTAATATGGCGGTAGCAGTGAGTACTGTAATAATACGGTGGTAGCAGTGAGTACTGTAGTAATATGGCGGTAGCAGTGAGTACTGTAATAATACGGTGGTAGCAGTGAGTACTGTAGTAATATGGCAGTAGCAGTGAGTACTGTAGTAATACGGCGGTAGCAGTGAGTACTGTAATAATATGGCGGTAGCAGTGAGTACTGTAATAATACGGCGGTAGCAGTGAGTACTATAGTAATACGGCGGTAGCAGTGAGTACTGTTGTAATGCGGCGGTAGCAGTGAGTACTGTAGTAATACGGCGGTAGCAGTGAGTACTGTAATAATACGGCGGTAGCAGTGAGTACTGTAACAATACGGCGGTAGCAGTGAGTACTGTAGTATTGCGGCGGTAGCAGTGAGTACTGTAGTAATATGGCGGTAGCAGTGAGTACTGTAATAATACGGTGGTAGCAGTGAGTACTGTAGTAATATGGCGGTAGCAGTGAGTACTGTAATAATACGGTGGTAGCAGTCAGTACTGTAGTAATATGGCAGTAGCAGTGAGTACTGTAGTAATACGGCGGTAGCAGTGAGTACTGTAATAATACGGCGGTAGCAGTGAGTACTGTAATAATACGGCGGTAGCAGTGAGTACTAAGGTAATACGGCGGTAGCAGTGAGTACTGTTGTAATGCGGCGGTAGCAGTGAGTACTGTAGTAATACGGCGGTAGCAGTGAGTACTGTAATAATACGGCGGTAGCAGTGAGTACTGTAATAATACGACGGTAGCAGTGAGTACTGTAGTATTGCGGCGGTAGCAGTGAGTACTGTAGTAATACGGCGGTAGCAGTGAGTACTGTAGTAATATGGCAGTAGCAGTGAGTACTATAGTAATACGGCGGTAGCAGTGAGTACTGTAATATTACGGCGGTAGCAGTGAGTACTGTAATAATACGGCGGTAGCAGTGAGTACTGTAGTATTGTGGCGGTAGCAGTGAGTACTGTAGTAATATGGCGGTATCAGTGAGTACTGTAATAATACGGTGGTAGCAGTGAGTACTGTAGTAATATGGCAGTAGCAGTGAATACTGTAGTAATACGGCGGTAGCAGTGAGTACTGTAATAATACGGCGGTAGCAGTGAGTACTGTAGTAATACGGCAGTAGCAGTGAGTACTATAGTAATACGGTGGTAGCAGTGAGTACTGTTGTAATGCGGCGGTAGCAGTGAGTACTATAGTAATACGGTGGTAGTAGTGAGTACTGTTGTAATGCGGCGGTAGCAGTGAGTACTGTAGTAATACGGCGGCAGCAGTGAGTACTGTAATAATACGGCGGTAGCAGTGAGTACTGTAATAATACGGCGGTAGCAGTGAGTACTGTAGTATTGCGGCGGTAGCAGTGAGTACTGTAGTAATATGGCGGTAGCAGTGAGTACTGTAATAATACGGTGGTAGCAGTAAGTACTGTAGTAATATGGCAGTAGCAGTGAGTACTGTAGTAATACGGCGGTAGCAGTGAGTACTGTAATAATACGGCGGTAGCAGTGAGTACTGTAGTAATACGGCAGTAGCAGTGAGTACTGTAATAATACGGCGGTAGCAGTGAGTACTGTAATAATACGGCGGTAGCAGTGAGTACTATAGTAATACGGCGGTAGCAGTGAGTACTGTAATAATACGGCGGTAGCAGTGAGTACTGTAATAATACGGCGGTAGCAGTGAGTAATGTAGTAATATGGCGGTAGCAGTGAGTACTGTAGTAATACGGCGGTAGCGGTGAGTACTGCAGTAATGCGGCAGTAGCGGTGAGTACTGTAATAATACGGCGGTAGCAGTGAGTACTCTAATAATACGGCGGTAGCAGTGAGTACTATAGTAATACGGCGGTAGCAGTGAGTACTGTAATAATACGGCGGTAGCAGTGAGTACTGTAATAATACGGCGGTAGCAGTGAGTAATGTAGTAATACGGCGGTAGCAGTGAGTACTCTAGTAATACGGCGGTAGCGGTGAGTACTGCAGTAATGCGGCAGTAGCGGTGAGCACTGCAGTAATGCGGCAGAAGCGGTGAGTACTGCAGTAATGCGGCGGTAGCGGCGAGTACTGCAGTAATGCGGCGGTAGCGGTGAGTACTGCAGTAATGCGGCAGTAGCGGTGAGTACTGCAGTAATGCGGCGGTAGCAGTGAGTACTGTAGTAATGCGGCGGTAGCAATGAATACTGTAGTAATACGGCGGTAGCAGTGAGTACTGTAGTAATACGGCGGTAGCAGTGAGCACTGTAGTAATACGGCGGTAGCAGTGAGTACTGTAGTAATACGGCGGTAGCAGTGAGTACTGTAGTAATACGGTGGTAGCAGTGAGTACTGTAATAATATGGCGGTAGCAGTGAGTACTGTAATAATACGGCGGTAGCAGTGAGTACTGTAGTAATATGGCGGTAGCAGTGAGTACTGTAATAATATGGCGGTAGCAGTGAGTACTGTAGTATTGTGGCGGTAGCAGTGAGTACTATAGTAATACGGCGGTAGCAGTGAGTACTGTTGTAATGCGGCGGTAGCAGTGAGTACTGTAATAATACGGCGGTAGCAGTGAGTACTGTAATAATACGGTGGTAGCAGTGAGTACTGTAGTATTGCGGTGGTATCAGTGAGTACTGTAATAATATGGCGGTAGCAGTGACGACTGTAGTAATACGGCAGTAGCAGTGAGTACTGTAATAATATGGCGGTAGCAGTGAGTACTGTAATAATACGGCGGTAGCAGTGAGTACTATAGTAATACGGCGGTAGCAGTGAGCACTGTAGTAATACGGCGGTAGCAGTGAGTACTGTAGTAATATGGCGGTAGCAGTGAGTACTGTAATAATACGGCGGTAGCAGTGAGTACTGTAGTAATGCGGTGGTAGCAGTGAGTACTGTAATAATACGGCGGTAGCAGTGAGTACTGTAGTATTGCGGCGGTAGCAGTGAGTACTGTAATAATATGGCGGTAGCAGTGAGTACTGTAATAATACGGCGGTAGCAGTGAGTACTGTAATAATACGGCGGTAGCAGTGAGTACTGTAGTATTGCGGCGGTAGCAGTGAGTACTGTAGTAATATGGCGGTAGCAGTGAGTACTGTAATAATACGGTGGTAGCAGTGAGTACTGTAGTAATATGACAGTAGCAGTGAGTACTGTAGTAATACGGCGGTAGCAGTGAGCACTGTAGTAATACGGCGGTAGCAGTGAGTACTGTAATATTACGGCGGTAGCAGTGAGTACTATAGTAATACGGTGGTAGCAGTGAGTACTGTTGTAATGCGGCGGTAGCAGTGAGTACTATAGTAATACGGTGGTAGTAGTGAGTACTGTTGTAATGCGGCGGTAGCAGTGAGTACTGTAGTAATACGGCGGCAGCAGTGAGTACTGTAATAATACGGCGGTAGCAGTGAGTACTGTAATAATACGGCGGTAGCAGTGAGTACTGTAGTATTGCGGCGGTAGCAGTGAGTACTGTAGTAATATGGCGGTAGCAGTGAGTACTGTAATAATACGGTGGTAGCAGTAAGTACTGTAGTAATATGGCAGTAGCAGTGAGTACTGTAGTAATACGGCGGTAGCAGTGAGTACTGTAATAATACGGCGGTAGCAGTGAGTACTGTAGTAATACGGCAGTAGCAGTGAGTACTGTAATAATACGGCGGTAGCAGTGAGTACTGTAATAATACGGCGGTAGCAGTGAGTACTATAGTAATACGGCGGTAGCAGTGAGTACTGTAATAATACGGCGGTAGCAGTGAGTACTGTAATAATACGGCGGTAGCAGTGAGTAATGTAGTAATATGGCGGTAGCAGTGAGTACTGTAGTAATACGGCGGTAGCGGTGAGTACTGCAGTAATGCGGCAGTAGCGGTGAGTACTGTAATAATACGGCGGTAGCAGTGAGTACTCTAATAATACGGCGGTAGCAGTGAGTACTATAGTAATACGGCGGTAGCAGTGAGTACTGTAATAATACGGCGGTAGCAGTGAGTACTGTAATAATACGGCGGTAGCAGTGAGTAATGTAGTAATACGGCGGTAGCAGTGAGTACTCTAGTAATACGGCGGTAGCGGTGAGTACTGCAGTAATGCGGCAGTAGCGGTGAGCACTGCAGTAATGCGGCAGAAGTGGTGAGTACTGCAGTAATGCGGCGGTAGCGGCGAGTACTGCAGTAATGCGGCGGTAGCGGTGAGTACTGCAGTAATGCGGCAGTAGCGGTGAGTACTGCAGTAATGCGGCGGTAGCAGTGAGTACTGTAGTAATGCGGCGGTAGCAATGAATACTGTAGTAATACGGCGGTAGCAGTGAGTACTGTAGTAATACGGCGGTAGCAGTGAGCACTGTAGTAATACGGCGGTAGCAGTGAGTACTGTAGTAATACGGCGGTAGCAGTGAGTACTGTAGTAATACGGTGGTAGCAGTGAGTACTGTAGTAATATGGCGGTAGCAGTGAGTACTGTAATAATACGGCGGTAGCAGTGAGTACTGTAGTAATATGGCGGTAGCAGTGAGTACTGTAATAATATGGCGGTAGCAGTGAGTACTGTAGTATTGTGGCGGTAGCAGTGAGTACTATAGTAATACGGCGGTAGCAGTGAGTACTGTTGTAATGCGGCGGTAGCAGTGAGTACTGTAATAATACGGCGGTAGCAGTGAGTACTGTAATAATACGGTGGTAGCAGTGAGTACTGTAGTATTGCGGTGGTATCAGTGAGTACTGTAATAATATGGCGGTAGCAGTGACGACTGTAGTAATACGGCAGTAGCAGTGAGTACTGTAATAATATGGCGGTAGCAGTGAGTACTGTAATAATACGGCGGTAGCAGTGAGTACTATAGTAATACGGCGGTAGCAGTGAGCACTGTAGTAATACGGCGGTAGCAGTGAGTACTGTAGTAATATGGCGGTAGCAGTGAGTACTGTAATAATACGGCGGTAGCAGTGAGTACTGTAGTAATGCGGTGGTAGCAGTGAGTACTGTAATAATACGGCGGTAGCAGTGAGTACTGTAGTATTGCGGCGGTAGCAGTGAGTACTGTAGTAATACAGCGGTAGCAGTGAGTACTGTAATAATATGGCGGTAGCAGTGAGTACTGTAATAATATGGCGGTAGCAGTGAGTACTGTAATAATACGGCGGTAGCAGTGAGTACTGTAGTATTGCGGCGGTAGCAGTGAGTACTGTAGTAATATGGCGGTAGCAGTGAGTACTGTAATAATACGGTGGTAGCAGTGAGTACTGTAGTAATATGACAGTAGCAGTGAGTACTGTAGTAATACGGCGGTAGCAGTGAGCACTGTAGTAATACGGCGGTAGCAGTGAGTACTGTAATATTACGGCGGTAGCAGTGAGTACTGTAGTAATACGGCGGTAGCAGTGAGTACTATAGTAATACGGTGGTAGCAGTGAGTACTGTTGTAATGCGGCGGTAGCAGTGAGTACTATAGTAATACGGTGGTAGTAGTGAGTACTGTTGTAATGCGGCGGTAGCAGTGAGTACTGTAGTAATACGGCGGCCGCAGTGAGTACTGTAATAATACGGCGGTAGCAGTGAGTACTGTAATAATACGGCGGTAGCAGTGAGTACTGTAGTATTGCGGCGGTAGCAGTGAGTACTGTAGTAATATGGCGGTAGCAGTGAGTACTGTAATAATACGGTGGTAGCAGTAAGTACTGTAGTAATATGGCAGTAGCAGTGAGTACTGTAGTAATACGGCGGTAGCAGTGAGTACTGTAATAATACGGCGGTAGCAGTGAGTACTGTAGTAATACGTCAGTAGCAGTGAGTACTGTAATAATACGGCGGTAGCAGTGAGTACTGTAATAATACGGCGGTAGCAGTGAGTACTATAGTAATACGGCGGTAGCAGTGAGTACTGTAATAATACGGCGGTAGCAGTGAGTACTGTAATAATACGGCGGTAGCAGTGAGTAATGTAGTAATACGGCGGTAGCAGTGAGTACTGTAGTAATACGGCGGTAGCGGTGAGTACTGCAGTAATGCGGCAGTAGCGGTGAGTACTGTAATAATACGGCGGTAGCAGTGAGTACTATAGTAATACGGCGGTAGCAGTGAGTACTGTAATAATACGGCGGTAGCAGTGAGTACTGTAATAATACGGCGGTAGCAGTGAGTAATGTAGTAATACGGCGGTAGCAGTGAGTACTGTAGTAATACGGCGGTAGCGGTGAGTACTGCAGTAATGCGGCAGTAGCGGTGAGTACTGTAATAATACGGCGGTAGCAGTGAGTACTCTAGTAATACGGCGGTAGCAGTGAGTACTATAGTAATACGGCGGTAGCAGTGAGTACTGTAATAATACGGCGGTAGCAGTGAGTACTGTAATAATACGGCGGTAGCAGTGAGTAATGTAGTAATACGGCGGTAGCAGTGAGTACTCTAGTAATACGACGGTAGCGGTGAGTACTGCAGTAATGCGGCAGTAGCGGTGAGCACTGCAGTAATGTGGCAGAAGCGGTGAGTACTGCAGTAATGCGGCGGTAGCGGCGAGTACTGCAGTAATGCGGCGGTAGCGGTGAGTACTGCAGTAATGCGGCAGTAGCGGTGAGTACTGCAGTAATGCGGCGGTAGCAGTGAGTACTGTAGTAATGCGGCGGTAGCAATGAATACTGTAGTAATACGGCGGTAGCAGTGAGTACTGTAGTAATACGGCGGTAGCAGTGAGCACTGTAGTAATACGGCGGTAGCAGTGAGTACTGTAGTAATACGGCGGTAGCAGTGAGTACTGTAGTAATACGGTGGTAGCAGTGAGTACTGTAGTAATACGGCGGTAGCAGTGAGTACTGTAATAATACGGCGGTAGCAGTGAGTACTGTAGTAATATGGCGGTAGCAGTGAGTACTGTAATAATATGGCGGTAGCAGTGAGTACTGTAGTATTGTGGCGGTAGCAGTGAGTACTATAGTAATACGGCGGTAGCAGTGAGTACTGTTGTAATACGGCAGTAGCAGTGAGTACTGTAATAATATGGCGGTAGCAGTGAGTACTGTAATAATACGGCGGTAGCAGTGAGTACTATAGTAATACGGCGGTAGCAGTGAGCACTGTAGTAATACGGCGGTAGCAGTGAGTACTGTAGTAATATGGCGGCAGCAGTGAGTACTGTAATAATACGGCGGTAGCAGTGAGTACTGTAGTAATGCGGTGGTAGCAGTGAGTACTATAATAATACGGCGGTAGCAGTGAGTACTGTAGTATTGCGGCGGTAGCAGTGAGTACTGTAGTAATACAGCGGTAGCAGTGAGTACTGTAATAATATGGCGGTAGCAGTGAGTACTGTAATAATACGGCGGTAGCAGTGAGTACTGTAATAATACGGCGGTAGCAGTGAGTACTGTAATAATACGGCGGTAGCAGTGAGTACTGTAGTATTGCGGCGATAGCAGTGAGTACTGTAGTAATATGGCGGTAGCAGTGAGTACTGTAATAATACGGTGGTAGCAGTGAGTACTGTAGTAATATGGCAGTAGCAGTGAGTACTGTAGTAATACGGCGGTAGCAGTGAGTACTGTAATAATACGGTGGTAGCAGTGAGTACTGTAATAATACGGCGGTAGCAGTGAGTACTATAGTAATACGGCGGTAGCAGTGAGTACTGTTGTAATGCGGCGGTAGCAGTGAGTACTGTAGTAATACAGCGGTAGCAGTGAGTACTGTAATAATACGGCGGTAGCAGTGAGTACTGTAGAAATATGGCAGTAGCAGTGAGTACTATAGTAATACGGCGGTAGCAGTGAGTACTGTAATAATACGGCGGTAGCAGTGAGTACTGTAATAATACGGCGGTAGCAGTGAGTACTGTAATAATACGGCGGTAGCAGTGAGTACTGTAGTATTGTGGCGGTAGCAGTGAGTACTGTAGTAATATGGCGGTAGCAGTGAGTACTGTAATAATACGGTGGTAGCAGTGAGTACTGTAGTAATATGGCAGTAGCAGTGAGTACTGTAGTAATACGGCGGTAGCAGTGAGTACTGTAATAATACGGCGGTAGCAGTGAGTACTGTAGTAATACGGCGGTAGCAGTGAGTACTATAGTAATACGGTGGTAGCAGTGAGTACTGTTGTAATGCGGCGGTAGCCGTGAGTACTATAGTAATACGGTGGTAGCAGTGAGTACTGTTGTAATGCGGCGGTAGCAGTGAGTACTGTAGTAATACGGCGGCAGCAGTGAGTACTGTAATAATACGGCGGTAGCAGTGAGTACTGTAATAATACGGCGGTAGCAGTGAGTACTGTAATAATACGGCGGTAGCAGTGAGTACTGTAGTATTGCGGCGGTAGCAGTGAGTACTGTAGTAATATGGCGGTAGCAGTGAGTACTGTAATAATACGGTGGTAGCAGTAAGTACTGTAGTAATATGGCAGTAGCAGTGAGTACTGTAGTAATACGGCGGTAGCAGTGAGTACTGTAATAATACGGCGGTAGCAGTGAGTACTGTAGTAATACGGCAGTAGCAGTGAGTACTGTAATAATACGGCGGTAGCAGTGAGCACTATAGTAATATGGCGGTAGCAGTGAGTACTGTAATAATACGGCGGTAGCAGTGAGTACTGTAATAATACGGCGGTAGCAGTGAGTAATGTAGTAATACGGCGGTAGCAGTGAGTACTGTAGTAATACGGCGGTAGCGGTGAGTACTGCAGTAATGCGGCAGTAGCTGTGAGTACTGTAATAATACAGCGGTAGCAGTGAGTACTGTAATAATACGGCGGTACAGTGAGTACTGTAATAATACGGCGGTAGCAGTGAGTAATGTAGTAATACGGTGGTAGCTGTGAGTACTGCAGTAATGCGGCAGTAGCGGTGAGTACTGCAGTAATGCGGCAGAAGCGGTGAGTACTGCAGTACTGCGGCGGTAGCGGTGAGTACTGCAGTAATGCGGCGGTAGCGGTGAGTACTGTAGTAATACGGCGGCAGCAGTGAGTACTGTAATAATACGGCGGTAGCAGTGAGTACTGTAATAATACGGCGGTAGCAGTGAGTACTGTAGTATTGCGGCGGTAGCAGTGAGTACTGTAGTAATATGGCGGTAGCAGTGAGTACTGTAATAATACGGTGGTAGCAGTAAGTACTGTAGTAATATGGCAGTAGCAGTGAGTACTGTAGTAATACGGCGGTAGCAGTGAGTACTGTAATAATACGGCGGTAGCAGTGAGTACTGTAGTAATACGGCAGTAGCAGTGAGTACTGTAATAATACGGCGGTAGCAGTGAGCACTATAGTAATATGGCGGTAGCAGTGAGTACTGTAATAATACGGCGGTAGCAGTGAGTACTGTAATAATACTGCGGTAGCAGTGAGTAATGTAGTAATACGGCGGTAGCAGTGAGTACTGTAGTAATACGGCGGTAGCGGTGAGTACTGCAGTAATGCGGCAGTAGCTGTGAGTACTGTAATAATACAGCGGTAGCAGTGAGTACTGTAATAATACGGCGGTACAGTGAGTACTGTAATAATACGGCGGTAGCAGTGAGTAATGTAGTAATACGGTGGTAGCTGTGAGTACTGCAGTAATGCGGCAGTAGCGGTGAGTACTGCAGTAATGCGGCAGAAGCGGTGAGTACTGCAGTAATGCGGCGGTAGCGGCGAGTACTGCAGTAATGCGGCGGTAGCGGTGAGTACTGCAGTAATGCGGCGGTAGCGGTGAGTACTGCAGTAATGCGGCAGTAGCGGTGAGTACTGCAGTAATGCGGCGGTAGCAGTGAGTACTGCAGTAATGCGGCGGTAGCAATGAATACAGTAATAATACGGCGGTAGCAGTGAGTACTGTAGTAATACGGCGGTAGCAGTGAGTACTGTAGTAATACGGCGGTAGCAGTGAGTACTGTAGTAATACGGCGGTAGCAGTGAGTACTGTAGTAATACGGCGGTAGCAGTGAGTACTGTAGTAATACGGTGGTAGCAGTGAGTACTGTAGTAATACGGCGGTAGCAGTTTGGGAAAGCAGCAGTAAAAGCCGTGTAGTGCTGGGAGGGAGAGAGGAGGCGCCCGCTGGAAAAGACTTTCTTACACACCCTATAAAAGTGACACGACCTCTACATCAGCATTATTGCTAGTTAAAGGAAGGAGGAGAAGCCATCATAAAGCCGAAGTCACACATTTCTCATTTATCAATTCATAGATGTCTCCTGAATGTGGGAACCGCTGTAATTACAGACGAGTCACATTCACGGCCTTTAATGAAAGGTAATTAGAGATTAGTGAACGTCCCGCATCTGGCTCTGTGATTGGTTCAAGCCATTGTCACAGTGTTTCAATTATCCGCACATCATTCACATAACTTCTTCTATGAGAACTGTAAACCAATTAAGTGACATGATTCCATAATTCATCTGATGTACAGGTTCCAAAATATCAATCTGTGCCAAAGCAATTAGGGCCCGGTATACTTTGCTGAGGTTTAATAAAGTAAGGGAGCAGGTTACCTGGTTGCTGACACTTAAAAAATATCTTTACCGTTCATATTATGTCGACATGAGAATGTTGACATGGTTGTAATGTCAACATGCTTGACTGTCAACAGTTATAATATCTGCATCGCTCATACTTGCATTCTCTTATTTCTTCATTAAGCCCTATCCTCAGTGACATATGCCTCATCTTCTGATATACTCTGTGCTGCTGGGGACCCTGCTCCTCCCACTATATAACTCTCAGTCTGTGGCTTCCTCTGCCTCCATTCTCCTCCTCACATCATGTCACTGCCCCTGTCACATGCAGTCCTGTCCTCACTGACACATCACTCATCTCCTGATATACTCTGTGCTGCTGGGAACCCTGCTTCTTCCACTATATAACTCTCAGTCTGCGGCTTCCTGCTGCCTCCATTCTGCTCCTCACATCATGTCACTGTCACATGCAGCCCTGTCCTCACTGACACATCACTCATCTCCTGATATACTCTGTGCTGCTGGGGACCCTGCTCCTCCCACTATATAACTCTCAGTCTGTGGCTTCCTGCTGTCTCCATTCCCCTCCTCACATCATGTCACTGCCCCTGTCACATGCAGCCCTGTCCTCACTGACACATCACTCATCTCCTGATATACTCTGTGCTGCTGGGGACCCTGCTCCTCCCACTATATAACTCTCAGTCTGTGGCTTCCTGCTGCCTCCATTCCCCTCCTCACATCATGTCACTGCCCCTGTCACATGCAGCCCTGTCCTCACTGACACATCACTCATCTCCTGATATACTCTGTGCTGCTGGGGACCCTGCTCCTCCCACTATATAACTCTCAGTCTTTGGCTTCCTACTGCCTCCATTCCTCTCCTCACATCATGTCACTGCCCCTGTCACATGCAGCCCTGTCCTCACTGACACATCACTCATCTCCTGATATACTCTGTGCTGCGGGGGACCCTGCTCCTCCCACTATATAACTCTCAGTCTGTGGCTTCCTGCTGCCTCCATTTTCCTCCTCACATCATGTCACTGCCCCTGTCACATGCAGTCCCTCCTGTCCTCACTGACACATCACTCATCTCCTGATTTACTCTGTGCTGCGGGGGGACCCTGCTCCTCCCACTATATAACTCTCAGCCTGTGGCTTCCTGCTGCCTCCATTCCCCTCCTCACATCATGTCACTGCCCCTGCCACATGCAGCCCTGTCCTCACTGACATATCACTCATCTCCTGATATACTCTGTGCTGCGGGGGGACCCTGCTCCTCCCACTATATAACTCTCAGTCTGTGGCTTCCTGCTGCCTCCATTCCCCTCCTCACATCATGTCACTGCTCCTGTCACATGCAGCCCTGTCCTCACTGACACATCACTCATCTCCTGATATACTCTGTGCTGCTGGGGACCCTACTCCTCCTCTATATAACTCTCAGTCTGTAGCTTCCTGCTGCCTCCATTCCCCTCCTCACATCATGTCACTGCCCCTGTCACATGCAGCCCTGTCCTCACTGACACATTACTCATCTCCTGATATACTCTGTGCTGCTGGGGACCCTGCTCCTCCCACTATATAACTCTCAGTCTGTGGCTTCCTGCTGCCTCCATTCCCCTCCTCACATCACGTCACTGCCCCTGTCACATGCAGCCCTGTCCTCACTGACACATCACTCATCTCCTGATATACTCTGTGCTGCTGGGAGACCCTGCTCCTCCCACTATATAACTCTCAGTCTGTGGCTTCCTGCTGCCTCCATTCCCCTCCTCACATCATGTCACTGCCCCTGTCACATGCAGCCCTGTCCTCACTGACACATCACTCGTCTCCTGATATACTCTGTGCTGCTGGGAGACCCTGCTCCTCCCACTATATAACTCTCAGTCTGTGGCTTCCTGCTGCCTCCATTCCCCTCCTCACATCATGTCACTGCCCCTGTCACATGCAGCCCTGTCCTCACTGACACATCACTCATCTCCTGATACACTCTGTGCTGCTGGGGAACCTGCTCCTCCCACTATATAACTCTCAGCCTGTGGCTTCCTGCTGCCTCCATTCCCCTCCTCACATCATGTCACATGCAGCCCTGTCCTCACTGACACATTACTCATCTCCTGATATACTCTGTGCTGCTGGGGACCCTGCTTCTTCCACTATATAACTCTCAGTCTGTGGCTTCCTGCTGCCTCCATTCCTCTCCTCACATCATGTCACTGCCCCTGTCACATGCAGCCCAGTCCTCAATGACACATCACTCATCTCCTGATATACTCTGTGCTGCTGGGGACCCTGCTCCTTCCACTATATAACTCTCAGTCTGTGGCTTCCTGCTGCCTCCATTCCCCTCCTCACATCATGTCACTGCCCCTGTCACATGCAGCCCTGTCCTCACTGACACATCACTCATCTCCTGATATACTCTGTGCTGCTGGGGACCCTGCTCCTCCCACTATATAACTCTCAGTCTGTGGCTTCCTGCTGCCTCCATTCCTCTCCTCACATCATGTCACTGCCCCTGTCACATGCAGCCCTGTCTTCACTGACACATCACTCCTCTCCTGATATACTCTGTGCTGCTGGGGACCCTGCTCCTTCCACTATATGACTCTCAGTCTGTGACGTCCTGCTGCCTCCATTCCCCTCACATCATGTCACTGCTCCTGTCACATGCAGCCCTGTCCTCACACATCACTCATCTCCTGATATACTCTGTGCTGCTGGGGTCCCTGCTCCTCCCACTATATAACTCTCAGTCTGTGGCTTCCTGCTGCCTCCATTCCCCTCCTCACATCATGTCACTGCCCCTGTCACATGCAGCCCTGTCCTCACTGACACATCACTCCTCTCCTGATATACTCTGTGCTGCTGGGGACCCTGCTCCTCCACTATATAACTCTCAGTCTGTGGCTTCCTGCTGCCTCCATTCTCCTCCTCACATCATGTCACTGCCCCTGTCACATGCAGCCCTGTCCTCACTGACACATCACTCATCTCCTGATATACTCTGTGCTGCTGGGGACCCTGCTCCTCCCACTATATAACTCTCAGTCTGTGGCTTCCTGCTGCCTCCATTCTCCTCCTCACATCATGTCACTGCCCCTGTCACATGCAGCCCTGTCCTCACTGACACATCACTCATCTCCTGATATACTCTGTGCTGCGGGGGGACCCTGCTCCTCCCACTATATAACTCTCAGCCTGTGGCTTCCACCATCAGTATGACATCACTAGCACTATACTGTTCTGCTGATATAAATGTACAGAGGTGAGAGGTATAAATAAATAATTGCGGCTGGATGATATAATAACCTTGGTGAAAAAGAACACCAGGAAGATGAAGTGATGTGTTTAGTAAAAGCAGCAACATGTTAGTAAATAATACTTATAATAATGAGACGTGCTTGAACCCTGTAGGTGTATCTGTTACCTGCAGCTTGTACTGAAGGCTTCGCGGTTGTTCATGATTATTCTGTTAGTTTGTGCTGTGAATATTGTGACCTACATCCCGCAGGGCGTTGTTGTTATATGCTAATCTATGTTCTGGATTATCACCATGGAAGGAACGCCCAGTTTATATTGTTGAATGTCTATCTATGACGCTGTGAATTGCGAACTCCACTGGCTGCCCCCGTGCCCACGCTGTCCTGCCAATCCTTCCCTATTGGTTCCAACTGTGCCGGCTGCAGTCCCAGGAGACCCCTGTCCTCTGCTGCCCGTCAGTGACTTACCTCCTGAATAAGTCGCACTGCAGATGTGCCGCGGCGGCTTTCACAGTGAGGATTCATTTGCAAGCGAGTAACAAGGAGCGTTTATGGGAGGCAATGGGAGAGTGGGGACCCAACGCAGGTGTGTTGCGACCAGTTCAGGGGTGTGCCACTGCAACGTCGATCCTGTACACGGTTACGATGGCTCCGGGGCTTACTTCCGTAGGGTACCCGGTGTTTACCAATGTGTGTCCAGTGGCTGTGTCTCTGTATGCAAGTGGTGGCTCAAACTCCGATTATGGGTGGCTCAATACAATTCCCGGCTGCTGCATAGCCGTTGCGTACAAAGACGTAGCTGCAACAGCATTTGCGCACATCTCCAAATCATGCCATAAGATTTTTGGCTCAATGGCCCTCCCAGTCCCCAAAGTGTCCCCAGCCCTCTTGCTGCCCTTGTTGCTGATTATCAGGCTATTCATTTTCTTCATCAGGACAATTTAATAACATTCTCTTGTGTGACATGGGCTCCGAACCAACGCCGTCCCGACGGAAAGCTCGGAGGATTGACCGCAAAACTAGTTTAATAAATAAGCCCTAACATGAGACATCTGCATGGCAGAAGCTACAGATGAATGATGTCTATCAGCCTGCGTGCATATGGCCGCGTTCCCATCACACTACGCTACAACCAAGCTGAAACTTGTTTGGTGTCTCAGGCCGAAACCTAAATGCCCAGATGGCCATTCCTTAAGCCTCTCGTATTCATTTACAGAGCAGGCCTTTGTGTAGTCCCCTATAGATGACAGAATTGCCCTAGCTGTCTCTTCTTCAGAGAGTGTTATACGTCAGAGACGAGATGGTGGGAAGCAACGGTCTTCCGCGGCATATACCTGTGTTAACCAAGTAGTCATTGACTTGGGATGATGGGATGTGGGGGCAGACTTTTATAGATATATGGAAAGTGCAGCGAACAACATCTAGATATTCTGAGTAATGAAAGTGATGTTCAAGGGAAGGTAAGCTAGCGCAGTCCTCCATTCCCTATACCCTACTAATATAATTGTAGTTTGGTTTTATTAGTGCATCCTCCAGCAACAGGGGTTTCCTTGTTATCTGTGAGACACGGGGGAAAGTGTACCTGTGCAATCGCATTGTCCTGGGCCCTCCCTGGTAACGCACCTGCTGTCTCTGAGTCAGGCACTAGGCATCCTATCACTGCTACCAGCCCGCACCATGTCTCTTCCTAGCTACACAAAGTTCCGCTTATTGTCCTCTCATGGAAACGAGGATGACAAATACCTGTCATGTTTCACTTGTGAAATCCCAGTCAGTGCAGCTGAGGCTTCCTTCTTATCTGATGCACTGAATGCAATGGCCAAGGTTTATCACAGCATACGCCATCATGCAGCCCACAGGCAAACAGCTGCAAGGGCACAGAATCCTCTTGGGTGCTGCCACACAGCAAGCTTTATGCCAATGGGCCTGCAGAGCAAGAAGGTGGCATTGGGAGAACTAGAAGTATGCACAGAACATGTGGAGGAGTTGGGTAAATTGTGGAGACTTCAATTATTTCAATTGAATAATATGTTGGAGAAGGTGCAAGTCACATGTGCCTACTCCCCCCCCTTCCCCCACATGCCGCTACCTGACTGCACAACACATCCCGCACTGCCCATATTGCTACCACCTTCCAAAACCTTGGTGAGTATGGTGCATATTTAGGGCCATGTCCGTATCCGCTCTGCAAAGGGACAAATCTGCAAGGAAAGGTGGCGAAACGCGTTTCTGGATTTGTGCATGAGGGCAAAACAAACAGCATGGTAAGAGAACTAAGGGGGTTGTATCAACTCTTTTAACAAGTGCAGAAACTGCCCTTAGCAACCGATCAGATTTGAGCTATTATTGATGTAGTACAGTTTATAAAATGAGCGCTAGAAGGTTTGACGCATTTCACCCTAAATGTTCTGTACAGTTCCATTGAATACAAAGGGAGGGTTTGATGTTTTCAGTCTCTTAAATATCATCTCACCCCAAACACATGTCCACCTTTGCTGTGTGCTGCTGTAGATACACACTAGCAATATAGATAGGTAAGTGCCAGCTGATCAGTTTGGCAGAGCAGTGGTTTGATGGAATTGCGCAGTCCGTCCGCGCTCTCTCGGTTATCGCACTTTATTTAGATACAGCCGTCCACAATATCTGGTGATGCTGTCATTCACCCCTGCCGCTGAGAGACGGCATTATGCTGCTGCCAACAGTTTAGCATTTTCTTCTCTTTCTGCAAAGAATAGAAAGTTCTTATTTCCTGATGTCATGCAAGAGAAATGTCATTCCACTCGCCTGCCCACGCTCCATCGTCTCACAGGGCTGTGCTGTGCGCTGGTGGCCGGTTCGGGCTCACATCTTGTTTACTAAAACTGGCGTTTAAGCATCTGTTGTTTAAGGTGTTGCCGTAAAGAATGTGTACATGTGTGCGTGTGTTGTGTATATTGGTGCAGTGCAAAGAGACTGCATCATTACCAGGCATGCATCGGGGTTGGCTACAAGTGCTTGGAACGGCCACCAAATATCACTGCCCAATTGCCCCCATTTTTCTGCCACCCTTGAGAGCCAAGATCCCGTACCGAACCCGCCACCTCTGCTCCCAGGGTGCCTTTCATGAGCTGACCAAATCTTAGGCCAAATTTGCAAATGACGCTCTTTATTTTGGTGCTGGAAGTTATCTTATATATTTGCTACTTTTAAGAAGTCAACAAAACATTGGCCCTCATTCCGAGTTGTTCGCTCGGAGTTTTTCATCGCATCGCAGTGAGAATTCTCTTAGTGCGCATGCGCAATGTTCGCACTGCGACTGCGCCAAGTAACTTTACTATGAAGAAAGTAAGTTTACTCACGGCATTTTCATCGCTCCGACGTTCACATTGTGATTGACAGGAAATGGGTGTTACTGGGCGGATGCACGGCGTTTTAGGGGCGTGTGGCTGGAAACGCTACCGTTTCCGGAAAAAACGCAGGAGTGGCC
Source organism: Pseudophryne corroboree (assembly GCF_028390025.1). Lineage (NCBI taxonomy): Eukaryota > Metazoa > Chordata > Amphibia > Anura > Myobatrachidae > Pseudophryne > Pseudophryne corroboree. The sequence continues at coordinate 17,904,294 of NC_086454.1, forward strand.
GGAGAAACGGTGGGAGTGCCTGGGCGAACGCTGGGTGTGTTTGTGACGTCAACCAGGAACGACAAGCACTGAACTGATCGCACAGGCAGAGTAAGTCTGAAGCTACTCAGAAACTGCTATCTCGTTTGTAATCGCAATATTGCGCGTACGTCGGTCGCAATTTTAAGAAGCTAAGATTCACTCCCAGTAGGCGGCGGCTTAGCGTGTGTAACTCTGCTACATTCGCCTTGCGAGCGAACAACTCGGAATGAGGGCCATTATTTGTGAATTTATCTATTTTTTTTATTAATTTGAATAAAAAAATGGCTTCTGTTGCGTATTTAACGGCGTTTCAAAGCATTGTTTAAGGCAGGGGTGGGGAACCTCAGGCACGCGGGACGTATAAGGCCTGCAGAACCACTTGATCTGGCCCCGGGCCAGGCTCACCTAACCGAGGGAGATGATGTGCGCCCGCTGAGATTTTGTTAGTAGCGGGCGCCCGGCTTCTTCCCCCCAGCAGCAGCCGGAGGCAGGAGCTCACTCCGGAACTCCGGCAGTGTACGTGAGCGGCTGTGCGGTGCTATGGGAGAGATGTCATGACGTCTCTCCTATAGTTCTGAGGAGCAGGCGGCCAGGAGGAGGGCAACGAAACGGAACCAGGAGCGGGGCTGGTGAGTATTGTAGGTTTTTTTCTTTTAATGTGTGTGTGTAAGCGGCGCTACTAGGCGGCATATCTAATGGGGCATAACAACTGACTGGGGTCATCTCTATTTTCTAATAGGGCATAACAACTGACTGGGGACATATCTGATAGGGCATAATAACTGACTGGGGACATATCTAATGGCATAACTACTGACTGGGGGCATATCTACTGGGGGCAGGGTAATTTTTACTTTGATACTTTTTGTATGGCCCCTGAAGGATTTTATAAATATCCAAATGGCCCTTGGTAGAAAAAAGGTTCCCCACCCCTGATTTAAGGGGTTACATTTCTGTACATGGGGGGGTTCTACTGCGTCTGTAACGCACATCCGGTATCTGCACCATGATACGAATGTCATAAATGTAAAATATGTTGCTGATATATAAAACGTAAAAGAACACATAACATATACACCTCCTTATGGCTCAGTAATAGAGTCCAGCATCCATTCATTAGCATAACAGAACAGGCTGTAACATCATTACGGGGGGTTTCCTAATTAAAGGGGGGGCTTTGGTGAAGAGAGACCGTATTTCGCTTGGTGCGGGTGCTAGCCTGACCCTGTCACTCACTCATGAGGGGTCTTTTTGTTCTGGATTTGACTTCCGTGTGCGCTGCTTGTGATCTGATGTGCGTTGTAGGAAGCCGGGTTCTACCCTGCAGCAGATATTATAGATACAGGCATGCGGTTGGGTCAAGACGAGACCCCCGCTTTCACCACCCTCCCACCCAGCTACGCCACAATCAGGGTCTTGTACATACTGCCGTTACTGGCTGTGTACACTGTGCTGTACACACTGCAGCCACAAGACTCACACACAGGATACTGTACCTGGTACGGTGTAAGGTGACATTATTACATAACTATGATCACCTAGTCCAGGAATGCGGTGAGGTCGGTTACATTATCCCTCCTGCCTCTTACAGAACATTCTGCACCGTACATGGACACTGTGTTTTATTCCTGTCTCTTTTTTTTTTCTTTTTCTTAACTCTGTAAAAACTAATATAGATCTGTATTTTCGACTATTGAGACACTGGGAACTGGTGTCTTGGCTACCGGTGACAGCCAGCGTTCGAGTGTCTCTTTCCGGACGTAGACATCTGGCTGCGGACTCAGTGCTGCACGGTGGTAGTGACCCCGGAACCGCTTTCACCGCCCCGGACGGGGTTTTGCGTTGCCGCTTGGCTCGCTGTCCTTAGGGTGGTCGGTATTATATTGCAGAAACAAGGAACCACAATGTAACACCGACCACCATAACGAAAGCAAGCACTGCGGAACAGCAGCCAGTCTCAGTGGCAAACGCAGGATATCTAGAGGGGGGGTTTCCAAATGCAATCCACAGTCTCCCACTCTGCGGAACATTGGAGCAAGTGCGGGAGTCAAGGGGAGCGGTAGAAGTACGTAGTAACGGCCCTGGGCATTAATGTAAACATTGGTCATTTTATACACTGGATACTGTATGGAATACAGTATTAATATTGAACACTAGATTGTCTATAGTATAGACTGTATCAAACATATTTAAATAATATAAATAAGATAAGTGGTCAGGAAAAGGTTAAACATCCCATAATAAATAAATACACAAACAAACATAATAGAACCAGGAGACAGAACTGCACTTTCTAAGCACACATTCTCCCACCTCATGGTAAGGCTCCTGTCTCTTCTTCCTGGTAGCTACTCTCTGGTTCCAGTGCACTGATTGAGAACTCCGATCCACACACACAGCAAACTGGGTAGAAGAAGCTGCCGCCACTGGGCATGTGCAGCAGCTCCGCTCTGTCCCTTACACTGCATGATGTGGCGGCAGCTCTAGTAATCGTTTCATATATACTGCTATTGTTGTTATAATTTGAGCCACGTTTCCGGGCAACCGGAACCCCCCCCCCCCCCCCCCCCCCACCTGCTTTTGGCTATGAGTCTTCTATGGCCGGGCAGAGACACTTGAACGGCTAGCTGTCACCAGACAAGATGTCTAATAGGTGATGTTGATCGCCGCACTCCTAGGATATGCAACATACTTAATGCCATTGAACCACTGCTATGTGGATTATTATTTTACAGACTGTATATCTATCCGGGATCGGTATGAAATACCTACAATCAAAATCCCGACGGTCGAAATCCCGACAGCGATCGACCGACGGTCAAAATACCGACAAGGTCAAAATATCGACATTAAAAATACCAACAAGGTTAAAATACCGACATGAGTTTTTCATTGTTTTTTTGTGTATGTCGACATAGGTCAACATGGACACCATATAAGTGTACCGCGTCGTCCTCGCATGGCTCGCTGCGCTCGGCACACTATTATATTCCCCCTCCAGGTCCACTGGGATGGTAAAATATGAACAAGTCGGTTTCAATGAAAAACTCATATCGGCATTTTGACCTGTCGACATTTTACATGTCGGTATTTTGACCTTGTCTGTATTTTTAATGTCGGTATTTTGACCTTGTCGGGATTTTGACCATCGGTCAATTGCTGTCAGTATTTTGACCATCTGGATTTTGATTGTCGGTAAATTGACTGCATCCCATTAATCCACTGTTGAACGTGAATAACTGCGTTATCATTTGGCACCAGCGAAGAATCGCTCGCACCTTACCCACCATTTCGCTTTATTCATCGCTGTTATTTCCAATTGTAAAGCGCAGCGGAATTTGCTGCATTATATAAGAAACGGTTAATAAATAAATACTGTGGTATCATGTTATTGTATGGAACATCAGAGGATATCTGTGTTTACCTGCTGTGACCCTGATTCGTGTGACGCAATCAGCTGCCCCTGATTTTCCTGTGAAACTTCATCTAGAATTCAAGCTGGAATTTGGGGCAAAGGTTGGTACCAGATTGGTGGAAATTGTTGGTGGCTGAGGACGTCAGTGAGAAAGTATCTGCATGCCAGGATGTTGCCCTGCTCTGCCCTTACCATCTGTCCCATGGCCCTATCATCTCTGATGGCAGCCCAGCCTCTATACAGAGGTCTCGGCTCCTTTCTTTACAATCACTTAGTATAAATATTGCCGCAGAGCTTTCTGAGTATGAAATTTCACAGACCCCCCGAATTATATATGGCTTTATCTTCCCATTACAATGCCGGCTTATTCATTCAGGATGCAGAACCAGGGGTGAACAAAGCCCTCTTTCTGTCTTCCATAATCAAAGCTTATGTATGTCTGTGGCAAATGTCTGCAACAAATGTTCCCTTGTCCCTCGCTGAATAGTTTGTGGGGTGAGGCCGCAATCATTGCCAAGATATGAGCGGCTCACAGCGGGGAGGCTGCGCTCTCAGTAATGGGGAAAGCCCTATGCCGGATTAATTACTGATACTCTTGGGAGACCAGCAATAATTGCAACACTGAAATAGATAACTTCCGTCTTTGCAGCGAGAATGGCCCGGGGGGGTAGAGACCGCCGAGATCCTGGGATGTGCTGACTGCATAATAGATTATCAGTTGTGTGCACTGCGCAAGGGATGAGCGCTTTTCTTAAGCTCTCTTTCCGGTCACCCCGTCCTACTGTATGATCCTACGTTTCATCTTTGCCAATTCTGTCTAGAAGTCTTTGGAACATTGTAGTTGGTCATGCTTTACATTTGTATATGTAGGGATCCACCAATTAAACTAAAAAGTTTGAGGTTTCAAAAAATTGCAGAGAGTTCTATGTACAATGGTATTATTATTATTATAATTATTATTAATAATGTTTATTATGGAGCCACAGATTTCTTCTTCGCCGGACAGTGAGGAAACAGAATGCCAAACATAACACAAAGACGTACAGTATGGGGTAGAGGAGGGGGCAATAAACGGGAAGGGGGGGGGGGGTAATTGTTTCAGACAGCTGTAATGTGGGGAGGGGTTGTTAGGGCAATGGTAGTCATTCCGAGTTGATTGCTCGCTAGCAGTTTTTAGCAGCCGTGCAAACGCTATGCCGCCGCCCACTGGGAGTGTATTGTAGCTTAGCAGAAGTGCGAACGAAAGGATCGCAGAGCGGCTACAAAGTTTTTTTGGGCAGTTTTAGAGTAGCTCAAAACCTACTCAGCGCTTGCGATGACTTCAGACTGTTCAGTTCCTGTTTTGACGTCATAAACACGCCCTGCGTTCGTGCAGCCATGCCTGCATTTTTCCTGGCACGCCTGCGTTTTTTCGAACACTCCCTGAAAACGGTCAGTTGACACCCAGAAACGCCCACTTCATGTCAATCACTCTGCGGTCAGCAGTGCGACTGAAAAGCATCGCTAGACCTTGTGTGAAAGTACATAGTTCGTTGTAATAGTACGTTGCGGGTGTGCATTGCGCCGCATATGCATGCGCAGAAATGACCTTTTTTTGCCTCATCGCTGCACAGCGAACGAATGCAGCTAGCGATCAACTCGGAATAACCACCAATACCATAGAGAGGTGAGAAGACCTTTATATCTGCTTTGTGAGGTCTTCACTATAGCAAACCAACTTTAACTTAGAGCGAGATACGCTTACCTATACTCAGATTCCAGGTAGCAAAGGCTTATTACCCCATTGCATGGGTTACGGAAGGATGGGACCCTAAACAGAACCCCCACATGTAAAGCAGATGAGACACGGACAAGACTCATTACTGGGAGATGGTTATGGCTTAGACTGATTAATGGACTTCAACCACTTCAACCAGGGGCTGGTAATACAGTCCAAGGTCCAGCCTGGCGTCAGGCAAACTACACTGATTATTATGCAGTCCAAGGTCAGGGCTGGCCTTGGACAAACTATATCAGTTGGTCTGAGGGCCTGGGGTCAGTGCTGGCAGCAGACAAACTATACTGATTATGCTATTGGGTCAGTGGTAGTGGCAGGCTAACTCATAATCCAGAAACCGGACACAATCAGGGTAGGAGAGGTACCAAAGGTATGCTGAGTCAGCATAGCAAGGAAATGGCAAATGGTAATGCGGGTCCAGCCACCAACAAAACTGCAACTATCACAGCACACGTGTAGCGAACTTGCAGCAATTTAACCCAACATGGGCCCATGAGTGAAGGTCTATAATTCAGGCATTCTTAACCAATGATACCTGGCACCTGGGGTGGCATGAGGGGGAAAAGGATGCTGCCACCAGCCATGACTTCAGTATATAGGGGGTACCGAGGGGACACCTGGCAAAGCTGGGAACACAGGTGATTGCAATCATATATAAAGAAGGAAGTCCAGGTAGAGAACATTATATCCCTCCTGGAATGGGTCATGTTGGGAGGTGTGGATTGTGTATATTAAATGTAAACCAATGGTGTATATTATAATTAAATTAATAGTTTAATAATGCCTGGGTACTGTTTATAGCTCTACCTAATTGAGAGACAACTATTTTATAAAGTTTTCTTGTAGTGGAACAAAGACAACTTAACCTTAAAATACACACAGAAAAATAAAATCTGTAATTTATCTTGTCACATGCAAGAATAGCAGCTGCCTCTGTACTACTTACACACTGGGACAGGACTCAGGAGGACTCTCTCTCTATACCCAAATGCTCTCATTAGATAACAGGTTACACAGGACCCAGACATCCAGGTGAGGAGGAGAAGCTGGGTCCCTGGGTCACTTACTGCTCTTTTCCCCCTTCTGTCTCTCCTCTGATCAGGAAGCTCCATCAGTAGCTCATAATATATGATACTCCTGTGTCTTTGGTTCTTCTGCTGCACAAGAGGGAGAGCTAGTCCTGTCAGTGCGCATTGGCCGGGGGTGGGGTGGGGGCCTGACAAAGGGGGGCCCGGGGTATAGTATCTCCTGTGCACCCTCCTTAATCTGGCTATGGGCTTACTACACACAAACACCCCATGCACAGAAGCTTGTGACATAGTGTAGATGCCATGCTGTCTGGATTTAGGAGCATAGGTGCCAACAGACGGGTCATGGCCTCATCCAAGGTTGGGTGTAGTTTGGCACAATCAGGGTGCGGCTAGGGTGGATCTGGCATGGATTGAGTTGTCCCAGTTTTCCAATTGGAATAGTAACAAAACATAAAAGACCCAAACAAACACTTTTGGGAGGTAATAGAGACAGTAACCAACAGAGAGGTGCACTACGCCCCACATACTGTGCCACTTGGTCCTATCCCTCCGGCATCTACTGGATAAATTAGGCATCTATGGGCTGGTCCACAGCTAGCGATGCACTGGGTGACGTTTGACACTACACAACCTCCACTGGCGTTAACAGTGCAAATTATTCACCATCGTCTCAATGCACAAACACAAACTCACGGGGGGAGTTACAGTCTGCAACTGCATTATAATACGCAGTTATAAAGTCTCCGGTGGCTTACTTGTGACGGACATTTTGAGTAATCATGGGGATAATCTAAGGCCCGATGGCGTGACCAATATGCGTCCGCTACAGGAGTGGCAGATCAGAGACGACATCACAATTCAGCCGCTATCTCTGTACAAGGCAAATTGGATTAGTGATGGGTGGAATTAAACCTTAAATTGCCTTTAAGCTGTGCTCTGTTCTGCGTTGTTTGGTGTAAATGTGCAATGTTAAATGATGTATTCGTTATTATTAATAATATTGTGACTTCTTGCTGATGCACGTTCCTTCTGTTTGCAGACTGTATACACCCACACTAATTGCGCTGGCTGCCAGTCTCATTAGCTGTGTCGTCGTGATGATCTATATTCCAGCACAAACCAAAATAAAGCTAGATGAACCGGCCCCGGAACACGGTAAGACTGGGTTTGTACACGCTAATAGCTGCAGGCCTGAATATTTTGCTCTGGGAGTTACACCCTTGCCAGATGTGAGAGTCCCAACGTGACGGGAAAAAAACGGCTTTATTTTGCAGAAAACCGCCGCTCCTCCAGCATGTTCAACATCAAAGAAATCACCCGGCTGTTAAACTTTCCGGGCGTGATGCCGATTTTCACCATCAAAGTTCTCGCTGGGTTTCCAATTGGTAATGATAATACTGGGGTTGCTTAATTAAAGTTCAAACCCACTGTATGACCTCTGTTTACTGCGCAAGATCCATGAAATGACAGAGCTGTTTATGCAGTGTCCTTTTTCCAGGGCTTTTCAGCAGGATCCCATGCTAGATTATAAAGGGCCTAATCCATGTTTGTAAGGAATTGCGCAGCCGCTATTAAAATGTAAATGCCGCAGGAGGCGCCTGTAGGAGATAGACACGTCCTGTATGCATTTGTGAGGACACAGCCTCGGATCACCTCATCGGTCGCGATTCGCAATGTTTTTAGTCACCGGTCAGCCTGCCTGATATGCGCTCCCTCATGCTGCCCGTTGGATCCGGACACCTGGGTGGGATTCCGGCGATCGCAATGCCGATGCTGGAATCCCGCACAGTGGCGCTGGCATAGCGGCAAGCCAGGATTTTCTCCCTCTGTGGATAGAGGTTTTGTGGGCAGCGACTTGCATTGCGGGGGCGTACTGACGAAAACACGGGCGGGTCTGGGCCGAACAGAAAAATGTCGGTGGTCCGACTGCATACGCAGCCTAGCTGCGTATGCAGTCGGACCATCACCATTTTTCTGGTCACAGTTACCCGGACCCGCCCGCATTTTCATCACCACGCCCCCGCAATGCTGCGTCGCTGCCCACGAACACCTCTGCCTGTCAATTAGGCAGAGGCGTTCGCATCAGCGCAATGCGATCGGATTTCCTGGGCCATGCACGCGTAGAACGTGACCTGCGCGTTAGCACTGGCTCTGTGGGGGTAATTCCAAGTTGATCGCAGCAGGAAACTTTTTAGCAGTTGGGCAAAACCATGTGCACTGCAGGGGAGGCAGATGTAACATGTGCAGAGAGAGTTAGATTTGGGTGGGTTATTTTGTTTCTGTGCAGGGTAAATACTGGCTGCTTTATTATTACACTGTAATTTAGATTGCAGATTGAACTCACCCCACCCAAATCTAACTCTCTTCACATGTTATATCTGCCCCACCTGCAGTGCACATGGTTTTGCCCAACTGCTAACAAATTTCCTGCTGCGATCAACTTGGAATTACCCCCTATAATCGGCCAACTGCGATCGCATAGCGGTAGCGATGCAAGCTGAATAAGGCCTCCTATGTACTATTTAAGTCAGTGGTATACCTATGCTCCTGAGTATTGCATCTCAGCTGCTGCCTGGCACTGAGTGTGGCACAGATAAGTGTGGGCAGGGTAGAATTACTCCATGGGTTGTATACAGCAGGCCTATAGCAGGTATAACTGGCACTGTCCATTGTGTCTCCTCAGGCCTCTTCATGCTCATGTTTCCCATCATCTCTGTGGACTTTTTTGGGCTGAACGCGGCGACGGCTGGATACCTGATGTCCTATTTTGGGATTCTGCAATTGGTAAGTAAAGATTTCAGTGTATTTCAGAGCTACAGCTTCCGGCCTGGAAACATTTGTACCGCCCTGGGTCCTGCGCATCCGTCCCCTTCTGTTTATGTTATTGCCGCAGAGATAATGAATAGGAAAATATCTGTGTACACTTTACACTGTGCCGTGTTTACACAGATAACAGGAGGCTGCGAAGAGCGGAAGTGTAGACACATGGCGCTCGCCGCAAAGACGCAACACTAGATGTGTCCGGAGATAAACTTTCAACGTACTTTTAGTTATAAATAAGAGACAATAGTGTTTTTCTGTCTTCCAAAACATGTTTTGTGAATCTACACAAGCGCCAGGTACCAGCGACTGCCGGAACTAGGAGTGGCGCCTGCTGACGCCGGGGCTCATTAACTAACCCGATGCACGTGTGTAGTCGCCTATAGCCGCCGATAGCAGTTTACTTTTCATTTGTGCTTGGGGGGGGGGTCATTCTGACCCGTTCGCACGCAACGGTTTGTCGCTGCGGTGCGAACGGGTCCGGAATGCGCATGCGCGGCGGCCACGTTGCTTGGCTACAGGGGTTGCTGGGTTACATCGCGTCTAACGAAGGAAGCGGTCGCAGAGCCGTCCGCAAAGAAGATTGACAAGAAGAAGGCGTTCCTGGGCGGAGCAGACCGTTGGAGACCGTTTTTGGGGAGTGGTGAGGAAAACGCAGGCGTGTCCAGGAGAACAGTGAGCGGATGTCTGACGTCAAAGCAGGCTCCAGCATCGCAGAGATCGTCGCACAGGGTGAGTATGTCCAGGGCTGGTCTTCTTTGGCTTGAAACGTTTTTAGCTTAGCAGGGCTGCACAAACGTTCGCAGCCCTGCTAAGCTGAAATACACTCCCCCATAGGCGTGGACTAGTTGATCGCAGCAGCAGCTAAAAGTTGCTGGCTGCGATCAACTCAGAATGACCACATTGGTCAGGCAAAGCCGATGGCTAATTAGTTGCTCTGGGCTCCTACAGTATATGTTTGTGCTCTGTAAATAATCTGCATTGGACATGCAGTGATATTAGCTATGTACCCATTTAATTACTTAACCCTTTAGCGACTGTCCAACGCCTTTTGCATCTGCCATACGCAGGTTTTAAACCATTGCGCCTTTGTGCCTTGTATTTACTTTGCACAAGAATGGTGGGCGCACATTGCCATATGGTTCTAGAGAGACTGTTCCTGGTGTCTCCCTCATTTCTTCAGTGTATATAGTATGTGTTGCTTCACCATCCCGTATCACCCCCGGTGATCACTGAACTTTGGTTATCCGTTATTTATCATAGCACCAGCGTGTTCCATTGCGCTTTATAATTGGGGACAGAGTAATAAGACGAGACCGGGTAATAACAGACAGGCAGAGGTAAGAGGGCCCTGCTCGCACGCTTACACTCTATAGGGTGATAGGACTGCGATACAGGAGCATAGACCCCCCCCCCCCTTAACATTGATAGTCCGCAGCAGGACACTGAGGCCTGTAGGTGGGTCAGTGCCTGAAAAAAAGTGGGACTGTCTTGTTAATATTGGGACAGTTGGGAGGCATTATTATTATTACATTTTATTTATAAGGCGCCACAAGTGTTTTGCAGCGCCGTACAAGGGACAGTACAGGGAGACAGAACTTAGCATTACAGTAAATAAATAACAGAGATAGAGTACAGGTAACAAAGAGCACCACAATTCTCATACATAATATAGCTTAGATGTAAGTAGTGAGGGAGTAATCATTGTACAACTAGGAGCTGGCGGCCATAGATAGAGAGGAGCCTTCCCAGCAGGAGAGAAAGCGGTAAAGATGGTCGCTGAGTAGGAGAGAGCTGCGAGTGAAATGTGAGGAGAAGATGGCTTAGATAACAAGAGGAAAGAGGGCCCTGCTCTGAAGAGCTAACAATCTAGTGGGAAGGGGCGACAGACAGATGACATTAGGTGCAAGCAAGTGGGAGGAAGCCTGATGGCAGGATGTAAGCAAAGCAGAGATGGTCAAGGCATGAGGCAGGGGGATGGAGGAGCAGCCTAAGGACTAGGTTATACATCGGAGGGGTACGCTTTGATAAATAGGTGGGTTTTCAGTGCCTGTTTGAAGCTTTGCAAGGTCGGGAGAGTCTAATGGAGCGGGGGAGCGCGTTCCACTGAAGAGTGCAGCACAGGCATAGTCTTGAACTCGTGCATGGGGATCTGTGACCAGGGCAGAGGAGAGGCGACGGACATTGGCCGACCGTAGGAGGAGGGAGTATGAAGGGAGAGGAGGCTGGAGATGTAGGGAGCAGTGGAGTTGGAGAGGGCCTTGTATGTGAGGGTGAGGAGTGTGAAGAGGATTCTGTAAGGGAATGGGAGTCAGTGCAGGTATTGTGGAAGTGGAGTGGCAGATGTGGAGCAGCGGGAGAGGAAGATAGGCGGCGGGAGAGGAAGATAAGCGGCGGGAGAGGAAGATGAGCGGCGGGAGAGGAAGATAAGCGGCGGGAGAGGAAGATGAGCCTGGCTGCGGAGTTGAGGACGGTTTGGAGGGGAGCGAGATGGGAGCACGTGAGGCCAGTGAGGAGAACGTTACAGTAGGCGTGTCGTGAGATGACCGATGAGTGGATGAGGAATGAGATGACCGGTGAGTGGATGAGGAATGAGATGACCGGTGAGAGGACGAGGAATGAGATGACCGGTGAGTGGACGAGGAATGAGATGGCCGGTGAGTGGACGAGGAATGAGATGACCGGTGAGTGGATGAGGAATGAGATGACCGGTGAGTGGATGAGGAATGAGATGACCGGTGAGTGGATGAGGAATGAGATGACCGGTGAGTGGATGAGGAATGAGATGACCGGTGAGTGGATGAGGAATGAGATGACCGGTGAGAGGACGAGGAATGAGATGACCGGTGAGTGGATGAGGAATGAGATGACCGGTGAGTGGATGAGGAATGAGATGACCGGTGAGTGGATGAGAAATGAGATGACCGGTGAGTGGATGAGGAATGAGATGACCGGTGAGTGGATGAGGAATGAGATGACCGGTGAGTGGATGAGGAATGAGATGACCGGTGAGTGGACGAGGAATGAGATGACCGGTGAGTGGACGAGGAATGAGATGACCGGTGAGTGGATGAGGAATGAGATGACCGGTGAGTGGATGAGGAATGAGATGACCGGTGAGTGGATGAGGAATGAGATGACCGGTGAGTGGACGAGGAATGAGATGACCGGTGAGTGGACGAGGAATGAGATGACCGGTGAGTGGACGAGGAATGAGATGACCGGTGAGTGGACGAGGAATGAGATGACCGGTGAGTGGACGAGGAATGAGATGACCGGTGAGTGGATGAGGAATGAGATGACCGGTGAGTGGACGAGGAATGAGATGACCGGTGAGTGGATGAGGAATGAGATGACCGGTGAGTGGACGAGGAATGAGATGACCGGTGAGTGGATGAGGAATGAGATGAGCGGTGAGTGGACGAGGAATGAGATGACCGGTGAGTGGATGAGGAATGAGATGACCGGTGAGTGGACGAGGAATGAGATGACCGGTGAGTGGATGAGGAATGAGATGACCGGTGAGTGGACGAGGTATGAGATGACCGGTGAGTGGATGAGGAATGAGATGACCGGTGAGTGGACGAGGAATGAGATGACAGGTGAGTGGATGAGGAATGAGATGACCGGTGAGTGGACGAGGTATACATGAGGATAAAATGTTTTGGTAGAATGAGTAAATATTGCTCTTTAGTAATTAATACCCTAGAAAGCACAGAGTGTAGGAATAGAAGTGCAGCCCGTATACAGAATATATAATGGAGAGTGATAAAATGGAAAGAGATAAACTACCAACCAACCCTGTAACATGGCAGTTAGGGGCTGATTGGTTGGTAGTTTATCTCTCTACAGTTTATCACTCTTCAAGGCTTAGTACATGTCTCCCAGGATCTTGATGACTGTGTCTGTTCTGTCTGCGCCAGAGTGAGTGTGTCCCACGGTGGAAATGAGCCACAAGGCACCGGTAGTGTGATGTGGGTGTCCTGCGAGTCCCGGGCTCCTTTGTGGCCACTCTGAAAGGAATATCTGTGCTTGGAGTTATTTTTGCCCCTGGCATGTACACAGAGATATGGGCGGCTGTTGGCTCACGTGAAAGCGGTTTCCTTCCTCTGTTTATTGCAGATTCCTTTCTTTGTTTCCTTCTTCAAAGACTCTCAGACTGACAGAGTTCAACAGACGTAGAAAAGGTCTCGCTGGCTGATTCCATGTGATCTCAGAGTGGCTGGAGGCCTATGGGGTTATATCCCTTTCCTGACAGTATATATGGACGCTACCCCTCACCGAAAATATATATATCCTACTGAGCGCGGATCGTTACTTTCTGATCTGTCCTGCACTGCGTTGTGCTGATGTAACTAGACCAGCGCAACATTCCATACCCATCTTATCATATTCTGTATCATCATGTCCAGCATTCTCTATAGTCCCATGTCCAGCATTCTCTATAGTCCCATGTCCAGCATACACACCTTATCATATTCTGTATCATCGTGCCCAGCATAATCTATAGTCCCATGTCCAGCATACACACCTTATCATATTCTGTATCATCATACCCAGCATAATCTATAGTCCCATGTCCAGCATACACACTTTATCATATTCTGTATCATCATGTCCAGCATACTCTATAGTCCCATGTCCAGCATACACAGTTTATAATATTCGGTATCATCATGTCCACCATTCTCTATAGTCCCATGTCCAGCATACACACCTTATCATATTCTGTATCATCATGTCCAGCATAATCTATAGTCCCATGTCCAGCATACACATCTTATCATATTCTGTATCATCATGTCCAGCATAATCTATAATCCCATGTCCAGCATACACACCTTATCATATTCTGTATCATCATGCCCATCATACTCTATAGTCCCACGTCCAGCATACACATCTTATCATATTCTGTATCATCATGTCCAGCATTCTCTATAGTCCCATGTCCAGCATACACAGCTTATCATATTCTGTATCATCATGCCCAGCATAATCTATAGTCCCATGTCCAGCATACACACCTTATCATATTCTGTATCATCATGCCCAGCATTCTCTATAGTCCCATGTCCAGTATACACACCGTATCATATTCTGTATCATCATGTCCAGCATTATCTATAGTCCCATGTCCAGCATACACATCTTATCATATTCTGTATCATCATACCCAGCATTCTCTATAGTCCCATGTCCAGCATACACACCTTATCATATTCTGTATCATCATGTCCAGCATTCTCTATAGTCCCATGTCCAGCATACACAGTTTATCATATTCTGTATCATCATGCCCAGCATAATCTATAGTCTCATGTCCAGCATACACACCTTATCATATTCTGTATCATCATGCCCAGCATAATCTATAGTCCCATGTCCAGCATACACAGCTTATCATATTCTGTATCATCATACCCAGCATTCTCTATAGTCCCATGTCCAGCATACACAGCTTATCATATTCTGTATCATCATACCCAGCATTCTCTATAGTCCCATGTCCAGCATACACACCTTATCATATTATGTATCATCATGTCCAGCATACTCTATAGTCCCATGTCCAGCATACACACCTTATCATATTCTGTATCATCATGCCCAGCATAATCTATAGTCCCATGTCCAGCATACACACCTTATCATATTCTGTATCATCATGTCCAGCATACTCTATAGTCCCATGTCCAGCATACACACCTTATCATATTCTGTATCATCATGCCCAGCATACTCTATAGTCCCATGTCCAGCATACACATCTTATCATATTCTGTATCATCATGCCCAGCATAATCTATAGTCCCATGTCCAGTATACACATCTTAACATATTCTATATCCTGATACCCAGCATTCTCTATAGTCCCATGTCCAGTATACACATCTTATCATATTCTGTATCATCATGCCCAGCATACTCTATAGTCCCATGTCCAGCATACACAGTATATCATTTTCTGTATCATCATGTCCAGCATACACAGTTTATCATATTCTGTAGCCTCATGCCCAGCATACTCTATAGTCCCATGTCCAGCATTCTCTGTAGCCCCATGTCCAGCATACACAGTTTATAATATTCTGTAGCCTCATGCCCAGCATACTCTATAGTCCCATGTCCAGCATACACATTTTATCATATTCTGTATCATCATGCCCAGCATTCTCTATAGTCCCATGTCCAGCATACACACCTTATCATATTCTGTATCATCATGTCCAGCATAATCTATAGTCCCATGTCCAGCATACACAGTTTCTCATATTCTGTATCATCATGCACAGCATACTCTATAGTCCCATGTCCAGCATACACACCTTATCATATTCTGTATCATCATACCCAGCATTCTCTATAGTCCCATGTCCAGCATACACAGTTTATAATATTCTGTATCATCATGTCCAGCATTCTCTATAGTCCCATGCCCAGCATTCTCTATAGTCCCATGTCCAGCATACACAGTTTATAATATTCTGTATCATCATGCCCAGCATAATCTATAGTCCCATGTCCAGCATACACACCTTATCATATTCTGTATCATCATACCCAGCATTCTCTATAGTCCCATGTCCAGCATACACAGTTTATAATATTCTGTATCATCATGTCCAGCATTCTCTATAGTCCCATGTCCAGCATACACAGTTTATAATATTCTGTATCATCATGTCCAGCATTCTCTATAGTCCCATGCCCAGCATTCTCTATAGTCCCATGTCCAGCATACACAGTTTATAATATTCTGTATCATCATGCCCAGCATAATCTATAGTCCCATGTCCAGCATACACACCTTATCATATTCTGTATCATCATACCCAGCATAATCTATAGTTCCATGTCCAGCATACACACCTTATCATATTCTGTATCATCATGCCCAGCATTCTCTATAGTCCCATGTCCAGCATACACACCTTATCATATTCTGTATCATCATGCCCAGCATAATCTATAGTCCCATGTCCAGCATACACATTTTATCATATTCTGTATCATCATGCCCAGCATACTCTATAGTCCCATGTCCAGCATTCTCTATAGTCCCATGTCCAGCATACACACCTTATCATATTCTGTATCATCATGCCCAGCATACTCTATAGTCCCATGTCCAGCATACACGCCTTATCATATTCTGTATCATCATGCCCAGCATAATCTATAGTCCCATGCCCAGCATTCTCTATAGTCCCATGTCCAGCATACACACCTTATCATATTCTGTATCATCATGCCCAGCATAATCTATAGTCCCATGTCCAGTATACACATCTTAACATATTCTGTATCCTGATACCCAGCATTCTCTATAGTCCCATGTCCAGCATACACAGTATATCATATTCTGTATCATCATGTCCAGCATACTCTATAGTCCCATGTCCAGCATACACAGTTTATCATATTCTGTAGCCTCATGCCCAGCATACTCTATAGTCCCATGTCCAGCATACTCTATAGTCCCATGTCTAGCATACACAGTTTCTCATATTCTGTATCATCAGTCCCCTGTGTGCAGTGTGTGCAGTCCCCTGTGTGCAGTGTGTGCAGTCCCCTGTGTGCAGTCCCCTGTGTGCAGTGTGTGCAGTCCTCTGTGTGCAGTCCCCTGTGTGCAGTCCCTGTGTGCAGTCTCCTGTGTGAAGTGTGTGCAGTCTCCTGTGTGCAGTCCCCTATGTGCAGTCCCGTGTGCAGTGTGCGCAGTCCCCTGTGTGCAGTCCCCTATGTGCAGTCTCCTGTGTGCAGTCCCCTATGTGTAGTCCCTGTGTGCAGTCCCCTGTGTGCAGTCCCCAGTGTGCAGTGTGTGCAGTCCCCTGCATGTGACCCGGCCACAGTATTTCAGGCCTGTGATATGTGACCCGGCCAGCAGTCCTGCATTGCATGCTCATTCCCGGCCTCACTGCCTTTGTACTGCTGCAGGGCTTTGTGTCACAGGTGCGGCCCTTTGTCAGCTACCTGGAGTGTCATTAGGTAGAGTTCCCTGAGCTGGCAGCCTGGCTCCTCTGCCCCGTGCAGCGTCATTATGTGTTGCTACTTGTCATTGAGGTGGGGTTACCCGGCTGGGTTTTGTTTGTTCTTTTCTAGCTGCGCAGACACCCGCCCCCGGCTCATTATCTCACCTTTACATTGGGAGACGCTGGGAAACGGGTAACATTTCACAGTATTAGGAACGAGGCAACCCGATAGCCGCTATTACACTACTGGCAGGTATTTCACTTAGGGTTGCACCTCCGGCGAGGAAAGTACGTATCGTCAGGCCAGATTTATTTACAGCAAGGGAATAAGAAAGGACCGAGATCAACTTTCTCTCCCAGACACTCAGACAAAGTTGTTCCTCTGAAACACAAATGTAATACTGAATGGTAGATCCACATCTTGCATTTCCATGTCAGGCGGCCGATAGAAGAGTAAAATGCAGGTCGGACGCAATTGCGTTTACTCTGCTCGCATGGAACTACTGTACATAAATAGCCTGTATTATATATCTAGTAGTCCATTAACAAGCGTATTTCTATATAAACCAATGAATGGTAATGTGTATTGGGTGGTAGAATACAGCTCTCTCCTTAATAGCAAATATCTGTCGCAATGTAATATGGGAGCTATAATAAAGAGCTTTTTTTATTTTTTAGATATTTCATGTGTTAAATCTCTATTGTTTTGTCACTGTGTTTATTATTTCTATTAACATGCAATTTACAACCTGTCATCTCCTAGGTCGTCCAGGGCTTCATGCTGGGTCAGCTGACCAGACGCTATTCAGACGACACCTTGCTCCTATTGTGCATGGTGGTTTCAGTGGCACTCGGGCTGGGCCTGGTAAGAATCTGTGTCCTTCTTCAGTCTTCTGCCCTGATGACAGATATCTCAGGGCCTAGTTCTGATTTGATAATAAAGGGCACACAGACAAACCATGCTACAATGCAAGGTGTATAAATATGTTATTATGTTTGCATGCAGGGTAAATACTGTCTGCTTTTGCATGTAGCCTACAATTGCTGCACAGCTTTATGTTTACACTGCAGTTTAGATAACTGTTGGGACGCATCCTGTCTCTGCACATATTAATGCACACTTGCCTACCCTCTCGGAATGGCCGGGAGGCTCTCGAAAATTGGTCCCGGCCCCCTGGAAAGGTGGGCATTTCTCCTGCTTTCCCTGGCGGCCCCTCCGCACCCCCCACCTTGTCCGTCCACAGCAGAGAACAAGTGGGCAGTCCGAGGGTATCCGATGACGCGTTTCGCGTAGAATCTTGTCATCATAGCTCCGCCCCCTGCTGTATAGTATCTATTTTCTCTGCACTGTATAGCACAGGGGCGAAGCCACTGTGACGCAATTGTGATGCCCCGTCCCTGTACTGCCCACTTCCACGCCGGCCACACCCCCTGACAGCCATGGTGCCCCCTGGCCACGCCCCCCAGCTCATGTTCCCCCTCATTGCTGTTAACCTAATACCCCACACATTTGTGCTTGTTACCTATTGCAGAGAGTGTTGCAATGTTTAGTATACCCTATACGGTAAGCCGAAATTACATATACAAATCAACAGAGATTCAGTCCTGAACATAAATGCGCCTTGCAACGTACACACAGAAAATAGTGTCCGGCTTGTGTGTTTGTACAGAGGAGACCTACCTGGCGGTGTTACTAATTATACCGCAGTAACAATCACTAGGAACACCACCGCCTCTGCTTGAGAGAGCATCAGAAATAACATCCTGTGCTGCTGCTGCTGGAAGAATCCCATTGATGTAACTTGCTTTAGCAGTCAAATAGCGGAACGGTGATTACAAGACACAGCCATAGAGGAGTCTGTCGCTTGTACTCTAGACAAAACAAATGAAGTTTTTATTTAACCTTTTCCCAAAGCTTTTGTACTAGTAAGTGTCTTCTTATTATTTTTGGATGGGTGTTCTTATATACACAATGCATTACAATTCTGCATCAATACACCAGCATGCCATGACAAATAACTCTCTGTATACAGCTCAGACACAATGTGCTTAACAAGATGTTCCAGTGAATTATAATGCCTATTTAGAAAAATAATATGGACGATGTTTAGCCATGTATCTGAAATGCTGTATTCAAAACTGACAAGAAAACACTAATATGATGTTTTAGGAACTAGTGCTATCACTATCTGCAAGGACCTAGTGCTATCACTATCTGTAAGGACCTAGACTGCTAGCTGTAAGGACTTGATGCTGTCACTATCTGTAAGAAACTAGTGCTATCACTATCTGCAAGGACCTAGTGCTATCACTATCTGTAAGGACCTAGACTGCTATCTGTAAGGACTTGATGCTGTCACTATCTGTAAGAAACTAGTGCTATCACTATCTGCAAGGACCTAGTGCTATCACTATCTGTAAGAAACTACTGCTATCACTATCTGCAAGGACCTAGTGCTATCACTATCTGTAATGACCTGATGCTGTCACTATCTGTGCAGAACTAATACTATCACTATCTGTAAGGACCTACTGCTATCACTATCTGTAAGGACCTAGTGCTATTACTATTTGTAAGGACCTAGTGCCAGGGCCGGCTCTAGGCCTACTAGTACCCTGAGCGAGAAGATATAAAAGCGCCCCCATACCCCCCAACCGCTATGCGCGCGCTCCAGGAAAAGTGGGCGTGGTCTCTGGAAGAGTGGGCGTGGTCTCATTACTTCATATTATTAGACAATAAATAAATATATTTTCACACCCCCTCTACGCACACAATTAGCAGCCTTACACATAACAGCCACAGTAGTGTTCCTTACACATAATGTCTCCAGTATAGTGTCAGATACACACAATGTCTCCAGTATAGTGCCAGATACACATAATGTCTCCAGTATAGTGCCAGATACACATAATGTCTACAGTATAGTGCCAGATACACATAATGTCTCCAGTATAGTGCCAGATACACATAATGTCTCCAGTATAGTGTCAGATACACACAATGTCTCCAGTATAGTGCCAGATACACATAATGTCTCCAGTATAGTGCCAGATACACATAATGTCTCCAGTATAGTGCCAGATACACACAATGTCTCCAGTATAGTGCCAGATACACATAATGTCTCCAGTATAGTGCCAGATACACACAATGTCTCCAGTATAGTGCCAGATACACATAATGTCTCCAGTATAGTGCCAGATACACATAATGTCTCCAGTATAGTGCCAGATACACACAATGTCTCCAGTATAGTGCCAGATACACATAATGTCTCCAGTATAGTGCCAGATACACATAATGTCTCCAGTATAGTGCCAGATACACACAATGTCTCCAGTATAGTGCCAGCTACACACAATGTCTCCAGTATAGTGCCAAATACACATAATGTCTCCAGTATAGTGCCAGATACACATAATGTCTCCAGTATAGTGCCAGATACACACAATGTCTCCAGTATAGTGCCAGATACACATAATGTCTACAGTATAGTGCCAGATACACATAATGTCTCCAGTATAGTGCCAGATACACACAATGTCTCCAATATAGTGCCAGATACACATAATGTCTCCAGTATAGTGCCAGATACACATAATGTGCAGTGCCAGATAGACATGATATGCCCCCCAGCAGTGCCAGCTACACATGATATGCCCCCCAGCAGTGCCAGCTACACATGACATGCCCCGCAGCAGTGCCAGCTACACACAATATGCTCCCCAGCAGTGCCAGCTACACATGATAGTGCTCACTTTTTAGGGCAGGGTGCTGATCACAGGGAGGGCACATTTTTAAGTTAGGAGGGCAAAATGATGTACATACTGTAATGCTTGGTGCTCGTCTACCTACATGGTAAAGCATGGACAGCAAAAATTTAGGGGCGTTGCTTCGTGGGGAAGGTGCGTGGCCACATAATAGTGGCAATTCGCATTACACCACACAGTAGTGCAGCTAATATACATTGCACCAGGTAGAACCTCCTACACACATTGTGCCAGGCAGAGCACGTTAGACACTTTGCGCCAGGCAGAGCACGTTAGACACTTTGCGCCAGGCAGAGCACGTTAGACACTTTGCACCAGGCAGAGCACGTTAGACACTTTGCGCCAGGCAGAGCACGTTAGACACTTTGCGCCAGGCAGAGCACGTTAGACACTTTGCGCCAGGCAGAGCACGTTAGACACTTTGCGCCAGGCAGAGCACTGAGACACATTGCGCCAGGCAGAGCACTGAGACACATTGCCTAGCGGGAACACTACATGATATGCTCCCCAGCCGTGCCAGCTACACATGACATGCCCCCCAGCAATGCCAGCAACACGTGACATGCCCCACTGCAGTGCCAGATACATAAATGGCCACACAGTGCCAGATATGTCCCCACAGTTCCAGATACATAAATGCCCCTACAGTGCCAGATACAGAAATGCCCCACAGTGCCAGATACAGAAATGCCCCCACAGTGCCAGATATGCCCCCACAGTGCCAGATATGTCCCCACAGTGCCAGATACATAAATGCCCCTACAGTGCCAGATACAGAAATGCCCCCACAGTGCCAGATATGCCCCCACAGTGCCAGATATGTCCCCACAGTGCCAGATACATAAATGCCCCTACAGTGCCAGATACAGAAATGCCCCACAGTGCCAGATACAGAAATGCCCCCACAGTGCCAGATATGCCCCCACAGTGCCAGATATGCCCCCACAGTGCCAGATCAATGCCCCCACAGTGTCAGATAAATGCCCCCACAGTGCCACATAAATGCCCCCCACAGTTCCAGATACATAAATGCCCCCGCAGTTCCAGATACATAAATGCCCCCACAGTGCCAGATACATAAATGCCCCCACAGTGCCAGATACATAAATGCCCCCACAGTGCCAGATATGCCCCCACAGTGCCAGATACATAAATATCCCCACAGTGCCAGATATGCCCCCACAGTGCCAGATAAATGCCCCCACAGTGCAGATATGACCCCACACAGTGCCATGCACCCGCAATGCAGACATGACCCCACACAGTGCCATCCATAAATGCCCCCCCCCCCCCCCAAATGCCTGTCGCGCTGGGAGGGGGAGGAGTACTGCTGTCCGGGTGCAGGTCCGGGTGCGGGCGGCCAGGCGGCCTCCAAAGCGCTTGTGTGCGCTATGCGCGCGGCGCTGGCGTCTGACGTTAGACATCGGCGCCGCTCAGCGCGCATAGCGCACACAAGAGTTCAAGGCCAATGCTGCACAGGGCCGGCTCCAGGTTCGAATATGGCGGCGCCCATTAAGGGTGGCGCCCTGCGCGGCCGCTCTATTCGAACATGCCTGGAACCGGCCCTGCCTAGTGCTATCGCTATCTGTAAGGACCTAGTGCTATCGCTATCTGTAATGACCTGATGCTATCACTATCTGTAAGGACCTAGTGCTATCACTATCTGTAAAGGCCCGTATTCAAAGGCAGATCTAATGAGAGATGTGTGCTGAGCGTGCGGGGGGGAGCGGGGGGGGCGCTCATTTCACCCAGCGGGTGAAGTGAGCGACCTGCTAGATTGCATGCAGGCCAATCTAGCACCAGCGATAGCGATGCGTACACACGGAGTGATCGCTGCTTTCAAATCTAAGCAGTCTAGTCAGATTGCTTAGATTTTAAGCAGCGATCGCTCCGTGAGTACCCCCCTTAAGGAACTAGTGCTATCACTATCTGTAAGGAACTAGTGCTATCACTATCTGTAAAGAACTAGTGCTATCACTATCTGTAAGAAACTAGTGCTATCACTATCTGTAAGACACTAGTGCTATCACTATCTGTAAGGACCTGACGCTATCACTATCTGTAAGACACTAGTGCTATCACTATCTGTAAGACACTAGTGCTATCACTATCTGTAAGACACTAGTGCTATCACTATCTGTAAGGACCTGACGCTATCACTATCTGTAAGAAACTAGTGCTATCACTATCTGTAAGACACTAGTGCTATCACTATCTGTAAGGACCTGACGCTATCACTATCTGTAAGACACTAGTGCTATCACTATCTGTAAGACACTAGTGCTATCACTATCTGTAAGACACTAGTGCTATCACTATCTGTAAGGACCTGACGCTATCACTATCTGTAAGACACTAGTGCTATCACTATCTGTAAGACACTAGTGCTATCACTATCTGTAAGACACTAGTGCTATCACTATCTGTAAGACACTAGTGCTATCACTATCTAAGGACCTGACGCTATCACTATCTGTAAGACACTAGTGCTATCACTATCTGTAACTACCTGACGCTATCACTATCTGTAAGACACTAGTGCTATCACTATCTGTAAGGACCTGACGCTATCACTATCTGTAAGACACTAGTGCTATCACTATCTGTAAGGACCTGACGCTATCACTATCTGTAAGACACTAGTGCTATCACTATCTGTAATGACCTGATGCTGTCACTATCTATAAGGACCTGATGCTGGTGAGTTGCACATTAGCGTGACACACATGGTCTTGCCCCCAGACTGTAAGTCAGCCATATTATACTGGCGCTGTCACGTGTAAATGCTGATATAAGTCCCATACGGGACAGCATTATAGTAACTGAGGGCAGCGTGTCTGGGAGAGAAGCGGCTCAGTTTCCCATGTGCTACAGTCACTGTTCTACAATAACACCACATTCCGTTTGTTTCCTATGTAGGTACTAATGACGAACGTCCTTCACTTCTGCATTATCGCGCTACCTATGGTATTCACGCTGTGCATCTCAGGAGTTATCACCGACAGCATTCTGACTAAAGCCGTTCCCTCCGCTGACACCGGTACGTAGCGCCTCGCATCTGAGGGAAAGTTGCTGTGATACAGTTTCTTGTGCTGCCCAATCTCAGCTTCCAGCTCAGGATAATAAGCAGATGCAGTACATGACAGATTGGTGCAATGTCACTGCATATGCTGGGCATACACTGTCCTGTTATACTGTAGGCCTGATCAGCCGATAATCATCTGATCAAACCGATAATTGAACAGTGTATTGCAGCGACTGATCATTGATGATATGTCTGAACAGGCAGAAACATTAATCAGTTCAGTACTGGCCATTGTTAATCCTTTTGCTGCTAAGGATGAGTGAGACTAGTCCTCACCAGTGCAGGCAGGGTTCAAATTGGGGGGTAGAATACATACTTAGGAGTTCTCCCCTTATAATTGCTGCTGCTCGGACCCAGGAGGGGGTGGAGTGTGATGATGCCATCACCCCAGGCATGCAATGATGTAATCAGGCCCCACCCCTTCCAAAACAAGCATTGCAGATCATTATAAAAGCCAGAAAATAGGGTGAGAGTGTTAAAAGGGCTCCATCTCCCCTGTCCCAGCACCCACAAGCTCAGAGTTTCCCTCATTGGAAAGAGGAGAGTCCCGTCTTGCAATATCATGTTCTGTCAGAGAAGAAGATCAGGGGCCCTAACAGAACACCTGCCTTAGGGCCCGTAATTCTGCTGCTGCCCTGATTCCTGTGCCTCTTACCTTCTAGGTGCAATGCTGGGGATCTGCGCATCTGTCCAGCCTCTCACGCGGACCCTCGGGCCGACCATTGGAGGATATCTCTATAAGCACTACGGGATCCCATCGTTTGGTCTCCTAAACATTATCGTTAGTCTGTTATTATTATTCTACCTGGTAAATAGTCGAACAACTCGACAAGCGCAGAAGAGTAAATAGGAAAATAACGAGTGTGACTGTGAAGGAACTCTTACCGTTAATTATGATTTTAGATGAAGAAAATTATAGTAAGCCAGGAGTGACAGGTGGCTCAGTGGTTAGCATTGGTGCCATGCACCTCACTCACATCCTATCTGTATATTATCCCAGTGTCTCAGAGTTTCACCAACCAACCACAATACACTGAGCCCTGGGTCGTCTGCCGAATCCTGCAAATTAATTCTGTGCGGAGCTACAATACAGTATTATTGGTGTAGTAATTGAAGGTCTAAGCTTTAAACGGCCGCTCATCCTTGCGAAAGAAATCTTGGACCCTTTGCACAACTAATTTTCCCAAAGTGCGTCATGGACCCTATAAGGGGAGAGTGAGGGCCCATGTGAAGGTTCCATGTGGGCCCCATTCTCCCTGGCAGCACAGTCAACTCCGGCTTTGAGCCAGTCTACTGCACATGGACAGGTCTCCTGGAAAATGGTGCCTGTGTTCCCCAGACTTCTCTACTGCTCATGTGCAAATCACAGGGAAAATGTCTGCCACACCATCTCCTATATAACAGCCCAGATCTGTGACTCTGTGACTGTGTGTATAACACTGGGCGTGGCTAGGAGCTTTCATTGGGTTAGTGGCAGGTCTATCACACCCAGTCCAAAGCTGATTGGGCGAGAAACGCCCTCCCACACAGGTTACATCCAATGGGAGTCTCTGCCCTTTGGCTGATGTGTGAGCCCAGAGCAGGATTAACAATGGGGCTGATGGAGCTGCAACTCCAGGCCCACACCCCAAAATAGGCCCACTGCATCTGCAGCAACATACCCTCCAACAATTTACACACAAAAATCGGGGCAAATTCACAAAGGGGGCGTGGTCACGTTTACAGAGGCGTCACGCCCCCTTCCCTATACTTTCAATGGAAGCTTGGAGAGTAAAAATCGGTACAGACCATAAAAAAAAGGTCCTGTACCTGCCAGAAAGGTGCAGCTGGAGGGTATGTCACTGCATCTGCAGCAAGTCTCTGCACTGTACATAGGGGAAAAAAACATCCTTTTACTGCAGCGTCCTATGGGGGTCATTCTGATCTGATCGCTCACTGCAGTTCATCGCAGCGCAGCGATCAGGTCAGAACCGCGCATGCGCCAGCACCCGACGGCTGTCGTTGCCTAGTGATCGCCTCTGCCTGATTGACAGGCAGAGGCGGTCGTTGGGCGAGAGGGGACACGGTTTGTTTGCCCGCCGTTTTGTGGGCACGGTCCGGCCAATGCAGCCGGTGTGACCAGGGCACCGACGAGTAACTCCCGGCCAGCCACAGGAGCTGCCTTGGCAGGGAGTTACTCTTCAAGTACAAATGCATCGCCGCTGGCGTCCCAACGCGCCGCATTACAGGGAAGTAGAAGCACTAAATAAACTACAGCTCCCAGCAGCCCTTAGGGCCGAAGCATTCCGGCGCTAAGGCCTGCTGGGAGCTATAGTTTATTGAGTGCATCTTCTTCCCTGTAATGTGGCGCCTTAGGACACCGGCACTAACAATAGTGACTGGCTGCTGTGCGAGTCTCCGGGAGAGCCACTGCCAAAGCGAGGACAGCAGCTTAGCTGCTTCCAGGAGGAGACGCAGAAGAAGCATTACCTGCCCCTCCCCCACTCACAGTACCTCCCGGCCCCATCCGCGGCACCCGCACATTCCCCCTCCACCACCCACGATGGCTCCGGACCCCCTCCCCCACCTGCAGCACCCCCACTCCCGCCCATCCCCCACCCATCGCACCCCCGCACCTGCCCCTCCCCCATCCGCGGCACCCCCACACCCGTGGTGGCTCCGGACCCCCACCCGCGGCACTGCACCACCAAACCAGCCTCTCCTCCACCCGCGCCACCCCTGCAACCACCCCTCCCTCACCGCCGGACCCCCTCCTCCATCTGCGTCTCCCCCGCACCCGCTACTCCCCCAACCACAGCACCTACTAGGTGATTCATCAGGCCCTGCGTGCGCTGTTCACGCCATTGCAGGGGACTACGACCCCTTAACCATCGCAAGCCCTTTGTCCGTGCAATATTTATCCACTCACACAATTATGATTGGAGGTAATACTCCATATAATACAAATATTGCACGCCACAAGGGTATCATCCTGCATTTATTATAGATACGCAAATGGGTGCTCATAGGTTTAAATGGCAAAGTTTCTGCCTTAGCAACAGTTTGCCCTGGTAAATATGGGGTGAAGGATGGAGTGAGGGTATTGTTGTAGAACAGTGCAGAAATGAGATTCCATTTGCAAAGCGAGATTACTGTAATGAGATAACGGAGTGGACTGAGTGCATTTGCAGGGAGCTCCTTGCTGTATAAATATTTAGCAGCACCAGCTGAGAAGGAGTCTTGCCCTACTCTCCTGCAGGGACCTGTTTCCTGCCTCCCTTTGCACAGTTTGCAGATGTACTCTGAGCTGTATAATATAAAGCTTCACACACACAAAGCCACCGTCTGGAAGGAGCGGTCGCCGCACTCTCATGATTACTATAAACCATAACTGAGACTGCGCTGAGCTGTGTCTGCTGTTACTATAGAGAATTTCATGCAGGGTCAGGTGCTGAAGTGGTAGGAGGGTGTAAGTATAGAGAATTTCATGCAAGGCCAGGTGCTGAAGTGGTAGGAGGGTGTAAGTATAGAGAATTTCATGCAGGGTCAGGTGCTGAAGTGGTAGCAGGGTGTAAGTATAGAGAATTTCATGCAGGGTCAGGTGATGAAGTGGTAGGAGGGTGTAAGTATAGAGAATTTCATGCAGGGTCAGGTGCTGAAGTGGTAGCAGGGTGTAAGTATACAGAATTTCATGCAGGGTCAGGTGTTGAAGTGGCAGGAGGGTGTAAGTATAGAGAATGTCATGCAGGGTCAGGTGCTGAAGTGGTAGGAGGGTGTAAGTATAGAGAATTTCATGCAGGGTCAGGTGCTGAAGTGGCAGGAGGGTGTAAATATAGAGAATTTCATGCAGGGTCAGGTGCTGAAGTGGTAGCAGGGTGTAAGTATAGAGAATTTCATGCAGGGTCAGGTGCTGAAGTGGTAGGAGGGTGTAAGTATAGAGAATTTCATGCAAGGCCAAGTGCTGAAGTGGTATGAGGGTGTAAGTATAGAGAATTTCATGCAGGGTCAGGTGCTGAAGTGGTAGGAGGGTGTAAGTATAGAGAATGTCAGGCAGGGTCAGGTGCTGAAGTGGTAGGAGGGTGTAAGTATAGAGAATTTCATGCAAGGCCAGGTGCTGCAGTGGTAGGAGGGTGTCAGTATAGAGAATTTCATGCAAGGTCGGGTGCTGAAGTGGTAGGAGGGTGTAAGTATAGAGAATGTCAGGCAGGGTCCGGTGCTGAAGTGGTAGGAGGGTGTAAGTATAGAGAATTTCATGCAAGGTCAGGTGCTGAAGTGGTAGGAGGGTGTAAGTATACAGAATTTCATACAAGGCCAGGTGCTGCAGTGGTATTAGGGTGTAAGTATACAGAATTTCATGCAAGGTCAGGTGCTGAAGTGGTAGGAGGGTGTAAGTATAGAGAATTTCATGCAGGGTCAGGTGCTGAAGTGGTAGGAGGGTGTAAGTATACAGAATTTCATACAAGGCCAGTTGCTGCAGTGGTATTAGGGTGTAAGTATACAGAATTTCATGCAAGGCCAGGTGCTGCAGTGGTATTAGGGTGTAAGTATACAGAATTTCATGCAAGGTCAGGTGCTGAAGTGGTAGGAGGGTGTAAGTATAGAGAATGTCAGGCAGGGTCAGGTGCTGAAGTGGTATGAGGGTGTAAGTATATAGAGAATGTCAGGCAGGGTCAGGTGCTGAAGTGGTATGAGGGTGTAAGTATAGAGAATGTCATGCAGGGTCAGGTGCTGAAGTGGTATGAGGGTGCACTCTGATGTCCCATTTGCACATTGAGCCTGTGAATATATTTCTACCTCCGTGGCACAGTGAGGCGCACGTTTACTGTGCAGAGGCTGCTTCCAAGCGCGGTAATAGTGCGCGGTGGATGATTGAGCCACAGTCGTGTAAACCCCAGGTATCAGATGTGCTTGTAATGACCTCTATTGTATTTACCTTTCTTATCCACGTCTCTATTTCAGCCCATATCATATACAAATGGAAAAACATGATCGCAGCTGCTAAGGCTCTCTCTTATTAGGTAATGTTCCCATAGATATAATATGTCATTGGTGGTGGTTACCGAGACCTCGCTGAGAGAGGCAGAATTCAGCTACGGGGCTCTCTACACATAAAGCCAGGGTAAAGTGAGGGCGACACTGTAAAGGGGGGATAAGATTGCAATGGTTGTGGGGCCTGGAGGTGAGCGGGACTCGGTGATGCTGTGCAGGCTCCACTTCTGCACAGGTGCACCAGATTTGGGCTTTCAGTTCTCAGCAGCGCACAGTCTTCTAGAGGATGGGCCGGCATCACCGTGCCACGTTACTCCTTGTTATCAGCTACAGATCTGAGTCCCACCTGCGTCTGTTATCCCAGTATAGCATCTCCCTGTAGACTGTAGGCTCTCACAAGCAGGATTCTGTCTACCCTGTGTCACGTCAGCACCTCCTTCCTCAGCCTCGCCCGTTCTTGTTTTGCGTCTGTCCAAGATTTATATTTTGTACGTTTGTTTTATTGAAGCATTTTACAAATAAAAAGTGATGATGATTTTACTCTACACCTGTCCTTTCTTGAGTCA
This sequence comes from Pseudophryne corroboree, assembly GCF_028390025.1. Taxonomy (NCBI): domain Eukaryota; kingdom Metazoa; phylum Chordata; class Amphibia; order Anura; family Myobatrachidae; genus Pseudophryne; species Pseudophryne corroboree. The sequence continues at coordinate 17,933,721 of NC_086454.1, forward strand.
CAAGTTTGCACTGATGATGTGTCTCCGCAAAACTCCTTGTTTAAATATTTGGAGCCTTCATTCAGGGGCATAATGGGCCTCTTACACCTGAGGAAATGTTAGAATGTTTTGATTAATTGGCCCGTTCATTATTAGCAGCCTGATAAGGCCACCTACCGTTCAGCAAGCTCAGAAAACTGAAAGACGTAAGAGTTTGCCTGCGGGAGCCTGCTTTATCTTTAGATGGCGTTGGTTCCCGGAGCCCCACTCCTTCCAGTACAGTAAGAGGGAGCACCGAGTTGCATAGAGGGATCCGATTGGATCTCTCCACTGACTGCACTGACTGCACTGCATGCCCTGCGGCCGTCTGCATGCATGCATGCGCACTGGGCCGGATTGGCGGTGGTCTCTCCGCAGCAATTCTCCTGTAGTGACGTATCCACAGCTGGTAAAATGATCATTTACTAAAGATTTTCTTCAAAGCTGCTGAATCACAATCAGATTGGTTTGTTACATGTATGACTATTGCCCTGGTTTGTGGCATGTATGACTATTGCCCTGGTTTGTTGCATGTATGACTATTGTCCTGGTTTGTTGCATGTATGACTATTGCCCTGGTTTGTGGCATGTATGACTATTGCCCTGGTTTGTGGCATGTATGACTATTGCCCTGGTTTGTTGCATGTATGACTATTGCTCTGGTTTGTTGCATGTATGACTATTGTCCTGGTTTGTTGCATGTATGACTATTGCCCTGGTTTGTGGCATGTATGACTATTGCCCTGGTTTGTTGCATGTATGACTATTGCCCTGGTTTGTGGCATGTGTGACTATTGCCCTGGTTTGTGGCATGTGTGACTATTGCCCTGGTTTGTTGCATGTATGACTATTGCCCTGGTTTGTTGCATGTATGACTATTGCCCTGGTTTGTGGCATGTATGACTATTGCCCTGGTTTGTTACATGTATGACTATTGCCCTGGTTTGTTGCATGTAAGACTATTGCCCTGGTTTGTGGCATGTATGACTATTGCCCTGGTTTGTTGCATGTATGACTATTGCTCTGGTTTGTTGCATGTATGACTATTGCCCTGGTTTGTTGCATGTATGACTATTGCCCTGGTTTGTTGCATGTATGACTATTGCTCTGGTTTGTTGCATGTATGACTATTGCCCTGGTTTGTTGCATGTATGACTATTGCCCTGGTTTGTTGCATGTATGACTATTGCCCTGGTTTGTTGCATGTATGACTATTGCCCTGGTTTGTTGCATGTATGACTATTGCCCTGGTTTGTTGCATGTATGACTATTGCCCTGGTTTGTTGCATGAATGACTATTGCCCTGGTTTGTTGCATGTATGACTATTGCCCTGGTTTGTTGCATGTATGACTATTGCCCTGGTTTGTTGCATGTATGACTATTGCCCTGGTTTGTTGCATGTATGACTATTGCTCTGGTTTGTTGCATGTATGACTATTGCCCTGGTTTGTTGCATGTATGACTATTGCCCTGGTTTGTTGCATGTATGACTATTGCCCTGGTTTGTTGCATGTATGACTATTGCTCTGGTTTGTTGCATGTATGACTATTGCCCTGGTTTGTTGCATGTATGACTATTGCCCTGGTTTGTTGCATGTATGACTATTGCCCTGGTTTGTTGCATGTATGACTATTGCCCTGGTTTGTTGCATGTATGACTATTGCCCTGGTTTGTTGCATGTATGACTATTGCCCTGGTTTGTTGCATGTATGACTATTGCCCTGGTTTGTTGCATGTATGACTATTGCCCTGGTTTGTTGCATGTATGTCTATTGCTCTGGTTTGTTGCATGTATGACTATTGCCCTGGTTTGTTGCATGTATGACTATTGCCCTGGTTTGTTGCATGTATGACTATTGCCCTGGTTTGTTGCATGTATGACTATTGCCCTGGTTTGTTGCATGTATGACTATTGCCCTGGTTTGTTGCATGTATGTCTATTGCTCTGGTTTGTTGCATGTATGACTATTGCCCTGGTTTGTTGCATGTATGTCTATTGCCCTGGTTTGTTGCATGTATGACTATTGCCCTGGTTTGTTGCATGTATGACTATTGCCCTGGTTTGTTGCATGTATGACTATTGCCCTGGTTTGTTGCATGAATGACTATTGCCCTGGTTTGTTGCATGTATGACTATTGCCCTGGTTTGTTGCATGTATGACTATTGCCCTGGTTTGTTGCATGTATGTCTATTGCCCTGGTTTGTTGCATGTATGACTATTGCCCTGGTTTGTTGCATGTATGACTATTGCCCTGGTTTGTTGCATGTATGACTATTGCCCTGGTTTGTTGCATGAATGACTATTGCCCTGGTTTGTTGCATGTATGACTATTGCACTGGTTTGTTGCATGTATGACTATTGCCCTGGTTTGTTGCATGTATGACTATTGCCCTGGTTTGTTGCATGTATGACTATTGCACTGGTTTGTTGCATGTATGTCTATTGCCCTGGTTTGTTGCATGTATGACTATTGCACTGGTTTGTTGCATGTATGACTATTGCCCTGGTTTGTTACATGTATGACTATTGCCCTGGTTTGTTGCATGTATGACTATTGCCCTGGTTTGTTGCATGTATGACTATTGCCCTGTAAATCCAGCCATCACCGCGAATCAGCGACTTTGAGAAACCCATCTTTAGTATCTATACCCCTAAGGGTGAATTCTGCGCCTGGATAGACCACAGAGATAAGAAGAAGGTGTTTATTTCTGTCTCATTCATCTTAGAATGATGAATGGACTCTCTCCTGTCATTAATCTGACTTCCTTCCTCAGATTTCACTGGTGAGGAATGTTTATAAGGTTGTACGCTTTTTATTTGATTGTAAAACCTGCACGCTGCTCATCCCCAATAAAATGACTGGCCCGTCCGCTCCTAAGTCGGCAAACACTGCACAAACAGTCAAGGAAATATATGAACTGGATGTTCTACCTATAACCAATGGTCGCAGTATCACACTAGTGTCGCTCGGATCACTCAGAGTGTGTTAGAGGGGATAACAAGACCATGCATAGGTACTACTGGCATCGCATATGATGCCCCAACCCTGGTGTACAGTGCCCGATTCACTGAGTAATGAGTAACATACGGGAGGCTGGTTTATTCTCTTGGGAGACCGGGAGAGCTCCTTGAATTTGTGAGTTTCCTGGCCATTCCTGGAGTAGAGTATGGATGAATATGGTTATCTACAGGTGGTCGCTAATACCTGTAGCCATGGCAGATGATCTGGGCTTCCCAACTTATATACAAATAACTGCCGCCTCTAAATTATTATTATTTATTTATATGGCGCCACAAGGGTTCTGCAGCGCCTAACAACGTACATATATAAATACGCCAAACAAGAAAACAAGGGCTTAAACTACAAGAGAATGGAGGACCAGTACATGGTACATACACATCGCAACATCAGGGGACATGGCACTAAAATAAGCATCAGGGTGGCAGAACCAAGGGTTAGGTGCCATTGTTGAGAGTACGGAGCAGAAAATAGTCTAATAGAGGGAAAAGCACATAAGGGGAGAGGGCCCTGCTTGTGAAAGCTTACATTCTAAAGGGGAGGGGCAGACAGACATGGGTGACACAGATGGGGTAGAAGTGAACATGGAACAGAAGCTTAGGATGAGAGACGGCTGGGTTTGATGAAGAAGTGGGTCTCGAGAGCCCATTTGAAGTTTTGTAGAGAGGTGGAGAGTTTGATAGGGAGAGGTAGAGAATTCCAGAGGTAAGGATTGGAGGAAGTAGTTAGTTGGCAAGAGGGCAGTTGGGAGTGTAAAGGAAGATAAGATCAGATAGGTAAATGGAAGAGGAATGGGTGAGTGTAAGAAGCTTGACTTGGATTCTGAAGGGGAAGGGGATAAGAGAGTAGAGGCAGGATTAGTATGTTTGGAGAGGAAGATGAGCCGGGCAGCAGCATTGAGGATAGATTGGAGTGGAGAGAGGCATTTGTCAGGAAGGTCAGATAGGAGGATATTACATTAGTCCAATTTGGAGATGACCAGTGAGTAGATGAGGGTCTTAGAAGCATCCAGGTTGAGAAAGGGTCTGATCCCGGAAATATTTTTGAGATGGAAATGGCAAGACTGCAAGAGGTGCTGAATGTGTGGTTTGAAGGAGAGGGAGGAGTCAAAGATTACTCCAAGACAGCGCACTTGGGGGCTAGAGGAGATAGTAGTGCCATCAATAGATGGTGAAATTACGGGAACTGAGGTTATGTGGGAGGGTGGGAACATGATCAGCTCAGTCATGTTAAGACATGTTCAGTTTAAGATAATGCTGAACCATCCAAGCAGAGATAGCAGAGCGATAGTTGGAGATACAGTGCTAATGAGGAGGTAAGGGAGAGGTCAGGGAAGGAAAGGTAGATTTGAGTATCATCAGCATAGAGATGATATTGAAAGTCAAAAGAGCGAATGAGCTCACCTAAAGAGGACATATATAGAAAGAGAAAAGGAGAGGTCCAAGAACAGAACCTTGGGGGACACCTATCTTTAGGGGAAGTGCGTTGGAGGTGTAGTCATGAGAGGAGAAGGGAGGTGGAGTCATGAGAGGAGACAGAGAAGGAGTGGTCAGAGAGGTAGCAGGTCAGCCAGTGAAGGATTTTCTGGAGGAGAGGGTGGCCCACAGTGTCAAAAGCAGCAGAGAAGTCAAGCAGAATAAGCAGAGAGTAGTGGTCATTGGATTTGGCAGCATGGAGATGATTGAAGACTTTCGTGAGGTCAATTTCAGTGGAGTGAAGAGGACGGAAGTCAGACTGAAATGGGTGAAGCAGAAAGTGGAAGGAAAGAAAGGCAGTTAGGTGGTTGTAGACCATACGCTCAAGGAGTTTGTAGGCAAAAGGGAGGAGAGGGAGGGTCGAAAGTTGGCTTTCTAATAGGGGAGACAAGTGCATGCTTGAAGGCAGAGGTGACTGTGCCTGATGAGAGGGAGAGATTGAGGAGGTGGGCAAGATGGGAACAGGCAGAAGGAGAGAAGTAGTGGAGGAGGCGGGAGGGGATATGGTCTAGTGGAGGAATGGAGGACCGGATGATGACCATTACTTTAATCTCCAGATACAGGGGTAAAAGAAGTCATAGGTTGGTAAGATGGATGGGGAGGGGTGGTCAGGGAAAGGAGGGGGCAGGTTGTTAATGGGCTGTTGGGATGTGGTCTCCTGGCATATGGAGTAAATGTTGGATGTGAACTAGGTGTCAAAGGCAAAAAGTAAATAAGGGAGTTTGGGTAGGGGTGGGCAGAGGACGGAGTTGACAGTGGCAAAAAGATGACAGGGGTTGGAAGACTGGGAGGGGATGAGGCTCTTGAAGTATGACTGTTTAGAGACGGAATGGGCAGCACTGTAGAATGAGAGCATAAAGTTGAACTGGAGGAAATCTGCCTTATAGCGTCCTTTCCTCCACTGGCGCTCAGCAGTATGTGAAATTTTTTTCAGATATCTTATGAATTTGGTGTGTCAGGGTTGAGGTGTTGATCTGCGAAGGTGAATAGTGGTCACTGGAGCAAGAGTGTCGAGCAGAAATAAGGGAGGCATTGTATAGGGAAGTGGCTTGTTCAGGAGAGAGAGAGAATAGGAGAGAAAAGTGATTCGAACAGGGAGGATAAGGAAACCATGTTGATGCCCCAATGTTACGCTTAGTGATGGTAGCCTTAGGAGGTAGAGATGGAGAAGCAGAGAGGGATACATTAAAAGAGAGCAGGTAATGGTCAGAGAGGGGGAATTGAGAGTTGGAGAAGCCAGAAATATCACAATGGTGAATGAAGACAATATCAAATGAGTGCCCACTCACATGGGAGCGTGAGGAGATCCATTGGGAGAGACCAAGCGATGATATGAGGTTAAGAAATTTAGAGACAGTGGAGTCTGAGGATATCAATTGGGATTTTGAAATCACCTAAGATAATGGAGGGAATGTCTGAAGTGAGGAAGCCAGGAAGCAAAATTGTCGAGGAAATTGGTGGGAATGCTAGGGGGACAGTAAATGAAAGCTACATGAAGATGAACAGGTTGAAAGAGAACTCAAGTGTAGAGAACGTAAGGGAAGGTTCTGGTGGTATGAGTTGTTCGGAGGAAAGAAGGACCCCAACACCACCACCACATCAATCCCCAGGCCAGGGGGTGTGTGTGAATGGGAGGCCCACAGCGGAGAGAGCAGCAGTAGAAGTGGTGTCAGAGGGGGAAATCCAGGATTCTACAATGGCCAGGAAATTCAGAGAGTTGGAGATGAAAGGTCATGGGTGGGGACCAGTTTGTTGCAGACAGATCTAGCATTGCAGAGGGCACAGGAGAGAGGGAGATGGTTTGTTGGAGACATGTGCATGAGATTAGCAGGGTTGCTGTAGTGAGAGAGAGTTTGTGGGACAGATGTGGATGAGATTATCAGGACTGCACTTTGTGGAGGGTGCTGCTTGATGGGCAGATAGTTCTCTGGGCTACTAGAACAGTATTGAGAGCAGGTTCATGTAGGGTCTCCCTTCCGGTTCTGTGATTTAGCCGCGTGTAAACTTGGGTGACTTTGCTCCACCCAAACCTAAGCAAACCTGACGTTACTGTCAGTGTTTACATGTGTATTTCATAATGCGTGCCAGCTATTGTTCCATTTCCGAGACCAGGGACCAGATGACTGTGCCCTTCTGTAAACTCAAGGACAGGAAGTTTGCCGTGCCCAAGAACAAATCTTCTTAACAACCACAACTGTATGTATGATAGGGTGATCTGCTGTGAGCGGTGGTATTTACCTGTTTTGTACAAAGAAACAGATTTGAAGTCTAACGATCCCTTAAATATGTAACTTACTGGTACCCCTTTGTGAGGTGGGGTTGGGGCACGGGAGTTCTAAGACAGTAGGGGGCAATATATGCAGGCCACTACCCCCAGACAATATGGCGCCAGCACAGGACCAGAGTCAAGATGCACATACAATACTGTGCAAAAGTTTTAGGCAGGTGTGGGGAAAAAGCTGCACAGTAAGAATGCAGAAATGTTAATAGTTTATTTTTATAAACGAACAAAATGCAAAAATGTCACTAGGGGGGGAGAGTGAAATATAAATAAGAGGGATCAATGATGACCGTGGTAGCCTGTTAATGGGGGGAGAGAGACACATACTGTAGGTAGTTACAATTTAAAAATATGTGGATAATGATGCCCAGCAAGGAAACTGTATCTTAGATCCTGGTACTGAGTACTAGAGATGACCATCGTTGGGGTTAACCATTGATGGTTAACCTCGATGGTATAGAACCATCTTCAAGAGAACCATCAATGGTTTCACCCACCGATAGTCATCCCTGCTATGCTATTCACTGGGCTATAGACCAATCAGAAACTGTGGGTGGGGCTTTGAAGGTGTCAGGGCGGAGTTATGCTTAGTGTCCCGGCACTTTGAAGAAGTAAAAAAATTGGGTGGTTTTGTACCATCAATGGTGGGAAACCATTTGGTACTCCCCGATCGATGGTAAAAACATAAGTGAAAAAACTCATCGGGTATGGACCATCAATGAATTTGAAACGTCGATGGTTGACGACCGTTCCTACTGACTGCAGTACGGATGCTGCTTTCTCCATTAGCGCAAGAAGTCTGTGGTTACACCTTTTTACATGATTGCGATTTTCCTCAGAAAGACGTACAGTATGTGTAGCCAGCCCACGCTCCTGTACAATGCTCAAGTCATAGTTTAAAATGGGATGTAGTTATGATCCCGGTGGTCAGGGGCTGAGGGCTATTCCCACTTCTGGGTGTTCATGACACCCGTAGAGTGAGAATATAACATGTGGCGAGCCACCGAGCCAGCAAAGGGCTTCGTAGTGCTCACCCCCCTCTTTACCGTCGGCATGCTGACGATATAATATAATATAATACACATAATAACACATAACTTGCAGAATAATTTGGACGACATCAGCCTTTCACAACCTAGATGGGATGGTGAGCTCACACTTCTTCCAAACTGCACACAATTGTCTATAAATAGTCCTGAGAGCTTCATCCTGGTGTGTTTAGTTATAGAGGCTGTTCACCTTGTGGTTACATTGCACAAACACCATATAAGAGGGTTGTAACATCTCCAACCGACAGCGACACATAACCGGATAAGACATAAATTCACATATAGTACAAAGTCCGGGCGCTCACTGTACAGGAAAATGATGTCAGGAGCACAAAATCACCTGCCCCCATGCAACTTCTATTATTTTTTGGGGGAGGCCTGGAAGGGGCAAGAGTGGCGATGTGTTCTCCCCCTCTTATGTAAGCCATCGGAGCAATCTGTTTTGGAACCAATCACTAATGTGCACAATAGATCCCCTGCGTTGTCAGAACACAGAAGAACACCTCTCTAACAGTGGAAACAATCATCTACCTGGCTGATACAAGGACTGGCTGCATTGATTGAAAATCAGACCAAGATCGGAACTTGAATCAATATGTTCAATGTATTGGAACACAATTTATATCCCTCTTCAGTTAGATACTAAAAACCCAAATAGAGGTTCGGGCGTGTTCACCTCATCTCTGTCACCAGAACCATCACACACCTTGTGATAACTGCAGTTCTCCAGATGGATGAACTTATCACAGCTGATTGTAAAGGCTATCTTACATATTTACATACTCTCCTACTTCCTATCCAGGTAAGTAAAAAGACAGAGGTGGGTGGGGCTTATTTGCACCATAGACATGAAGCCCCACCCACCTCAGCAGGGCCACCATTTAAATATCAGGTCCCAGTACAAAGTAGGGTGTGGGCATGCGTGTGCCACGTAAGGATTTTTAGGGCCCCATCTGTAGATAGGGATGGGACATAGAAAGAAAACACTGGACACAAAACATTGTTTAGTCTCCAACATCGGTTCTGAAACATCAGTGGGTTCCGATGTTTTCCCATTTTTCTACGCAGCTCACTGTTCGTGCTGCTAATAGTGCTGTGCTGGCTGCTGCTGTGCTGTTTGCTCAACATTGATGACACACTGCTCCGCTCCTCACGCGGCGCCCGTGACCAGTGACACCCACAGAACTGCCCTGATGGGCGCTGAGCTTACCCAATCAGCAGTGCGTGCAGTCGTCACCGGCTACAGTGGCTTAGGGGGTCTATGTACTAAGCCTTGGAGAGACATAAAGTATCAGCCAATCAGCTCCTGTCATTGTAACATGTCAGTTAGGAGCTGTTTGGCTGGTACTTTATCTCCCTCTACTTTATCTCTCTCCAAGGCTAGTCCATAGAGCCCTCCGCGATGTGCCCCTCTGCCTAAGCTTCCTGCTCTGCATGCCCAGCTATAGACTGCGCATGGGAGGAGGGCCCACAGGAGCCAATCACAGCGAGCCAACATCAGAGCGAAACGATCGGTGGTGAGGAAACATTGGATAAACAAATATGTCAAACATCTGAACCAAAACATCGATGGCTCCTCTGAAACATTTAATTTCCAGCCCTATCCACAAATGCTGCACCGCCGTCACCATTGACGTAATTTTTTGCTACTGCGCATGCATAAAAACTCATACGGCGCATGTGTCCACTGTATGTCATGCCCTGTGACAGCACATGCTATGGTCATGGAACATACGTTCCCCGGTAAGGAGTGTAACCGCCTTCTGTTTCGGTGTTAGGGTCAGCAATGGCCCAATGAAACTTGTGTGAGTGGAGTAGTTGTTACATGTCTTCAAAGCTCCGATAAGGAGGAATCCAGAGCTTTATTACAGCAATATATACATGAAATGTAGACTTTATACCCTGTACTTGTCATACAACATGAGAACATGAGGTGGATAATTATAGCATGACGGCCTCCGGCAGACAATGCAATCAAGGAATTTCCCTGCCTGCAACCTTTGTGACAAGCCTAGCACGGTGACATCACAGCGATTCTTATCTGTTCCTGTAATTCCCTGCCTGTGTACACATCTCTACTCACCCGGCAGCCTTTGTGGTGACATGCTGCCCCATTTCTGGGGGTCATTCCGAGTTGTTCGCTCGTTACCTATTTTCGCAACGGCGCGATTAAGGCTAAAATGCGCATGGTTCGCAGTGCACATGTGCTAAGTATTTTAGCACAAAACTTAGTAGATTTACTCACGCCCGAACTAAGAATTTTCATCGTTGAAGTGATCGGAGTGTGATTGACAGGAAGTGGGTGTTTCTGGGCGGAAACGCAATTCTGCTAATCTTTCGTTCGCAATTCTGCTAAGATACACTCCCAGAGGGCGGCGGCTTAGCGTGTGCAATGCTGCTAAAAGCAGCTAGCGAGCGAACAACTCGGAATCACCCCCTCTGCCAGGTATTACACCCCCACACCTTGATATTATTACACTTATAAACCAACAGGTCGTAGTGTGAAAGCTCTCCGCTCTGTTACTCTACAAGTCCCAAGAGCTTACACTCTGAATCATAATGAGAGTCAGGATGGTCTCCTGTGTGGATTTGGGATGATGGGGGTAGTAGTATAACTTTGCGGATGTCCTAGAATGCATCCGTTCTTTTCTTTTTCTCTTTATCACACATAAAACGTTGCTGATAATTGTTCTGTCTGTATTCCTAGTCCTACCTGATGGAATCGGTAATTAGGTAATAGCATTCTCTCTGTTTTTGCCATTAATGTGGCGTATAGTAAAATGTGACATTTACTCCTTCCCGAGCTAAGTGGTTATGTACACAGAAAAGTGGCTCCTGTGCCCCGGCACTCAATGGCAGACACGGAGGGGCAGCAGCTGTGGGACTACAAGTCCCATCAAGTCTTACCAGCTGGAGCCGCATGTGGAGGATGGGAAATATATTTTCATATACTCAAAGTTCACCAGGAAAACGCATGTCAAAGGCTGGGCATAGGTCACATTGTGGGTGAGGACAAGGAAGCATTAAATTCCGGAGGAGTAGATTCCTGGAATGACCTCCCAGCTGGGGCCCAGAATACAGAGGGAACAGCCAACCTAAGCAGAATGCAGCGCTTCATCCCATGCATCAAATATAAACATCTTACAAGGCCTCCCACGTAATACATTTCCCTTCGTGTGGCCCAGGATAATGTCAGAACTTTGCTAATATTCCCAGAAAGAACCCAAAATCCTCATTCTCATTACATTTACCATAAATCTAGATAAAACTGCTGCCACTTAAACCCGAATAAAAAAATATAGAAACACTTTAAAAATGTAAAAATAAAATTCTACCATGAAGGTAATAATTGAAATCATTTGTGATTTTACTTTGCAATTTATACGTAATTGCATTAATGCCATGGGCTAGGAATGTAAGTCTGAAATATGGCAGCATGCACTGAATATCTCCTGAATAATTGCTAATATAGGCTGTGGAATCCTTTGATGATCAATGCACCCCCAATTTTGCTCCAAAGCACTTTAACAAACCCCAATATAGCTGTCTAGGTCTTATCAGGAACAAAAAATAAAACTTTATATATATAATATAAAAAAAACATTTTAATACAATAAGTTAGCATTTCAAATTACATTTATTCAGAAATTACTGGTCTCCAAAATGAACATAATAAAAATATATATATATATATTAAGAGAGAAAGCTGAAATAAATAGAAATATATAGACAAGTACTATATAATAAATTATCCGGTTGCATCCGGTTGATATTTCATAAGGCTTTTCCGCGGATAAATAAATAACACTAGGCAAATAGTGAGGATCTTCCATCATCGTCGATCAATCGTCAGCTCCTCTGGTTAGGCTCCAGCGAGCAAAGCTCAAACAAATCTTGTTTAACTTGCTTTGTCTTTGTTAGGGAGCGCGTCCAGTTCCCCCGAGCCACCAGCTGCCGGCTTCTTCCATTTGGTCCATAATTAATGGATACTGCAAGAAAACAGTGCAAGATAATGAATATATATAATCCGGTCACTTCCCCAGAGTTACAGTCATTCTATACATTGTGCTTCCTGCATGTGTCAGGGTCATGTGTCAGCATTAGGCATTAATACACTTCCCCGGGGTCACTATTTGCTGTCCCTGTGTATGCAATCATTCATCCCTAAGTTTTGTAGGGTCTGCTAGTTTTATTTACCGTGAATAATCCAGTGGAGGATGGATCCACGGTCCCACTGTGGAACACAATACACATTGTTCTATCAGGAAGTTACTAAATCTCTGAATTCTATTATTATGTGGAATTTATATCTGGTTACGGTTATCATTCAGTGTGCTGGGGGAAACAAATGCCTTTTTTTCTTGCTTAGAAATACCCCTCCCTTTCAAGCACCTGAATATCACTAAGCTAATTTAGCATCTACCAATATATATGTAAATTTCATGTATCAATCTCTTTCTGTCATAATATACAGCTCAAATTCCCTTTAAAAGAACTACTGGATCCAGCAGCAACGCGGTTTATCGGTGTAATTATAGTCTGCAACCCACCGGAAAGGAGGCGCCCTTTTATTACATGCGGAACATGCAACTGAGAAAATACAGACTAGCACCCCATACGGGATACGTTCATTAGGTCGACACAACTTAGGTCGACGATCATAAGGCCGACCACTATTGGTCGGCAGGGTCATTAGGTCGACATGTTCATTAGGTCGACATGTACTCGGTCGACAGTTCAAAAGGTCGACATGATTTTTTTCACTTTTTAAACATTTTTTGGGACTTTTTCATATTTTACGATCCACGTGGACGACGATTGGGAGCGGTAACCTGTGACGAGCGCAGCAGTAGCGGAGCGAGGCACCTTGCCCGAAGCGTGGCGAGCGAAGCGAGGGGACACGGTGCTCTAATTGTAGTTCCCCGTCACTTTACAAAGAAAACGACACAAAAAAAGTAAAAAAACTCTTGTCGACCTTTTGACCTGTCGACCTAGTACATGTCGACCTAATGACCCTGTCGACCTAGTGACCCTGTCAATCTAATACATGTCGACCAATAGTGGTCGGCCTAATGACTGTCGAACTAAATTGTGTCGACCCAACGACCTATACTCCCCATACGTGGGATTACTACAATCATCTTATTCACATACAATAGAATTATTATGATAAGAAGTAGATTATTTTTGAATATGGACATAAAACAAGGCGGCAGTTTTGCTCCATTGAAAAGCACAAGTAACCTAAGGCACGGATTGCCTACAGGCGACAGCCACATGGCAGCGACAGCCGCATGGCAGCAACGCCGAATAACCACGATTTCCCTTCTCAATTTTTCAACCATTGAAAAGCACTTTAGAGACCTCTGGTGGGTTTAACGCGAAGCGGCGCAGATTGTCACCTGTTACACTGTATCTAATAATCCTCGCTCGGACACATTACAGACCATGAGTCTTCAACCTGCGGCCCTCCAGTTGCTGTGGCACTACATATCCCAGCATGCCCTGCCTCAAATTTAGCATGCCTTAATAGCAAAACTGTGGCAGGGCATGCTGGGATGTGTAGTTCCACAGCAGCTGGAGGGCCGCAGGTTGAAGACCCATGTTATAGACGTGGCTATATAAAACTAGGAGGAAACAGTATCTGTGATAATAATTGGAAATCAGAGGCTCTTTATGAGGCACATGTTAGAGGTACCGGTGTGGTGGGCAGCTACATAATGCAAAATATGGAATCTGAGGGATGGGTAACCAGGACATTTCAGGTTTGTGGAACTACAAATGCCAGCATGCTATACCATACCAGCTGTCAGTCGCATAATATAGGAGCTCTACGGCCTCCTAGCTGCTGTGAAACTACAAGTCCCAGCATGATCTGCCAGCAGTACAGAGCTGGTGAATGTGAGGGTAACCTGTGCTCACCTGTGCTGTGGGTGCGGCTGGGGTCACACACATGGGGCCACCCGCCTCTCACTGTTCTGGCGAGACCTGAAGTGCTGAATGGCCGTCTTGTTCTGGAAGTCTATCAGGGCCATGGTGATGGCAGCGTTCCAGCAGCTGTCATCCGGGCAGCGGAAATCTATCTCCTTGTTGTCCGTGGTGACAATGGTGAAGTAGATGTATTTGCCTGTCCTCTCCACACAGTCCAGCTTCTTGATGGACTGGAACTTCAGCTCCTTGCGCTTGGTCTTCTTCTGGCCATCAGCAAACATGCTGAGGCTGTCCTTGGTCAGCACACAGAGCTTCTTCCTCCAGAACTGCAGCAGGTTGTCACTTCTCTTCTCCAGCTCACCTTCCATGATCACCTCTGAGACCTGCATCTTCATTCTCTGCTGGTGGGCCACAGATGCTGGCTGCTGGGCCACTGCTGGTGGGGCCTGGGCCACTGGGAACGGAGGGACTGAGTGCTGTGCCTGCCGCTGCTGGGCCACTGGCGGTAGAAGATGGGCCACTAGAGATAGTCCTGGTAGGACAGGCCCTGGGTACTGTGCCTGCTGCTTGGTCACTGGTGGTGGGACTTGGGCCACTGGAGATAGTCCTGGGAGAAGAGGAGCTTGGTGCTGTGTCTGATGTTGGGCCACTTGAGATAGTCCTGGAAGAAGAGGAGCTTGGTGCTGTGTCTGTTGCTGGGCCACTGGAGATAGTCCTGGGAGCTGAGGACCTTGGTGCTGTGCCTGTTGCTGGGCCACTGGTGGTTGTAGCTGGGCCACTGGAGATAGTCCTGGGAGCTGAGGAGCTTGGTGCTGTGCCTATGGCTGCTCCTAGGTGTGTGACTGTAAATGAGAAGAATGGGGAGATATGTTAGAATTTATGTCACCGCTCACCACTCCCTCTCACCCCTCCAGTGACGGGCACTGGAATGCAGATCCGCCCAGTGCTTAGTCACTGGTCTGTTCCAGTGTCTGCTATTGAACTCAGGCACACCCTCAGGCTCCTGCTTCATTCATAAGAACTGCACTCAGCCAGGCAGAGACAGGATCCTCTCCCATAGTCCATACAGACAGTCTGCAGCAGCAGAAGCTCGCACTGAGGTCGCATGCAGCTCCCCAGCTGTTGTGGAACTACAAGGTGCAGACCGACAGGTCATGTTGGGACTTGTAGTTCTACAACAGCTGGATATGGATTGCCTAAGGCTGGCAGAGCATGCTGGGGCTGCATCCACCACAGTTGTTTGTCTTCTGAAAGTTGGCAGGGCATGCCTGGACCAGTCCCACAGTAGCTGGAGAGCTTCCAGGGGCTGTCAGGGCGTGCTGGGACTTGTGGTTCTAAAACCACCTGTGAGACGCAGGTTGCTAGAGGCTAGCAGGCAATGCTGGGGCTTGTGGTTCCACAACAGCTAAAGAGAGAAAGGTTGCGCAGAAACGCTTGAGGAAATAGAAGATGGTATAAATGTCAGCTCTATCAAGAGGTTCTGCAGCAGTCGCCTTCCGCCCTGTACTGGGCCACAATGCCTGGGGGGTTTATAGTACAGCAACTGTTCAGAGAGACAGGGCAATGCCTTTCCCTTTGGCACCATGCTTTACGTCCCCAGCTAGGCCTTTGCCGGCTTTATACCGTCTCAGCAGGTTTGTCCGGATGTCAGCGAGCAGGGGAGAGCGGATTCTTTGCTGAATGCGGGTCACGTGACAGCTTACAAAGAGTGAGCGATGGTGTGTAGACAGCTACAAGCTTATTGTACTTGTGTCCCTGTTGCTGTTAGTGATTATGGTTGTGCCGGTGTCTGTTTAAGCAGCTTTATAACACATGCCGGATGACACCGCTTCCTTACGTTTCATTACGTATGATAAATATCTGTTACACAAATGAAGTGTTACCATAGATAGTCCTGAAAATCACTTATTTCCCATCCCAGTGATTCCTGGGGGACATTTACTAACAGTCCATTTTGATCGATTTGCTCTTTTTGTGATAATGCTGTGATTTTGCTGATTGCAAATTTACTAAGGACCAAATCGCATGGAGATCGCATGTCAAATTCAACTTGGATTGGAGAGAGATAAAGTAGCAGCCAATCAGCTCCTGGCTGCCATGTTACAGGCCGTGTTTGAAAAATGACAGGAGCTGGTTGATTGCTACTTTATCTCTCTCTCCACTTTACCTCTCTCTAAGCTTAGCACACCTCTCTATCTGCCTCTTTGGGTAAAGGTAACAGTGCAGGAATGGCTAAAGGTGCACGGTCATGCGCCACTTGAGTTGCTCTCAGCCAGACTGCGCCAGCTTTGCCCAACCTGCGCCTCACCCAAACAGAGGTCTTGAAAAATACATGTAATATCAGATATGAATGGGGAAATGAGACAGTCAGCCTACGGCCCCCACTGGAGGGCAAGTGGCGTGGGAGCAGGGTAGTGTCCGGTTCGTGAGCCTGTCAAAGTGCCCTGTTACCCCTATATGGATCGTTGCTGTATGGGCCTAATAAACCTGACCCCTAGTTACATGGAATTTGCAGGGCAAGGTTACAGCCATTACTCACAGGCTGAGCGCCACTTATCTCCTGAGAGCAGGTAGAGTCCTTTCATCTTCTGGTCTGTTTGTAATTATATCTCCTTTCCCCTGAGGGCTTTGGATATCCAGAGATGCGTAATTACTAGTTATAGGCGCACTTAAAGTCTCTATCCGGCTAACAGACTTGTACAGATCTGAATGTGGTCAGTTCCATATTTCATTCCTCTCATTATCCCCATCCACTGGTATAACTGATAATGCAATGGGTGACACGTTACTTTCATCCTGCAAGGTGCTCTCTTTCCGACAGCCGGCATACTGAAGACCACCCGTTCTCTTTATTAGCCTTAACATGTAAGCTGCCTACTGTCCGGGAGACTCCAGAACTAATGGGAGAACTCCCAAACTCCCAAGAGAGCAGACAATCCCCTGCAAGGACACTTACCTGCCTGCAAAGTGGGTGGGGACATGCCATTACGATGCAAATTGAGTCATTAAGTCCCACCCCTGTCAATCAGCATGATCTCAACTAGGCCAGTAATGCGACTATCGCCTTCTTGCCCCACCCACTTGGTGACGTGATTGGTGACCTCTTCTTTTCATACCCCTCATCTACCCCTCACAGGCAGTGATGTTGCTGGTTCTTAGTGAATGGATAGACAGCATTACTATGAATATTGGTTCAGCCCACAAGATGGCCGTCTCTTCTGTGTGCAGGAAGCAGGTGGCCCACTTTAACATCGTGTTGTGTCCACTGCTACCAGATCCCGGTGGGTTGTACCTCTCCAGCTATGCCAATTATGCTGGTGTGTGACCTATCGGAGAGGTGACGGAACCCGTCCGTTCTCCTGACGCCACTTTTCCCAGCATACCAAGGGGTATCAGTAACAAGACTTGAACACTATATGGTAATAAAACATTCAGAGATCTTAGATACATATATTTGCAAAAATATTCACAAAATCATTACAAGTTGTTTATTGCACATTGCTATATTTCTATATACACCTTTAGCCATTAAACACTTAGGGCGGTATTCAATTATCGTCCAAAAAAATCATCGTGCGCGAAATGCGGCCATTTTTTGTATTATTTCCAAATTTTTTGCCAAGATTTTTTTCAGGCAATCCTATTAGGACGCCTGGAAAAAAATCCATTCTTGCGCTAAAACACACAGGTTCAGTGAAACCTGTGTTTTCACATTTGCATTGTTTCGCCTGAGGCATTTGAAACAAGATCCCTGATATACCGTGGATCGCGACGGCTTTTCGGGGACAATAGGATAGCCTGGTGCGATTCCATTAGCCGTGGTCAATTGGCGTGGCTAAATGGATACTCCCCTTGATAGTTTTGCCTATGGTGCCGGCCAGGAGTGTGTGTGTGTGTGTGTGTGTGTGTGTGTGTGTGTGTGTGTGTGTGTGTGTGTGTGTGTGGGGGGGGGGGGGGGGGGGTTGGAAGAGGGGGGGGGGGGGGTAGGCTGCAGAGCGCCTGCAAAAACATTTTGTGCAAAACAAGACCAACCCTGTAATTACTCCTCGTGTGCGTTGATTCTAACGTTGGAGGGTTGGATTTTGACGTCACACATCCGCCCTGCGTTCGCCCAGCAACGCCTGCATTTTTCTAAGCACTCCCTGAAAACGGTCAGTTGACACGACACCCAGAAACGTCCCTTTCCTGTCAATCTTCTTGCGGCCGCCAGTGCGAATGAAAACGTCGCTAGAACCTGTGCAAAACCACAAAGGACTTTGTACCCGTACGTCGCGCGTGCGCATTGCGGGGCATACGCATGCGCAGAAGTGCCGATTTTTAGCCTGATCGCCGTGCTGCGAACAACAGCAGCTAGCGATCAACTCGGAATGACCCCCAGTGTACGGATCCCGGAGAAAGCGGAACAGTTGCCAACACAAGCTGACCTGAGGGTGGTAACACAGCGGTTCTCACTCGCCAGTCCACGCTCGCGGCACAGCTTCTCATCGCTCCAAACTAGACTCGTCTATTGCTATGGGTACAACGGAGGAGATCGCACGGGGAATTTACTTTTTTTTAACGTATTTCGTCCAAAGGTCCAAATCACTCAATAAAAATGCTCTTTAAATCCATCATATATGTTACAATAACCGCTGCCACCCGGAACGTTTTTAGTGCTTTTTGCAGTGTGTTTATTCTATGATAAAAGTTGCTGGGACTCTCCTAAAGTTATAAGTTGATGTACTGTAGCTTCCACACCCTGGATATACCTGTATATCACCCTACACACCCTGTAGATGCTTCTTACATTCATTTCTGAAATTATTTCACTGATTTATTCCCGTTTCTGGAATCAGTTCTAAGAAATTAAAACTTAGACCTATCATAAAAACATAACTGCACACACAAACGGGTACGGAGCCTCAGGGCCGGCAACAGAAATCTTGGGGCCCGGTACAGTGATATCTCTGGGGCCCCCTCAGATTATATATATATTAAAGCGCAACGGAACTGCAATATAAAATAAACTGTTAATATATATATATAGAGAGAGAGAGAGACAGAGAGAGAGATTTATTTATACACATATATAAAGATGTGTATCTCTCCTTACTCCCTCCCACACCCCACAGTCTAAGTCTCCCTCTCGCCTTCCTCCCACACACCCCACAGTCTGTCTCTCCCCAATGACTCCATGCTGCATCCCCAGCCGATGCCAAAGCCCTGTATCCCCCCTCCCCAATCCACTCTTACCCCAGGGAGATACTCACCTGCGCTGCTCTCCCCACTATCAAGACCCAAACAGCGCACAGCAGGCACTATGCAGCCCTCACACCCCACCAGAAGAGGCCGGCACAGGGCACCGGAATCCCAGCCAACAGTGCTGTTGCCATGTCCCATGATTGCCTGCAACAGAGCGGGACCCGGAAGAGCGGGCGCACACTCACGCCGCACAGTCACTGTGTGTGAGAGGCTCCTGCCACTCTGAGGCTGCGCCCACACCGCCTACAGCTCGTTGCCCTATTTAGAAAAAACGTCTCACATCCCTGACGGCACTAAGGGCATATCCAATTATCTCCGGTAAAACATACGGGTCAAAAAAAATGGCCAAAAACGGACGGTTTCTGACTTTTTTTTTTCCGATGGTTAACCAATGTTTTTTTACAGGCTATCCAAAATGGATCGCCTGTAAAAAAAAAAAAGCTGATCTCCCGAAAACACACAGGTTCAGTGAAACCTGTGTGTTTTCGGATGAAACAGCCACTAAGTGGCATATCCTTGGGGCCCCTTTGATCCTTGGGGCCCGGTACAGGTGTCCCCTTTGCCCCCCCCCCCTCCCCCCCTTCCTGTCGCTGTCCCTGCTGATCTACCGTCTCTATCGCAGAGATGCCCAATGATGTTCCGCAGCCGTTTATATTTTCTATAGTTCAACCTTGTGGTGTTTCGCAATGTCCTGCGCAAAACTGGTTCCCTTGCTGGTAACGTAATACTACTAGTGTCCAATCGCAGAACATCTTCCGGATTAGCGCATTCCTAGACAGGAAATCCAGCGCAGACGCAATTAATGCTGCACTAGTCTCCTGCTGGGTCAGTAATGCCGCAGATGCCCAGTAAACACTGCGGAGGTCTTCATTATAAATGGACCATATGTCGCAGTCCCCACGCCAGGCTATGAGGATGCAATGCTAAGCAATATTCCAGGAATTGCTGGAGAAAGCAATGATATCTCTGTGGTAAACCTGTAAATTGCCTGAAGCAGCGGTAAGTACTTATTCTGCTGAGTAGGACAGAAAGTCACTGCGGCTTGATAAATAGGCTGCGAGAGATTTTCCAGCCGTGATACAAATGGCATGAAACTTTTCTGCATTTTAATGAAACATTATTACTTTTCGGATCACACGAAGAGAGAGGACATTTCCTTCCACAATACGTTATTAAAATGTGTATATTGCATTAGAAACTCCTTTACATCCGGCACAACTGAAAGCACGCTGTAAGGCTTACGGGAAACGCTACAGATTCAAGGGGTTTCCCAATCAGGGGGATACATAACATCACATCAGTGTGGGAGCCACGGAATTTGCACAATGCAGCTGTCTCCCACAGTCACTATAATTGGGGACCTGGGTGTCCAGCATTTGTTTTCTGACATTCTTGACATTTTTGAGAGAAGGTAAAAAAATGTTGACAGGCCCATATTTGACTGATTTTTTTTTACTATCAGTCGGTCGCTTGTGGTGAGGAACGCTGCCATCACGCTGCAGCTGTGCCGCCTGAAAGCATCAGGGCCAGGTGCACTGACAGACATGCAGGGTACGTCGCTGTAGACATGACTGCCGGCCCTTGTCACAACACTCGTCCTATCAGGAGCCTGCGCAGTGGAGTCTTCCCCTCCCAAACCGCTTATTTGGGGCTACCAGCAAAAGCCTCCAACATGTGTGGTCACAGGGAGTGCCTAGTGGGATCAATAACCACTAAAGTATGTACCCTTGCTGCAGCATGGTTGGCATAGTGATTAGCATTGCTTCCTCAACCCTGAGATCAGGAGCTCAATTCCTGACCAAGCAAATCTGTGTGGAGTTTGTATGGGCTCCCAGTATTTGTGTACGTTTCCTCCGGGTACTCTGGCTTCCTCCCACACCGCAAAAAAACAACAACTTGTAGGATAATCGACATCTGTCAAAAAATAACCCTATATGTGTGTGACTATAGAGTGTAAGCTCCACTGGTGCGAATGCCTGAAATGTTCTCTGTACTTCGCTGCAGATTATGTGTGCGCTATATAAATACCTGTTAAGAAATAATAAATAACCTGGGGCAAAGATCCCCAAAATCGCGGAACCCTGCCGTTAAAACAGAAAGAATAAAAGGTCACAGCGCCTAGTTCCTACATAATAGTGACGTGCAAGTTCAGCGTCAGCTACAATACGCGGAACAGATCAGATACACAGTATAACGAGTTTCCCAACAGTTTCCGGCATATATTTAAAATAAATATTGAGGCCACGTTTACCGGCGAAGTTTGGCCAAATTCTTTGATCTTTGTATAAAATGAATTTAAAATCTGCCCAATGACTTCGTCTATTATGTCACTTTCCAAGTCGTGTCTGCGCCATTCCGCACGCTTCTCATAAATGTGTCCAGACAGTTAAACAATGGAGGCCTGTGACGTTCCTTCTATAGGGGATACAGGGCTCTGCACATGTAAGGACATGTCCCAGAGCTGGAATTTGCTTCACTTCTGTAAATAAATGTTACTCCCACGCTTCGCTCTGGTCCCAGATGAAATCTGATCTCTGCTGTAAACCTAAAAGACGCCCAGAAGATTTCATTCTCAATATTCTGGGCGTTTACAGGAAAAGAGAGAGAAAAAAGAAATAATTGACTCAGTTGCTCTCCTGCACCCTGTATCTCCCTCTCTCGCATTGCGCCAGGGATCGCAGTTGAGGAACGAGTTAGAAAAACGACAAAACGTTTTTTTTTTCTGTATGAAAATTACTTGCGGAACGGGAGTAGGGTTCCCGGAAGTTGGTGACGGGGGACTGAAAGTAACATTATTTTTGGTGACACTAATAACCAGTGTCATTATTACTTCAGACACATTGAGACACTGGCCCGCGGGTCACCAGGCTCTACACATCGGGTCTTAGCCTAACATGCAGTGCAATGGGCAAGATGGTTGGTACCGTGCCAACCAGACCTACACCTCTAGGATGACACTGAGAGTGCAGCCCAAATCCACTCGCGTGACGCTGTGGAAATTAACCTTGTTGAACGTGGAAGAGCGTGAGTTGCAGGCCAAGGTCGCAGCATATAGGGAGTGTGGGGGGGGGGGGGGTATTTTGCACCATTGGCGTATATGGGACTTTCCATAGGGGGAGATGTATCGGTGAAGTTGCAACCAGTCAGCATCTACCTATCATTTTATAGAATGTACAAGATAAACGATAGCTAGGATCTAATTGGTTGCTTTGGGGCTCCACTCGTCGTCTTCAGAGCAGCAACGGGAAACAGGCGGCCCTGGGGCCACAAAAGGCCCTCCAAGCCTTCACTTACTGCTCCCACATCCTTCCTGCAGTGTAATCATATTTGTTTGTTATAGATTGTAGCACTTACTTTACGGCCTAATGATGTTATTACAGAAAGGTGTCTCTTTCATCTCTGCCGCGCTTACTTCCTGACACCAGGCCACCTTCCACTTGCTTGTACCTCATGTCACCTGTCTGTCTCCCTCTTCCCCTAGATTGTAAGCTCCTTGGAGCAGGGCCCTTTTCCCTCCTGTTCTCACAGCTATCTTCTCCTGAACTTCAAAGACAGCTCTCTCCTACTCAGCGACTGTCTATATCCGCATTTCCTCCGGCTCGTAACCGTTCATCTCTTCCAGTGGATGCCTTACCCTAGTAGTGCGCCGATTACTCCTGTGCTCCCTGACATCTCCGCTGTATTGTGTACTGAGAACTGCGCTGCTGATTGTTACCTGGGCTCTGTTTTTAGTTTTTTTCTGTGATGATAAGTTCTGTATAACCTGTATTGTTCTAATGTGTGTTCATGTACGGCGCTGCAAAACACTTGCGGCGCCTTATAGTTATAAATAAATTGTAATAATAATAATAAGTGATTAAATGTATCAATTTAACTTGTTACTGCAATTAATTGTAGCATGTGGCCCTTTTGAATGCTAGGGGGTCATCAGTGTGGCCCCTAGACTGTACCAAGTTTCCTACAGTATCAGTGCTGTTGGGTACAGTTTAGACTTAGTGCAGATTACACCTATGGGTGCACTCACTTTGCATCAAACATGCGCCAGCAAGAGCGGGCACTAGCGTTTAATCACTGTGAAATAGGAACCGTTTGTGCGTCAGGTCTTGCCCTACACGTTAGTGAGCCGCATCTGTCACCTTCTGCGGAAACGTACCACTTTCATCATTCACCGTCAGATGCACAAAGTGACACAAATCCTGATGATGATGAGGCTAAACAGACCAGTATGTAAGGAGTAAAGTGAGAAGTTAGGGGCTAATTCCGACCTGATCGCACGCCAGTTTTTTTCCGCTGCGGTGCGATCAGGTCAAAACTGCGCATGCGTATGCACCGCAATGCGCAGGTGCGTCGTACGGGTACAAAGCAGATCGTTGCTGAGCGATGGATTTAACGAAGAATCCATTTGCACAGCCGATCGCAAGGAGATTGACAGGAAGAAGGCGTTTGTGGGTGGCAACTGACCGTTTTCTGGGAGGGTTTGGAAAAACGCAGGCGTGTCCAAGCGTTTGCAGGGCGGGTGTCTGACGTCAATTCCAGGACCGGACAGGCCGAAGTGATCGCATGCGGCTGAGTAAGTTCTGGGCTACTCAGAAACTGCACAGAACTTTTTTGTACCGCTCGGCTACACATGCGATCGCACACTTGCAAATCGGAAATACATTCCTCTATAGGCGGCGACTATCTGATTGCAGCGCTGCAAAAAGTAGCTAGCAAGCGATCAACTCGGAATGACCCCCTTAAAGGGGGTAATCCTAAAGTGTTAGCAGTTTGGATTTTCAGGCTTCCACTTTGTGTATTCTCAGTTGTGCCCATAAACCCGCAGAGCTAGACCTATAAGAACTGTGTCTTGGGCGAGGGCACAATCCACTATTTTGTAGTTCAGAAATGATCCTTACTGTTCTGCTGATAAGAAGCGGATTTCCCCAAGACTTGCTGCACTAAAGGCCGCTCCACTCCCGTCCCCCAGCCTTTGCGTTCAAGATTCAATTCCATTTTGCCACCTATTTTAAGCTCCAACAATGACAGACAGAGTAGGTTGACAATTACAGGAATCAGGTAGAAACAGCGTCCGCTAGCTTCAGCATTCTGAGCTCTGGGGTAAAATAATGTTATACTGAGAAAGACAATATACAGGCGGATAAATAAGTCTGTCTGCGGAATAAGTTTCCGCCATTTATCTGTGCAAGCTTATTACAGCCCTTCCATCTTCCTATACAGTATGTGAGTACTGTCTGTGGTAGCATCTGTGAGACGCAGTGTCGGACTGGGGCATGTAGGGCCCACCGGGGGAATGCAGTGGTAGGGGCCCATGTTTAGGGGTGTGGCCATTCTCCAGAAGGGGTGTGTCCAGCCTCCACAGAGGCTTGGCTAACCATTAGAGAGTGCATGGTCCGGGACCCTTGATATATTTATATAGTAAATACTGCCAGTGCATGCATGATGATGTACCAGATTAATAACAGCAATGTACTGTAGAAAATACACCATAGTCCTGTGCAGTATAATGTAACATATGTATAATGTATAATGCACTGTAGAGAATACACCATAGTCCTGTGCAGTATAATGTAACATATGTATAATGTATAATTCAAGTGCAGAGTCTGGAACCTTGATCCCTAGAGGGGAAGGTGGGGCCCACCAGGCAGTATGGCCCACTGGTGGTTTCTCCTGTACCCCGGTGGGCCAGTCCAACACTGGTGAGACGTCTGTTCCATGTGCGTAGTAATGATACAACAGACCTGTAACCATCCCCCCCACAGCGACACAGCTCACACAGGTGAATGGCCTTATCTCTGCTCTCTGGATGGTGACTCACGTGTGAATGGGCCCCAGATAAGGACGGGAAGGTTCTCTGTAGGTGACCTTGGTGAAATCGGAGAAATATGCTAAATAGTATGTAAATACAGGAAGGCTTTATTTACCCACTGTCACCTGCGCTGAGAGGTATCCTATAGCAACATAATATATTTCACAGAGTTCTATCTGCCAAGACTAGCTCTTATGAATGTTCCAATATATATATATACATTTCTCATGTCCTTCCAATAAGCAAACATTCTACCTGAAATGCCCGTTTTTGGGTGAAATTAAATTCACAAGACTCTTTTTTCATATATTACTGTTGTTTGAGTGCCTCTTTCCAAAACATATATATATATATATATATATATATACTTAAAAATGCAAATTCTAAGTATAATTTGTCTTAAGGGCCCTACACACTTGGCGACCCGCCACCGAGTGTTTCTTCACTTTCCCCCGTCACCCGGCTCCATAGCCCTGCGTGCTAATATGGGCGAGATTGACCATATTGGCCTGCAGGTATGAACGACCCGACACCAACGATGAACGAGCGCGGGGCCGTGCATCGTTCATCATTGGTGCCTACACACTGAACGATATAAACGAGTTCTCGTTCATTAATGAACGACAACGTTCATATCGTTCAGTAAAATCCTTTAGTGTGTAGGGCCTATTAGTTAGATGTTAGGTACTACACCTAAAGAGTTTAACTACGCTTCTTCTTTCTCAAACTATAATGGTTGCCAAGAACAACCACTGAAACTGAATTGTCCGCCCAAGCCGACTCAATTTGGAAATTCAAACACACAGACAGGGCTGTTTCTAGCCAATTTGGCTCCCAGTGCGAGATTAAAAAATGCGCCCCCCATGACGTAAAAAATGTGCCCCCCCCGACACACACCTAGAAAAAAAAAAAAAGTGCGTGCGCACCCGGCAAGTGGACGTGGCCTCATCTAAATGGGTGTGGCCTCGTCTGAAAAGACTACCTCACAATCCAGTTTTTGACCCTGCTCCAACAGATCACGACCACCACAGGAAAAAAAAATTCTACCATATTAAGCCCCACACAGTAATGCCCCCTGCACCATATTATGCCACACACCACAATGCCCTTGATACATTAAATCCCCACACTACGGCAGGCAAGAGTCCCCATTTCACACATTACAGCATGTGTCCCCATTTTACACATTGAGAGAGAGAGAGAGAGAGAGAGAGAGAATACTTACAGAGGCGATTACCGCTCTTCAGCCCGCCTCACCAGTGAGGTTACTTTCGGTCAACCGCTGTCCGCAAAGTTCCCACCATTGGTTACAATGGAGCGCATAGGCACTACATTGTATCTGTGCCGTGTGCTGCCTGACAGACACTACAGGAGCACACAGCCAATCAGGAGGGTGTCACGACGTGGCGCTCCCTGATTGGCTGAAGGAACCCTCTTAGACAGAAGTCAGGGGGGGGTCCTGGCAGTCGGGGAAAGGGGTCCCATGTGAAAACATGGGGCCCCTTTCAGTGCGTGGTCGGGTGTCCGTTTTTTTATTTTGCAAAGTACGTGGATTATACAAAGAACAGAAGAGGACCGATCTACACTGGATTATGTGAGTATAATTTTTCCCGCAGGTACCCCATGGATTCTACATGGAGAAGAGGACCGACGCTCGTGTGAACATAGGTAAGTATGTATGTTTGGAGGTGTGCATGTATGTAATAAACTTATACTTTCAAGGTGTGTGTCTCCTGTTTTTTTGGGGGGTATTTTATTAGTAGTAGCACAACAGGTACCAGCGGGCCCGGATTTCCACCGCATGCTGGTACTTGTGGTTCTCCAAGTACCAGCTTGCGGGGGAGGCTTGCTGGGACTTGTAGTACTGCTACTAAAAACAATATTCACATTTTTACAAAAAGGCTATCAGCCCCCCATCCGCTGCCCTTGGATGGGGGGGACAGCCTCGGGCTTCACCCCTGGCCCTTGGGTGGCTGGTGGGGGGGACCCCTTGATTTAAGGGGTTCCCACTCCTCCAGGGTACCCCGGCCAGGGGTGACTAGTTGGGTATGTAATGCCAGGGCGCAGGGACCAATATAAAAGTGTCCCCCGGCTGTGGCATTATGTACCTGGCTAGTGGAGCCCGGTGCTGGTTTCAAAAATACGGGGGACCCCTACGCTTTTTGTCCCCCATATTTTTGGAACCAGGACCAGGCGCAGAGCCCGGTGCTGGTTGATTAAATATGGGGGAACCCCTGTCATTTCCCCCCCCATATTTTTTCAACCAGGACCGGCTCAAAGAACCCGAGGCTGGTTTTGTTTAGGAGGGGGGACCCCACGCATTTTTTGGGGGGGATTTTTAACAATGTGTTTTTTTTTACGAAAGGTGCACAATGAAGCCCAGCACGGATCTCACAGATCCGGCCGAGATTCATTGTGTTAATGTCGGCAGTGTTTTACAATTCACTCCTGTAAAACTCTGCCAAAAAATACGAATGACATCGACATCGGCAAATACGAAAATGCAGAATACGACAGCTTAGTAAATTAGTCGTAATAAATTCAAAAAGTTGCACAATTACACATTCGATGTCATTCGTGATGAATCTCACTACAAATCGGTACAAATACGAATTTTAGTAAATATACCCCATTGTGTTTTACCAATGTAACACTTTTTAACACTCTAATTACTTTTCACTGTATGTAACACTCTCAACACTTAGCTGCTGCTTCTTACTAACGTAACACCTTTTAACACTTCTCACTAGTGTTATGCCTGGGGCGGTTGACTTGTGCTGGCCTGGGGGGGGGGGGGGGGGATGTCCCATGCACTGGACTTGAACCTTAGGAATGTCAGGGCCTAGCAGATGATATCTTTGGGCAAAATGATGCTAGGCACCTCAAATTTGTTCTATGTTATATTATAGACCCTGATTAGCAGTGTTTAGTACTTAGAGCAGAGATTTTCAACCTTTTACAATTTGCGGCACACTGAACAAGACTTAAATATTGCCAAGGCACACTCTAATACAGTAGAAAAGAAGAAAGGCTGCGCTATTTTGATGAACTGACAATGTAATCCTCTGTATATAATTAATACAATTTATTATAAGATATATAATATCACTGTGCTTTTGTGATAATTAGATCATAAAATGCATGCAACATAAAACAAAATGGATAAAACCATACAGTATGGATGATAATATTGAAAAAGGGTTACCCAAATGGTCAGAGCTGTAAGTGTAATTTAGTGGAAGAGTCCGTTCCAAATAATTCCCCCAAATAGTTCTGTATCCGGTATATATATTCAGTGGGAGGTAAGCAGTGTCCCGTGGAGTGACAGTGTCCGCTAGAGGAATTGGTGCTCCTAGATCTTGAATAGCGAGCTCCTCATGCAATGCGGAAGGTTGAATCAATCGGTCCAATCTGCTATTTGTGTCCTCCGATTTTATGTCGCAATCCGGAGTTTAGGTGGGGGATGGTTCGGCCTTCCAGTGGATAGTCTTCAGCTCTGGGTCCCTTGTAAACCTAACGCGTTTCGCTGCGTTCAGCTAGCAGCTTTTTCAACCTTTGAAAAAGCTGCTAGCTGAACGCAGCGAAACGCGTTAGGTTTACAAGGGACCCAGAGCTGAAGACTATCCACTGGAAGGCCGAACCATCCCCCACCTAAACTCCGGATTGCGACATAAAATCGGAGGACACAAATAGCAGATTGGACCGATTGATTCAACCTTCCGCATTGCATGAGGAGCTCGCTATTCAAGATCTAGGAGCACCAATTCCTCTAGCGGACACTGTCACTCCACGGGACACTGCTTACCTCCCACTGAATATATATACCGGATACAGAACTATTTGGGGGAATTATTTGGAACGGACTCTTCCACTAAATTACACTTACAGCTCTGACCATTTGGGTAACCCTTTTTCAATATTATCATCCATACTGTATGGTTTTATCCATTTTGTTTTATGTTGCATGCATTTTATGATCTAATTATCACAAAAGCACAGTGATATTATATATCTTATAATAAATTGTATTAATTATATACAGAGGATTACATTGTCAGTTCATCAAAATAGCGCAGCCTTTCTTCTTTTCTATTGTATATCTATTGTGGGGGTGACTCCCCTTATCTAGGCAGCTGCTTGGTGAAACACCTCGTCCCCTGAGCGCCCGAATACCCTTGGGTAACCATTCTTCACACTCTAATACAGGCCTGGCCAACCTGTGGCTCTCCAGATGTTGTGAAACTACACATCCCAGCATGCCTTGCTACAGTTTTAGCATTCCCTAATAGCAAAACTGTGGGAAAGCATGATGGGACTTGTAGTTTTACAACAGCTGGAGAGCCACAGGTTGGCCAGGCCTGCTCTAATATAATGGTGATGCATGGTGCAATTGCGTGTCCTAGGATGTCATGTCGCAGCTTCTCTATAGGTAACGCCTGAGCCACATCTGAGAAAGCCAGAAGAGCCCAACACTGCCTGGGCCCAAAATTAGAACTGGCTCTGCAACCACTAAACCCAACAGTATTGATCGTTCCAGGGCCTCAGTAGCGGCAAAACACTGACGGACCTAGCTCTGCTTCTATGGCGGCACACCGGGAGACTGCTCAGGGCACACTAGTGTGCCACGGCACAGTGGTTGAAAAACACTGACTTAGAATGTGCACCAGCATTTTCTCTTTTTTTTCTGTGGGGAACTACAAGTCTCAGCATGCTAGCACCTCTCACTATGTTTAGAATTAGAGTGTGCAGTCCAAGCCCCCTCTTCCCCCTCAATATAGTCCACACTGGGGGGACTGATGGATGTGAAGTAGGGATCAATAATCTCCACCAGGAAACCACTGCACGTGGTCCACAATGTAAATGTTACATGACCATCTCACAGCACAAGACGTGACTGGCACATGAGACAATTTATATTCCCTTCAGTCCTCAGTGTGGCGTCTGCGCCTACAGATGCCTACAGTCATTATAGCTGCAGTTACTTCCGGCAACCCCAAAGATACTTGAAATCTTGTGGCGGAGCCTTCAATCCACATTATTAAAACCCATTCCCTCGTCTTCATTGCACAATGCAAGCATTGTGCTCACTGCACGGACACGTCAGCTGCCGCCGGAGTCAAAGGAAATCATAGAAGTATTTTTACTTTTTTTCTGTAGCTCAGGATATAAATTAGAATTACATTTTAGAACATTGCATCCTTATATAGAATGCATATTAAAAAACAAAATGCGACGAGTTAGACGAGTTTATCACATAATCTACATACAAACCATGTCACGTGATTTGGGAAACCAGCCACGACCTATATTTATATATGCATCAAATAATGTAACTATTACAGTACTGCAGACTGGAGGCAAGCGAGCAGGGCCCTCCTGTGTCTCTGTCTCTTTACCCAGTCTTGTTTTATTACTGTTTTGTTCCCAATTGTAAATATGATGCTATATAAATAAATGTTAATAATTATTATTATTATCCGTTATTTATATGGTGCCACAAGGGTTCTACAGCGCCTAACAAAGTACATAAACAAATGAGCAAACAAGAAAACAATGACTTACAGTACAAGACAATGCAATGCAAGTACATGGTATATGAACATTGCTGTATCAGTGGTCATAACACTCCAATAAGCAGCAGGGAGGCAGAAATGAAGGGTTAGGTGCCGTTGTAAGGAATGAAGGAGGAGACGATGGAATAAGGGAAGAGGGCCCTGCTCGTGAGAGCTTACATTCTAGGGGGAGGGGCAGACAGTGCTCACGGAACAGAGTGTTAGGAGAGATGGTTGGATTTGATGAAGAAGTGGTTCTTGAGAGCCTGATTGAAGTTTTGTAGAGAGGTGGAAAGTCTGATAGGGAGAGGGAGAGAATTCCAGAGGTAGGGAGCAGCACGGGCAAAATCTTGGAGGAAGTAGTCAGTACATATAACTATTTGCCTGCTGAGCCCCTGAGCTGACCAAAATTAAACTGCGCTACGTCCACTAGGAGGAGTGACTGAATGGACTCTACAGCGCCACCTGAAGGTGAGAAAAACATGGTCTCAATATAGGCATGCCGCATGTATATTTTATGACATTGGTGTTTCCATAGATGATGTTCCCACAAGCAAAAGTGTGGAACAGGTAATAATTAAAGTAATCAGTGAGCGTATACAGTGGCCATGGACCTGCTTCTTGAACGTTCATAAATCTGTAAGTTGTTTTATTTGACAATTTCCCAGGAGCAGCCTATCCCAGCAAAAGCTCGGCCGTCCCAAGCGTCTCAGGGCATTGAGGTTCCCACACAGGAATTAGTCTGGGCGGATTTCCGAAGGATCCTCCCTGCTGCAATCACGCTGGTAAAAGTGAAAAGAGGTTACATTGTGCCGTGCATTGTTTTCTGTAATAATGTTTCATGAAGTTGTACGTTTGGCTGTAAGGCATAATATTGCAGCATTTATATTACAATCCTGTCAGGACTATAGCGTCTGTTTCTCATTAGTTGCTGCTGAAATTTACAATATTTGGGTAAAAGAATAATATCATGGAAATGCATCTTCGTTACATTGAGATAGAG
Source organism: Pseudophryne corroboree (assembly GCF_028390025.1). Taxonomy (NCBI): domain Eukaryota; kingdom Metazoa; phylum Chordata; class Amphibia; order Anura; family Myobatrachidae; genus Pseudophryne; species Pseudophryne corroboree. Next base: position 17,965,103 of record NC_086454.1, read on the forward strand.
TTATTCTCACATAGCTGACTGTGTTACACTTACTCGCTATGTCCCAGCTCCCCTGTTCTGTCAGCAAGGTAAAAGCAGGGGAGCCAGGGCCGAATTAAGGGTGAAGGTGACAGGAACGGTAGTGGTGGGGCCCCAACACATAGGGAACCCCAAACACAGAAACAGTCTGACCCTGCAATTGCCAAGAGCAGGTGCCCAGCGTAGCCTGTTCCCGGACGGGGGCTATAGTCATCCATTTCACCAACAGATGCTTGTATCTGTATTTTTGTAATTTGTTATTTATGCACAGCTGCACCAATGCAGTTTTACCTACAAACACTTAAAAAGCCTTACAGAATTATCATTGCTTTTTAACCCTCTCACAATCCTTTCGTTTCTTACAGTCCAAATATATTTCTGCACCCACTTTATCTACGCTTTCGATTCACTTCAAAGTAACTAAATCTACACCCATTGAGCCCACACTGCTTTTCTCACCTGCAATTCTGCAATTCTTCTGCTCTGATTCCCTTACAGTCTCCTCTCCTACTTCCACTTTCCCTCAACCTATTTACCTACTTAACACTATGTCAAGGCTTTCTTACACTCCCCACATCACTACCTAATCATGTGTCTTTATCCTTCCCCCCTAGTCTCCTACACCTCCTCCTCTGTCTCCCCTCCATCCCTCTGTTTCCTTTCCCCTCCTTTCCTGTTACCCCACTTTCATTCACCTCTGCCCCATGATCCTGCTACCCCACAACTCAGCCCTGCTCCCTCGCTCCCTTCCCTGTCACCTCCCCACACCCCCATCCACATCACACTGACCTCCCTCCCTGCCCACCTCCTGCAGTTTCCCCTCCTAGCTCAGGCACCCGCACCATCACTACTCTCTCATCATCCCTGCCCTCAAAGTTACTCTCACCTCATCGCTACAGCAACCCTGATAATCTCATTCACATCTCTACCACAAACTCATACCCCCTATCCTGTGCCCTCTGGAATGCCAGATCTGTTTGTAACAATCTGGTCCCCACTCATGACCTTTTCATTTCCAACTCCCTACACCTACTAGCCATTACTGAATCGTGGATTACGCCCACTGACACTACTTCTCCTGCTGCTCTCTCTGCTGGGGGCCTCACATTCACACACACACCCCGACCTGGGGGTCGCCATGGGGGTGTTGTTGGGGTCCTTTTACCTTCTAGTTACTCCTACCAACTCATACCACCAGAACCGTCCCTTACATTCTCTAGATTTGAGGTCCAAGCTATACGCCTCTTCCAACCAGTCCATCTTAGAGTAGCTGCTATTTACCGCCCCCCTGGCACTGCTTCCAAATTTATTGACAACTTTGTCTCCTGGCTTCCTCACTTCCTCTCTTCTGACATTCCCTCCATTATCCTAGGCAATTTCAACATCCCTATCGACATCCCCACACAATCTCCTGCCTCTAAACTACTTAACCTCATCTCTTCACTTGGTCTCTCCCAGTGGACCTCCTCACCCTCCCATGTGAATGGGAGCTCATTGGATCTGGTCTTCACTCACTGTTGTGATATTTCTGATTTTTCCAACTCCCCATCTCCCCTCTCTGACCACCACCTGCTCTCCTTTAACCTATATCTCTCTCTGCTTCCCCATCTCTACCTCCTAAGGCTACCATCACTAAGCATAACATTGAGGCTATTGACACCACATTCCTTTCCTCCCTGTTTGACTCACTTCTCTCTCCTATTCTCTCTCTCTCATGCCCTGAACAAGCCACTTCCATATACAATGCATCCCGTACGTCTGCTCTTTACTCTGTTGCTCCACCAACCACTATTCACCCTCACAAATTAACACCTCAACCCTGGCACACCAAATGCACCAGATATCTGCAAAAATGCTCACGTACTGCTGAGCGACACTGGAGGAAATCACGCTCTAAGGCAGACTTCCTCCATTTCAAACTTATGCTCTCATCCTTTAGTGCTGCCCTTTCTCTTGCAAAACAGACATACTTCAAGAACCTCATCTCCTCCCGGTTTTCCAACCCCCGGTGCTTCTTTGCCACTCTCAACTCACTCCTCTGCCCACCTCCACCTTGTCTCCCTTCCTCACTCTCTGCTCTTGACTTTGCCACTTACTTCACATCCAAAATTGACTCCATACTTCAGGACATCACATCACACCAGACCATCAGTAACCAACCTCCTCCCATCCATTACCACCCCTCCCCATCCCTCTCACCAAATCTGACATCTTTCTCCCATGCATCTGGAGAGGAAGTCATGGCCCTCATTCGTTCCTGTCCCCTCACCACCTCCCCACTTGACCCTATCCCCTCCCGCCTCCTCCGCTACCTCTCTCCTTCTGCTTGTTCCCATCTTTCCCACCTTCTCAATCTATCCCTCTCATCAGGTACTGTCCCCTCTGCCTTCAAGCATGCACTCATCTCTCCTATTCTTAAAAAACCTACCCTTGATCCAAACACTCTCGCCAACTATCGACCCATCTCTCTCCTCCCTTTTGCCTCCAAACTCCTTGAGCATATTGTCTACAACCGCCTTACGTCCTTTCTTTCCTCACACTCATTGCTTGAGACATTCCGGTCTGGCTTCCGTCCTCTCCACTCCACTGAAACTGCCCTTACAAAAGTATGCAATGACCTCCATGCTGCTAAATCTAAGGGACACTACTCTCTACTTATTCTACTAGATCTCTCTGCTGCTTTTGACACTGTGGACCATCCTCTCCTACTGCAAATCCTTCACTCCATTGGTCTGCGTGACACTGCCCTCTCTTGGCTGTCTTCCTACCTCTCTGACCGTTCATTCTCTGTCTCCTCTCATGACTCCACCTCCCCCTCACTTCCACTAACTGTAGGTGTACCCCAAGGTTCTGTCCTTGGTCCTTTTCTTTTCTCTCTCTATGCGTCCTCACTAGGTAAGCTCATTAGTTCTTTTGGCTTCCAATATCATCTCTATGCTGATGACACACAAATCTATCTTTCCTCTCCAGACCTCTCCCCTGCTCTCCTCACTCGTATCTCCAACTGTCTCTCTGCTACCTCTTCCTGGATGTCCCAGCGCTTTCTTAAACTTAACATGTCTAAGACCGAGCTGATCATCTTCCCTCCCTCCCGCATAACCTCACCTCCTACAATCTCATTATCTATTGATGGCACTACTATCTCCTTTTTACCCCCACGTACGATGTCTTGGAGTGATCCTTGACTCCTCTGTCTCCTTCAAACCACACATTCAGCACCTCTCACAAACCTGCCATTTTCATCTAAACAATATTTCCAGGATCAGACCCTTTCTGACCTAGGATACTACTAAGACTCTTATCCACTCACTGGTCATCTCAAGACTGGACTACTGTAATCTCCTCCTAACATTCCTGACAGATACCTCTCTCCACTCCAATCTATCCTCAATGCTGCTGCCCAGCTCATTTTCCTCACCAAACGCACTACGTCCACCTCTCCTCTCTTACTAGACCTTCACTGGCTCCCCTTCCCTTTCAGAATCCATTTCAAGCTTCTCACACTCACTTACAAAGCCCTCACCCACTCCTCTCCCATCTACATCTCTGATCTTATCTCCCTTTACACTCCCACCCGTCCTCTTCGCTCTGCTAATGCACGCCGACTCTCCTGCCTACGGATTACTTCCTCCCACTCTTACCTGCAAGATTTTTCACGTGCTGCACCACTTCTCTGGAATTCCCTACCTCTCCCCCTCAGACTCTCCACCTCTCTACAAAACTTCAAACGGGCTCTCAAGACCCACTTCTACACCAAACCCAGCCAAATCTCATCCTAACCCTCTGTTCCACGCTGTCTATGTACCCCGTCTGTGTCACCCCTGTCTGTCTACCCCTCCCCTTTAGAATGTAAGCTCTCACGAGCAGGGCCTCTTCCCTCATGTGCTTACCCTTTTCTTACTTTAATATTCTTCAACTGCACCAAATCCAGCAGTCTTCTGCCACCTGATACTTATTCCAGTGTCATCTGCTGATGTAACTATGTTTATTTACCCTGTACTTGTCCTATACTGTCATCAACTGTGAGTTACTGTTTTCCTGTTTGATTATTTGTTTATGTACTCTGTAATTGGGCGCTGCGGAACCCTTGTGGCGCCATATAAATAAAGGATAATAATAATAATAGTGGCACTAAAGCATGGGTCACTACCGCTGCCTTCCCTGGTGGGTGAAGCCATTATATGGGCGTATCTGTGGCTCTGTATTTGCCTTGTTCTGTCTGACTTGGCGTCCTGTACTTCCAAAGCACCCCATGCCTATCTCTGTCTTAATGTAATCATCTGCAGACATCAGAGGAGATTTGGGGGATTTTCTCCTAGAAAGTAAATAGTAATAAATACAGCACATGACTCTCCGTTCTCCAGTGATTGCCTTCTTGGGGTTTTCTGTTCACCCTTAGATCACTCAGTGACTCATTCTCTTACATGTCAGCATCATCTAATCCCAGATCGCTGCTGCCGGCGGCAACCAAAACAGTTCTATGTAACTGTCATTTATTGCAGACCCGTCATGTCTACGCGGCCTGCCCACTACAATCTATTACACGTCTTATTGCAATTTACCTTATTTTAGGCAGCCCAGAACATAAGGACAGATAGTAAGACATGCATCTAGGTTACAGAACTGGGGGAATTCTTCTGGTAAATTGCTCAATCTGGGAAGAAATTGACATTTGTAGGGATGAAATAACCAGGAACTAACCACTAAGGGGGTCATTCTGACCCGTTTGCTCGCTGCTTTTTGTTGCAGCCGAGCGAATGGGTCCCTACTGCACATGCGCCGGGTGCCGTAGTGCGCCGGCGCATGCCAGACGGCCAAAGGAAGTAGCGGGGCTGCGATGGCCTCTGCCTGATTGACAGGCAGAGGCGATCACTGGGCGGGAGGGGGCGGGACGGCGGCGTTTGGCCGCCGTTTCGTGGGAGCGGTCCGGCCAACGCAGACGTGGTCGGACCGAACGGGGGGGGCGGGCCGCAGCGGTTGCGTGACGTAACACGCAGCCGCTGCGGGCCGTGGAGCATTGAGTAGCTCCCGGCCAGCACGCTAAGGCTGCACTGACCGGGAGCTACTCTTGAAGTGCAAAAACATCGCTGCTGTGCGATGCCTTTGCACTTCTGCGGGGGAAGCGGCACTGACATGCGGGGTAGACTAGCCCTGTGCTGGGCGTCCCCCCGCATGTTAGTGTGAATGATGGTAGCTGTGCTAAATTTAGCACAGCTACGATCATCTCGGAATGACCCCCTAAAACCTGTCATGGCCCAATTCTATATTCCTGTGATTGCACCGTGAATGAGCTCAGGTGAGAACGTCTCGCACACAGATTTTGTGCAGGTGTAGTGCCGCAGAGTATTACTCCTTGTAATCACACGCAGGGATCATTGCAGGGCCGGCTCTAGGCATGTTCGAATAGAGCGGCCGCGCAGGGCGCCACCCTTAATGGGCGCCGCGCGCTGGCGCCGCCATATTCGAACATGAAGCCGGCCCTGGTGACTGCAGGCGCTTGTGTGCGAGCGGCGCCGGTATCTAACGTCAGACACCGGCGCCGCGCAGCGCACACAGCGCACACAAGCGCCTTGGACGCTTCCTGGCTGGCCGCCCTCCCCCCGACCCCGCACCCGGCCGCCCGCACCCGGACCCGGACCTGGACCCGGACCTGGACCCGGACCTGGACCCGGACAGCAGTACTCCCCCTCCAACGCCGCAGGTATGGGGGGGAGGTGAATCATTTAAGGATGGATGGTGCTGTGGGGGCATTTATGGCTGGCACTGTGGGGGCATTTATGGCTGGCACTGTGGGGGCATTAATGGCTGGCACTGTGGGGGCATTTATCTGGCACTGTGGGGACATTTATCTGGCACTGTGGGGACATTTATGGCTGGCACTGTGGGGGCATTTATGGTAGAGATGAGCGGATTCGGTTTTACTCGGTTTTACTCGGTTCTCAAAACCGAATCTTATTGGCTATCCAAAACACGTGACATCCGTGAGCCAATTAGATGCCGTTTTGAGAACCGAGTAAAACCGAGTAAAACCGAACCCGCTCATCTCTAATTTATGGCTGGCACTGTGGGGGCATTTATCTGGCACTGGGGGCATTTATGGATGGCACTGTGGGGGCATTTATGGATGGCACTGTGGGGACATTTATCTGGCACTGGGGGCATTTATGGATGGCACTGTGGGGGCATTTATGGCTGGCACTGTGGGGGCATTTATGGCTGGCACTGTGGGGGCATTTATCTGGCACTGTGGGGACATTTATCTGGCACTGGGGGCATTTATCTGGCACTGGGGGCATTTATGGATGGCACTGGGGGCATTTATGGCTAGCACTGTGGGGGCATTTATGGCTGGCACTGTGGGGACATTTATCTGGCACTGGGGGCATTTATGGATGGCACTGTGGGGGCATTTATAGATGGCACTGTGGGGGCATTTATGTCTGGCACTGGGGGCATTTATCTGGCACTGGGGGCATTTATGGCTGGCACTGTGGGGGCATTTATGGCTGGCACTGTGGCGGCATTTATGGCTGGCACTGTGGGGGCATTTATGGCTGGCACTGTGGGGGCATTTATCTGGCACTGTGGGGACATTTATCTGGCACTGGGGGCATTTATCTGGCACTGGGGGCATTTATGGCTGGCACTGTGGGGGCATTTATGGCTGGCACTGTGGGGGCATTTATGGCTGGCACTGTGGGGACATTTATCTGGCACTGGGGGCATTTATGGATGGCACTGTGGGGGCATTTATAGATGGCACTGTGGGGGCATTTATGTCTGGCACTGGGGGCATTTATCTGGCACTGGGGGCATTTATGGCTGGCACTGTGGGGGCATTTATGGCTGGCACTGTGGCGGCATTTATGGCTGGCACTGTGGGGGCATTTATGGCTGGCACTGTGGGGGCATTTATCTGGCACTGTGGGGACATTTATCTGGCACTGGGGGCATTTATCTGGCACTGGGGGCATTTATGGCTGGCACTGTGGGGGCATTTATGGCTGGTACTGTGGGGGCATTTATGGCTGGCACTGTGGGGACATTTATCTGGCACTGAAGGCATTTATGGATGGCACTGTGGGGGCATTTATGTCTGGCACTGTGGGGGCATTTATCTGGCACTGTGGGGACATTTATCTGGCACTGGGGGCATTTATCTGGCACTGGGGGCATTTATGGCTGGCACTGTGGGGACATTTATCTGGCACTGAAGGCATTTATGGATGGCACTGTGGGGGCATTTATGGCTGGCACTGTGGGGGCATTTATCTGGCACTGTGGGGACATTTATCTGGCACTGGGGGCATTTATCTGGCACTGGGGGCATTTATGGCTGGCACTGTGGGGGCATTTATGGCTGGCACTGTGGGGACATTTATCTGGCACTGGGGGCATTTATGGATGGCACTGTGGGGGCATTTATGGATGGCACTGTGTGGCCATTTATGTATCTGGCATTGCTGGGGGGCATGTCATGTGTAGCTGGCACGGCTGGGGAGCATATCCTACAGTGTTCCCGCTAGGCGTCTGTGGCTAGGCAATGTGTCTAACGTGCTCTGCCTGGCGCAAAGTCTCTAACGTGCTCTGCCTGGCGCAAAGTGTCTAACGTGCTCTGCCTGGCGCAAAGTGTCTAACGTGCTCTGCCTGGTGCAAAGTGTCTAGCGTGCTCTGCCTGGCGCAAAGTGTCTAACGTGCTCTGCCTGGCGCAAAGTGTCTAACGTGCTCTGCCTGGTGCAAAGTGTCTAACGTGCTCTGCCTGGCGCAAAGTGTCTAGGAGGTTCTACCTGGTGCAGTTTGTATTAACTGCACTACTGTGTTGTGTAATGCGAATTGCCACTATTATGTGGCCACGCACCTTCCCCACGAAGCAACACCCCTAAATTTTTGCTACCATGTAGGTAGATGAGCACCAAGCATTACAGTATGTACGTCATTTTGCCCTCCTAACTTAAAAATGTGCCCTCCCTGCCCTAAAAAGTGAACACCATCGTGTAACTGGCACTGCTAGGGGGGCATATTGTGTGTAGCTGCCACTGCTGGGGGGCATATCATGTCTATCTGGCACTATACTGGAGACATTGTGTGTAAGGAACACTACTGTGGCTGTTATGTGTAAGGCTGCTAATTGTGTGCGTAGAGGGGGTGTGAAAACATATTTATTTAAAGTCTAATAATATGAAGTTATGAGGTCACGCCCACTTTCCAAGAGGCCACGCCCACTTTTCCTGGGGCGCGCGCGCCTTCGGCGCGCGCATGGGGGTGGGGGGGGGGGCTTTTACATGTTTTCGCTCAGGGTGCTAATAGGCCTGGAGCCGGCCCTGGATCATTGTATTTAGTAGCACACAGTGAGGCCCTAAGGCCACAGGCATTCCTTAACCACATTACTGGCTCATTATTTTTCCAAGAAACGCTCAGAAATTGTCAGTTTTCTCCGTATGATTGATTTAGGCGAAGAATGTTTATTTAAAGCAATCCAACGTGATTTGATTTTATTTTTTTAAAGTAGACTCTTTTTATAAACATTGCTACAAACATCGATGGTCGATGTTCATGGGTAACAAGTTCAGACCCAGTTCTTCCCCCTATCCCCGAAGGTTCTCAACTATTACGTTTTAATGTGATTATCATGGTCTGCTGTTATTGTAATAATAGATAGATTGGGTGACTCAATATAAAAGCACGCCATGTCTATGTGTTTGAAATTAAATTAAATTAATTTAATGGCACTTACTTTAAAGTTCTTGGGAGCTATAGACTCTTACAATTATTTATTTGCTAATCATACATATATTTTACCTTGATAAAACACAATCAAAGCAGATAACCAGTCGTAAAGCGTAACGGAATTTGCTGCGCTATATAAGAAACTGTTAATAAATAAATATATCGGACATTAGACGATTGGGCCATCACGACCATCCCCACTCTTAATTTTCACGGCGTCTACTCCCTCTGCAGCCGCAGGTGGGGGTGCTGCTGAGCTGCCCCGTCAGCAGAGGGAACCAGGAAGAGTGTGTGTGTGTGTGTGGGGGTGGGGGGGCTGGTTGGAACCTCTGATAGCGGCAGCTGCTGGACTGTTCTCTTCCAGCAGCTGCCCAGTGGGTGTTTCTGACTTGTCGTATATGTCAGAGAAAACCCAGCCTGGTGTGGTTGCATCTCATGCCTCCAATGCCTCCACGCCAGGCAAGTAGTGGTTAATGGCTGCATTGACAATCCCAGGCCATGCACAAATGCAATATATACTTGGGGTAGGGACAATGTAAGAGAGAATGGGGAAGGGGGTGTATGCAGTCTCTATGTGGCCCTCTCTCTCGCCAGTGCACCCTGTAGACTATGGTGCTCTGCAGGAGTCTACTGTGCATGCTCAGTTCTACAGGAAAATGGCATAGGACACTATACCCCAACATGACATGACCACTGCTGTGACCATAATACATCTATTACACCCTATACAGACATAGGACACTACACCCCAACATGACCTGACCACTTCGCCATGACCATAATACATTTATTACACCCTATACAGACATAGGACACTACACCCCAACATGACCTGACCACTGCTGTGACCATAATACATCTATTACACCCTATACAGACATAGGACACTACACTCCAACATGACCTGACCACTGGCCATGACCATAATACATCTATTACACCCTATACAGACATAGGACACTACACCCCCAACATGACCTGACCACTGGCCATGACCATAATACATCTATTACACCCTATACAGACATAGGACACTACACCCCGAACATGACCTGACCACTGGCCATGACCATAATACATCTATTACACCCTATACAGACATAGGACACTACACCCCAACATGACCTAACACTGGCCATGACCTTAATACATCTATTACACCCTATACAGACATAGGACACTACACCCCCAACATGACTTGACCACTGGCCATGACCATAATACATCTATTACACCCTATACAGACATAGGACACTACACCCCAACATGACCTGACCACTGGCCATGACCATAATACATCTATTACACCCTATACATAGGACACTACACCCCAACATGACCTGACCACTGGCCATGACCATAATACATCTATTATACCCTATACAGACATAGGACACTACACCCACAACATGACCTGACCACTGGCCATGACCATAATACATCTATTACACCCTATACAGACATAGGACACTACACCCCAACATGACCTGACCACTGGCCATGACTATAATACATCTATTACACCCTATACAGGCATAGGACACTACACCCCAACATGACCTGACCACTGGCCATGACCATAATACATCTATTACACCCTATACAGACATAGGACACTACACCCCAACATGACCTGACAACTGGCCATGACCATAATACATCTATTACACCCTATACAGACATAGGACACTACACCCCAACATGACCTGACCACTGGCCATGACCATAATACATCTATTACACCCTATACAGACATAGGACACTACATCTCCAACATGACCTGACCACTGGCCATGACCATAATACATCTATTACACCCCAAACAGACATAGGACACTACACCCCAACATGACCTGACCACTGGCCATGACCATAATACATCTATTACACTCTATACAGACATAGGACACTACACCTCCAACATGACCTGACCACTGGCCATGACCATAATACATCTATTACACCCTATACAGACATAGGACACTACACCCCAACATGATCTGACCACTGGCCATGACCATAATACATCTATTACACTCTATACAGACATAGGACACTACACCTCCAACATGACCTGACCACTGCCCATGACCATAATACATCTATTACACCCTATAGAGACATAGAACACTACACCCCAACATGAGCTGACCACTGGCCATGACCATAATACATCTATTACACCCTATACAGACATAGGACACTACACCTCCAACATGACCTGACCACTGGCCATGACCATAATACATCTATTACACTCTATACAGACATAGGACACTACACCTCCAACATGACCTGACCACTGGCCATGACCATAATACATCTATTACACCCTATACAGACATAGGACACTACACCCCAACATGACCTGACCACTGGCCATAACCATAATACATCTATTACACCCTATACAGACATAGGACACTACACCCCAACATGACCTGACCACTGGCCATGACCATAATACATCTATTACACCCTATACAGACATAGGACACTACACCCCAACATGACCTGACCACTGGCCATGACCATAATACATCTATTACACCCTATACAGACATAGGACACTACACCCTCAACATGACCTGACCACTGGCCATAATACATCTATTACACCCTATACAGACATAGGACACTACACCCCAACATGACCTGACCACTGGCCATGACCATAGTACATCTATTACACCCTATACAGACATAGGACACTACATCCCAACATGACCTGACCACTGGCCATGACCATAATACATCTATTACCCTCTATACAGACATAGGACACTACACCTCCAACATGACCTGACCACTGGCCATGACCATAATACATCTATTACACCCTATACAGACATAGGACACTACACCCCAACATGACCTCACCATTGGCCATGACCATAATACATCTATTACACCCTATACAGACATAGGACACTACACCCCCAACATGACCTAACCACTGGCCATGACCATAATACACCTATTACACCCTATACATACATAGGACACTACACCCCAACATGACCTGACCCCTGGCCATGACCATAATACATCTATTACACCCTATACAGACATAGGACACTGCACCCCCAACATGACCTGACCACTGCTGTGACCATAATACATCTATTATACCCTATACAGACATAGGACACTACACCCCAACATGACCTGACCACTTGCCATGACCATAATACATCTATTACACCCTATACAGACATAGGACACTACACCCCAACATGACCTGACCACTGGCCATGACCATAATACATCTATTACCCTCTATACAGACATAGGATACTACACCCCAACATGACCTGACCACTGGCCATGACCATAATACATCTATTACACACTATACAGACATAGGACACTACACCCCCAACATGACCTGACCACTGGCCCTGACCATAATACATCTATTACACCCTATACAGACATAGGACACTACACCCCAACATGACCTGACCACTGGCGATGATCATAATACATCTATTACACCCTATACGGACATAGGACACTACACCCCAACATGACCTGACCACTGGCCATGACCATAATACATTTATTACACCCTATACAGACATAGGACACTACATCCCCAAGATGACCTAACCACTGGCCATGACCATAATACACCTATTACACCCTATACATACATAGGACACTACACCCCAACATGACCTGACCCCTGGCTATGACCATAATACATCTATTACACCCTAAACAGACATAGGACACTACACCCCCAACATGACCTGACCACTGGCCATGACCATAATACATCTATTACACCCTATACAGACATAGGACACTACACCCACAACATGACCTGACCACTGGCCATGACCATAATACATCTATTACACCCTATACAGACATAGGACACTACACCCCAACATGACCTGACCACTGGCCATGACCATAATACATCTATTACACCCTATACAGGCTTAGGACACTACACCCCAACATGACCTGATCACTGACCATGACCATAATACATCTATTACACCCTATACAGACATAGGACACTACACCCCAACATGACCTGACCACTGGCCATGACCATAATACATCTATTACACCCTATACAGACATAGGACACTACACCCCCAACATAACCTGACCACTAGCCATGACCATAATACATCTATTACACCCTATACAGACATAGGACACTACATCCCAACATGACCTGACCATAATACATCTATTACACCCTATACAGACATAGGACACTACATCCCAACATGACCTGACCACTGCTGTGACCATAATACATCTATTACACCCTATACAGACATAGGACACTACACCCCAACATGACCTGACCACTGGCTGTGACCATAATACATCTATTACACCCTATACAGACATAGGACACAACACCCCAACATGACCTGACCACTGGCCATGACCATAATACATCTATTACACCCTATACAGACATAGGACACTACACCCCAACATGACCTGACCACTGGCCATGACCATAATACATCTATTACCCTCTATACAGACATAGGATACTACACCCCAACATGACCTGACCACTGGCCATGACCATAATACATCTATTACACACTATACAGACATAGGACACTACACCCCCAACATGACCTGACCACTGGCCCTGACCATAATACATCTATTACACCCTATACAGACATAGGACACTACACCCCAACATGACCTGACCACTGGCGATGATCATAATACATCTATTACACCCTATACGGACATAGGACACTACACCCCAACATGACCTGACCACTGGCCATGACCATAATACATTTATTACACCCTATACAGACATAGGACACTACATCCCCAAGATGACCTAACCACTGGCCATGACCATAATACACCTATTACACCCTATACATACATAGGACACTACACCCCAACATGACCTGACCCCTGGCTATGACCATAATACATCTATTACACCCTAAACAGACATAGGACACTACACCCCCAACATGACCTGACCACTGGCCATGACCATAATACATCTATTACACCCTATACAGACATAGGACACTACACCCACAACATGACCTGACCACTGGCCATGACCATAATACATCTATTACACCCTATACAGACATAGGACACTACACCCCAACATGACCTGACCACTGGCCATGACCATAATACATCTATTACACCCTATACAGGCTTAGGACACTACACCCCAACATGACCTGATCACTGACCATGACCATAATACATCTATTACACCCTATACAGACATAGGACACTACACCCCAACATGACCTGACCACTGGCCATGACCATAATACATCTATTACACCCTATACAGACATAGGACACTACACCCCCAACATAACCTGACCACTAGCCATGACCATAATACATCTATTACACCCTATACAGACATAGGACACTACATCCCAACATGACCTGACCATAATACATCTATTACACCCTATACAGACATAGGACACTACATCCCAACATGACCTGACCACTGCTGTGACCATAATACATCTATTACACCCTATACAGACATAGGACACTACACCCCAACATGACCTGACCACTGGCTGTGACCATAATACATCTATTACACCCTATACAGACATAGGACACAACACCCCAACATGACCTGACCACTGGCCATGACCATAATACATCTATTACACCCTATACAGTGATAAAGTCAAATATATCCTTTAAACGTAAAGCTATGTACTAATACCATGGAGCCGTTATGGCCGCTAGACCACGTGCACGTGCTGCGCACTTTGTACGCTGTTTGCGTACAGAGTATCGTACGTGGTACGCACGTTGCGTACACACGCTGCGCTGAGTGTACGGAATACACACAGCGAGCGCACATACAGTCGATAACCTTTAAACCTTTTAAATAAACACAGTAAGACTATGCTTATACTCTAAAACTTGGCAATGTAATACCACAATAATGTAATGCTTAAACCTTTAACAATGTGTATACTGTATGAGCGGTTAATACGCTAAGAGAGACCCTTTGTAGTAAATGGTGATAACACAAGACCTGGTATGGATTTAACAACCACTCAGGCTCTAACACCCTCGTGGATAATTCTTTTAGTATAAAAGGGGAAAACAATACAGCTTATACACTACAAACCTAACATCAATATCTAAACAGAATAACAAGGAATAATACAAACAATAGCGAACGATCGCAAACACAAGCAAACAGAATGAGTACACAATGAGAACAGATGGCAAACACTACGGATAACAAAATGGCTACAGAGAACTTACACACGTGGGAATGATTCGCAAGCGCGTCCTGGAACCATCCCTCAGCCTTCAATGTGAAAACCTTGCAGAGAGTGAGTGACTGGTCCAGCAATGGTGGTCTTTATATACACAGCATACAGTAACAATACAATGGTCCCTATAATCTCAGTGTTCATTGGACAAAGGAATGTGTCTCTGCATTATAACAAAAGGTCATAGGTGGGTTCGAACAGGTGGGTTGTGTCTTTCCCCAACTGCTCAGGTGGGAGGTATCCTCAAGATTCCCGCCGCATGGATAATGAACAGCAAATACAGCAAATGCCTATAAACTACTTTTATACATAACTTTACGCAGGAGCGAACAATCTCTTCCTAACCAACACCGAAATGTTACTATTAAAATACTCTACAGTTTGATACTAGACACCACCGTTCAACCTTTATCTGACCCTTCTTATCATGCAAAGAGGAATTCCTCTGTCCACGAACCGTTTAAACTAAACATACTTGCTGACATTGGTTAAGGGAATATTATCTACAAAACACACTATATGGGTTAAATATGTTGCGATCGAGTCGCCCGCTAGACGCTTACAAACTCTACCGTAAATGTGCATACCACGCGCCAAAGCGCACGGCCGTAGAAGCTCTTTTACGCAAAGTGCGAATATGCGCACGCACGGCAGAGCGTGTGCACGCGCAGCGGGCATGTGCATGGGGTTAGTACAAGGCATGTGAATCATGATATTTTTCGACTTTGACAGTCCACCCTTTGGCAGTCAACAATAACTGCCCCTATCTAAACAATTACGCAGAAAAATATATATTACCATGAAATACCTTATTATGATTGGGAGTAGGGAGGAGAGGAGAAGGTGGGAAATGTATGACCTAGTGGGATAGTAAAAGCATGTATGTATGAAATCCATGTCTTAGGGGTCATGTATCATCGTGCCGTACATGTTCTAAAATAAGCTTCGAGGTATTGCGAAGTACACATTGAATCCTTCTCATCCCGTATTAAGGGTCTGTAAATGGGCTAACAAACTCTACCGAGCTCTTTTTGGCTTTAGTTCCAACAAATGGGGTGCACATTAGTTGATGATACATGAAGGGGGAGAATATGTGAGTGCTAATATATGTGCCTATATTACTTATCGACTATGTGTGTCACTACCTGAAGATAGTAGAGATGAAGATAAGAAACATGCGTTATAAATGCATTCGTATGATTATGTATGTGGTCGTCTTTGGGTGTCTTGTTGAAGTCTTGTCGATGTCTTGTCCGGATTGCTGTATCTTTGCTGTATCTTTGCTGTAAGTGGCAAGCAAAGCTCTTCAAGTGTCCATAACAATTACAGTCTCTAAGGGTTCATCATTTGTCGGTGAAACAGTTCATCAGTGGTCTGTATGAAGGGTCATCAAATTCTTCTTCCAAGTGGATGTCTTTGTACTTTGGAGAAAAACAAAGGAGAAACGGGTGAAAGAAACGAACCGTGGAATCACGTCTTATCACAACATTGTCTCGATTGATGGGTCATAAATTAAACTAGTTGTTGTTACAATGCCCTCGCTCCTCAAACTCATCAATTTGGTACTACGCTTGCAATTCATTAAAATCCGTACACATTTGAATATCAGACCAATCATTATGACAACTCCTAGGATACATAAGAGGAATTTCCCTACAGTAACGATAACATTTTGAGCCCATTCTCCTAAACCCGAGAACCAATTGCGTGGGTTCAACCATGAAACCCAGCCGGTTAGTTCATTACCCACAGAAGCAAGGGTAAGGTTGTGTCTCCTTCGGAACTCCCACTTCAATTGCAAGATATCGTCCATCTTTTGATCTATGACCTCGGTTGGTTCCTCAGTGCTATTTGTGATATACGTACAACACTTCACACCATACTGAGTTGCTAGGGTGACACAATACCCTCCTGTCACTGCTGTGATGTGATTTAGAACCATCCTGTGCTGGATCAGTTCCGTTTTGTAAGCTTGCAATTCTCTCCCAGTATACCTAAAGGTGTCATCATACATCTAGGTGATATTGTCTATCAGGTTCGCTAGCGCGGTTATATACCTAAAATTTATAACTCCTCTGGCGGTACGGGTGATATCTATCGCAAGTAGGAATTGAATCCCGGTGGATTCGTGGATCAAATCAGAGGCTGCATGCTCTGTCCTATCTATAAGGTATCTCTTTACAATGTGTTCGTAATGGGTGTGAGTGTTAGGAGCTTGAGCATTGCGGTGAACGTCTTTCATTCTATCATGGGTAATGGTCATTACTTCCGGTAACACTCTTCCAATGTAACACAATCCCTCTGAGTTTGGGGCAAGCCACTTATACGCCTTCCTCCCACATATGAAATATGCATCATCGGGGAGGAAATATGGGACAGAATATGACATCACCATATTACAAACCTTCCAGGTGAAAAATCCTATCCCTAACTATCTCATCTGTCTAGTACACGTATCAGGTTGTATGATATGTGCACAGTATCCTGGTGATACTTCTCCAACTCGCATGGGCCTATTTCCTAATGTATACCTGTATTGGAAATATCTTCCACTGTTGGCTATTTGGCGTATAAGCTCTGAGTCTATGGGCATTCTATCGGCTCTGTGTGAGAATGTCATGGTTTGGTTGTTCCATGTCACCTCCCAATTTCCCGGCTTTCGGGGATTGGAAATGTTAAAACATATGAGGGACCTATCCACATGATATTGGTGGAGCTTCAAACTAGGAGGCCTAGAAATATTAAATTTCTTGTCCACCGGTCTCCCACCCCTTAATTCAAGTACCTCATCTATCGTTAAAGAGTATGGCACTAGTCCTGACTTTCTATGACCTTGAGGTACTTGTGAGCACACCCAGCATTCCGTTTGGTTTAAAACCTTACCCACTAATGAGTGATAGTCACTCAATGGATGACGGTCCATATCGATATTAATGCTGGACTGACATCTCTGGATGCACCCGTCCTCAGCTATGTTGTCACAATTCCTACAGATACAGTTCTCTTCGGCTAACAATCCTTTACAATGTCTATTAGTGTCATGGCTACCAGATCGTTTTCTGATACTCGCCTTTGCTTGGTGATTGTGTTGCTCTCGGAATTCTACGAATCCATCCTGATCATCAGAACCCATTCCAGATCCTTTCTCGACCTCACTGGTACTCTCACCGAAACAGACTGCTCTGGTCAACAACAGGGTCAACAGGAAAACACGGACTGCAGTCTCTTGGGGCAAGTCCATCTTACAGGAGGAGAAAGAAAGAGTTGTAATGGGGGAAAGAAAACAACTAGAGGGAAAAGAAAACTTGGCGCGACAACCGCCTCTGATCTTGTAGTTCTCTGTGCTCAGGTGCCGTGACAACAGTCCTGCCTCTCAGCCTTCCCGGAACAGACACTCCAGTGATATGGTTTCCTCCACACTCTGCTCTATGTCACGGGCTTTCTCTGGGTCAGCGACCTTCTTACAGTGGGACGAGTGGACCCAAGTCTCTCTCTCGGCAACCTTCAATGCTGTCGTGCTGGTCAGTAAGACTTGGTATGGACCTTCCCACCGGTCAATCAGGCAACCTGAGCGTAGAAAATTGCGAATCATTACATAATCCCCAGGTTCAATGTCATGACAATTACTGTCCGGCAGATCAGGAATCACCAGCTTTAGATTGCTATTCTGATTCCTCAACTGTTTGCTCATCTTAACCAAATACTTTACAGTGACGTCATTGTTACATTTCAAATCATCCTGGGGGTCAATCATAACATGGGGTTGTCGACCAAAGAGAATTTCAAAGGGTGACAGATTAAGAGGGGACCTGGGAGTGGTTCTGATACTGTACAAAACAAGCGGCAAAGCTTCTGGCCACAACAGTCCAGTTTCAGCCATTACTTTGCTCAACTTGTTCTTAATAGTGCTGTTTACTCTTTCCACTTTCGCACTTGCCTGTGGCCGGTACGGAGTATGCAGCTTACTATTAATTCCCATTAACTTGCACATTACCTGAAAGACTTCACCTGTAAAATGGGTACCCCTATCACTTTCAATTATCCTAGGGATACCATACCTGCACACAAATTCCTGCACAATTTTCTTTGCAGTAAACGTAGCGGTATTTGTGGCAGCGGGGAACGCTTCAACCCAATTTGAAAACACATCAATACAAACCAATAAATACTTTATATTTCTACAAGGTGGCAATTGTATGAAATCAATTTGTATTACCTGAAAAGGGCCGTCCGTTGGCGGAATATGGGATGGTTCTGTTGGTATCGCCTTTCCAATGTTCTTCCTCAAGCAGGTGAGGCATGTCATTGCCCTCTTACCCGCATGGGAAGAAAATCCTGGTGCGCACCAGTAGGCTCTTACCAACTTGCACATACCTTCTTTACCTAGATGAGTCAGCTCATGTGCCGCCTTCGCTAAACTCGGAAGGTATGCTCTGGGTGCCACTGGCTTACCCTGTCCATCTGTCCAGAGTCCTGAGGACTCCTGGCCATATCCTTTTGACCTCCAGACTGCCTTTTCCTGTGGGGAACACAAATCTTGTATTTCACAAAAATTTCTGTGTGTTGACGGTATTGAATACCATCAGTTGTGTGATGTCTGTCTGTATGGGGGTGCTGGCTGCTGATTTAGCAGCTTCGTCTGCCCGGCTGTTACCAAGTGACACTGGGTCTTGGCTGTATGTGTGGGCTTTACACTTGATAACAGCCACTCTGTCAGGTTCCTGTATCGCTGCTAAAAGTCTTTTGATGTGGGTTGCATGCGCCACGGGTGTGCCAGCTGCCGTCATGAAATTTCTGAGGCGCCATAGGGCCCCGAAATCATGCACTACTCCAAAGGCATACCTAGAATCTGTGTAAATATTGGCTGACTTACCTTTAGCCAATTCACATGCTCTGGTTAGGGCAACCAGCTCAGCAACTTGTGCTGAGTGAGGTGGGCCCAGGGGTTCCGCTTCTATGGTACCTTTGTCATCTACGACTGCGTATCCAGTACACAAGTCTCCCGAGTCCGTCTGTCTGTGGCAACTACCGTCAGTGTAGAAAGTAAAGTCTACACCTTCCAGTGGGTTGTCACTGATGTCAGGCCTTGCAGTGAAATTTTGGGTCAAATATTCCATACAATCATGTGTGTCAGTGTCCTCCTTCGCCATCATTCTCATCCCCCACCCTTTGTGCCTGTCCAGGCACACCTGGGGATACGTTGCAGGATTTAGTGCGCTGCATCTCCTTATGGTGATGTTTACAGGGGCCATTAGTGCTAATTCTCACCTTGTAAACCGTGCAGATGAGACATGTCTGGTTTGGGCAGAATTCAGTAAGGCTGACAGTATGGATGGTCAGGTTGTGTCCTAACACTACATCTTCGCTTTTACTCACTAGCAATGCTATCGCTGCAACACTTCGCAAGCATGTGGGGAGGGATCGTGCTACTGTGTCTAGCTGGGCGCTGTAGTAGGCTACCGGCCTGCTGGCATCACCATGCTTCTGGGTTAAGACACCTGCCGCACACCCAGCACTTTCCGTACCGTACAGTTCAAAGGGTTTCCCATAATCTGGCATACCTAATGCTGGTGCCTGCGTTAGGCACTGTTTAAGTCTTTCAAATGCCAGTTCGGACTCATCTGTGTGCGAAATCCGATCTGGTTTGTTTGATGAGACCATCTCTTGCAAAGGTAAGGCTAGTATGGAAAATTCTGGGATCCAGTTACGACAGTACCCACACATTCCTAGTAAAGTGCGAATCTGTTGCTGAGTCTGTGGCAGAGTCATGTCGCGAATCGCCTGTACTCTATCAGCGGTGAGGTGTCTCAGTCCTTGTGTCAAACAATGTCCCAAATATTTTACCTTGGTCTGGCATAATTGCAACTTATCCTTTGAAACCTTGTGTCCCGTATCAGAAAGATGAAACAGAAGCTGTTTCGTGTCTCTCAAGGACGATTCGAGTGAATCAGAACACAGCAGTAAGTCGTCTACATACTGTATTAATACTGATCCGCTCTCAGGTTGAAAGGATTGTAAACAATCATGCAAAGCCTGTGAGAAAATACTTGGGCTGTCAATGAAACCTTGTGGTAAGCAAATCCAGGTGTACTGTACTCCTCTGTATGTGAATGCAAACAAATATTAGCTGTCAGAGTGCAGAGGTACCGAGAAGAAAGCGGAGCAGAGGTCAATCACAGTGAAAAATTTCGCAGTGGGAGGGATTTGCATAAGGATGACAGCTGGATTTGGCACTACGGGGAATTGGCTCTCAACTATTTTGTTGATCCCCCTTAGATCCTGCACTAGCCTGTAACCCCTCCCCCCACTCTTTTTCACAGGGAAGATGGGACTATTGGCAGTGCTGGACGTCCTAACCAGAATGTCCTGTTGTAGCAAGCGCTCTATTACTGGGTAAACTCCTAACTCCACCTCTGGCTTTAGAGGATACTGTGGGATTTTTGGAGCTATCCTACCATCTTTTACTTGAACTACTACAGGAGCTACATTTGCCATCAATCCAGTGTCTTGTCCATCCTTGGTCCAAAGTGACTCCGGTATCTGGGAAATAATTTCCTCTACCTTGGACGGACACCTATCTGTAACAGCAATGTGTGACATTAACCTTTGCGGGGAGTCTAGCATATCCTGCACTTCCTGAGCGTGATTCTCGGGTATATCTAAGAACACACCTCCAGGAGTACAATATATGACACACCCCATTTTGCACAGTAAATCTCTCCCAAGTAGATTAGTCGGAGCCGATGCAGCTAGCAAAAAGGAGTGCTTGGTCTGCAAAGGCCCTATTGTAATCTCTGCTGGTTTGCTTAACGGGTAGTGTTGTACTACTCCTGTTACTCCCATGGCTGGAATTGTTTTACCAGTGGTCTTCATACCCACCGTCGAATTTATCACTGACTTGGCCGCTCCCGTATCTACAAGGAAAGGTAGAGATCTACCAGCTACATCAATTGTGACCTCGGGTTCACTTCCAAGGCTCGCAATTAATTTCACTGGCTGCAGACTACAGGTGTGGCCCCCCCCCCCTATTGTATGTGGTGACCTCCCCGCAGCGCGCTGGCAGCTACAACATGTGAAGGGGGTAAATGGGAATTTTCAGAGACTTGCCAGTCTCTTCTTGTTGGGTATCTTCTTGTTTCTCCTGCATGTGGCTCATAACTCCGTCTCTGCGGTCCCCGATCCCAATGACGTGTGTCATGTCTAGGGGGTTGATATACCTTCTGTGTGTCTTTAAGCATACAATTCCGTGCAATATGTCCCTCTCTCTGACAGTTGTAACATGTTATCACATTTGACTTACCCACAGGGGTCTGGGGCTTAGGCTGAGGTGGCTTTGTTGTAAGGGCTTGTATACTTACTGCCATCAGCTTATCGCCCTGTGACTCCCTGTGTCTCATGATGTTCCGATCATGTTCAATAGCGGTCTCTCTCAAAGCAGCCACCGACATACCTCGCCAATTTGGTTGAGTGGTCTGTACCCTCGTCCTCAACACTTCCTTTAAACCATCCATTAACACAGAAACTGCTACTTCCCTATGGTGCACATTTGTCTTAATGTCTTCTATTCCCGTGTACCTAGCCATTTCCTGCAGTGCCCGATGGAAATAATCAGGAGCAGTTTCACCTTCTTTTTGTCTTATGGAGAAGATTTTGTTCCACTTGACAACAGCTGGGAAATATACTCCTAACTGCAGGTTGATACGTTTTACATTGTCCTGATTGTACTCATCAGTGAGAGGTACCTCTTCATCTAACTTACAATCAGCGATTAATCTTGCAGAGTCGATATTGGAGGGCAAACATGCCCTCAGCAATATCCGCCAATCTTTATTATTGGGTTCTGCGGAGTTACCTAGTTCTCTAATGAACCTTTGGCTGGCAACTAGATCTTTCCTAGGATCAGGGAATTCAGACATAATTGCTCTTAATTCTGTCCGGGAAAAGGGACAATACATTGCAATGTTCCTGACGGGAGTGACTCCCGAAGCGTCAGTTTTTCCATTTGGGACTGTAATTACCCTGACAGGATTAAGTTCAATAACATCACTCTGGGTTGATTCTACAATGTGTGGTGTAATTGTTTCTGCGTAATGTACAGTGCCGTACTTACCTGCCGACACGACCTCACCTGTCCCACCACTAGGGGCCTTTGCTACTCCTCTTACTGGTTGGGCCGTGCCCACTGTAGTCTCTCGTATGGTGGCTGCTAGAGAGAGTGCCGATATTGTGGTAGGCTCATCTTCCTGGTCGCAGTCCTGGGGGAAGTTTAAGACAGGATACAACTTGCACGGGTTAACATTAGCATCAATACACTTATCTACTTTACTCTTATCATTAATACATTTATTAAGTGCACTTTTATCATATACCAGTATGCCATTCTCTGTAGCCACTTTCTCTCCTGTTATGTATGGTGGTGGTGGTGCGGTAGCTATCAGTTTCCTGATAGGATTGGAACCAGCTGCTTGAGCTAATCCCCGTTGTATCTCACCTTCCTGTTGCCATAACTGTAAATAATCATAATGTCTAATCCGTTGCTTACCGGATTTGATCAGACATATCCTTCTCCTTAAATTTTGCAAAACCTCAGGATTAAAACTGCCTACCCTGGGAAACTTCTCCCCATCGTTCACAGTCATACGTTCCCACTCATTGCATAAAACCTCTGCGTGTGATCCATATTTTTCACACATTACGTACCTCGCCGACCCTACTGGCCGCGGAATTATATCAACCTGAACCTTGGTTGATCGTCCCTTACTTGAGCAACTGGCCCCCATCTTTGCAGGTATTGCCTTCTCAGCGAATTTCCTACAAAAACCAAGTTCTCAGAGGTAAGGCAACGGTGAAAGTTCAACGAGTGCCTTCACCCACTCTCGCCCACGTCGACCAATACGCCCACACACTGCTTCAGCACTGGCGTACTCAGGGGTTAAAGTGAGCCGGAACGGGGCGGAACTGCGTTCCGTCAGTTCCACCTGGAGACGGAACGCAGTTCCGCCTCCCCCGGCTCACCTAACCCGATGTCCCGGGCGGCGCTGCAGGGAGATGCCGGGCGCCCGCTGAGATCGCGTTACCAGCGGGCGCCCGTCTCCCTCTCCGCGGCGGCAGCCGGAGCTCAGTACTGAGCTCCGGCTTCCGGCTCTGTCAGTGCGCGCTATGGGAGAGACGTCATGACGTCTCTCCCATAGTGCCGAGGAGCGGGCGGCAAGAGAGGACTGCGGCGGGAGCGGGGCTTGATAAGTATGGTGCTCCCCCCCCTCCCTCCTATATGTGTACCACTAGCGGCATTTCTACTGGGGGCTAGTTACTGGGGGGCTTTTACTACTGGGGGGCTTTACTACTGGGGCAAACTACAGAGGGGCAAAACTACTGGGGGGCTTTACTACTGGGGCAAACTACAGAGGGGCAAACTACTGGGGGCTTTACTACTGGGGCAAACTACAGAGGGGCAAACTACTGGGGGGCTTTAGTACTGGGGGCAAACTACTGGGGGGCTTTACTGCTGGGGCAAACTACAAGGGGCAAACTACTGGGGGCATTGCTACAAGGGGCAAACTACTGGCAGCATAACTACTGGGGGCTAAACTACAAGGGGGCCTAATTATAGGAGCTAAACTACTGGGGGTATAACTGCAAGGGGGCAAACTACTGGGGACATTACTAACTTTGGCAAACTACATGGGGGCTAAAATACAGGGGCTAAACAACTGGGGGCACAACTGCAGGGGGCATTACCACTGGGGGATAAACTACATGGGGCAAACTACATGAGGGCAAAACTACTGGGGGCATTACCACTCAGAGGCTAAACTAAAGGGGGGGGGGGAGTAAATTGCTGGGGTCATAACTGCAGGGGCATTACCAGTATGGGCATGACTACTGGGGCTAAACGACTAGGGGCAATACTACACAGGGGCATTACCATTAAGGGCATTACTGATGGGGTGCACAGCTAATGAGGGCATTGTAAAGGGGGCACTTCATAAGGGGCACTACTGTTGGGGGCATTGCATAAGGGGCACTACTACTGTGGGCATTGTATAAGGGGTGCTACTGCTGGGGGCATTACTGTATGGGCCGACAAAGAAGCTGCGTTCCCGGTCCGCCCTCCGTCGCTCCACCCCTACCATCGCCGCCGCACTGGAAGCCGAGGTTCCAGACTCCCAGCTGCAGCGGATCTGGGACCAGGCCGGCTTTATTATCCCTGCCGCTGCATCGAGCTCCTGTGACCGCGGCGCTACTAGTTCAAATCTGTCGCTGATTGGCTGCCAGTCCGCAGCAGTTTTGAAATATTAGCGCCGTGGTCACAGGAGCTCGATGCGGCGGCAGGGATAATAAAGCCAGCCTGGTCCCAGATCCACTGCAGCCGCCCTCAGCCTCTTCTGCCGCCCCGCCCTCGGACCTCTGCGCACCCACAGCCTCCTCCTCCGCACTATCTCCGAGGCCCACAGCCTCCTCCACGTCACGCCTACCACAGCCTACTCATCCACAGCACCGCAGACCACCGCCGCTGCTAAACAGGTAATCTAACCTGCTGCCTTTCTCTCTCCCTAGTCCCTACTGTATTCCCTTGCTGTCACTTTCCATGTCCCTGCTGTCACTTTCCATGTCCCTGCTGTCACTCTCCCTGTCACTCTGTCACTCTACAATGTGAATTTCGGCTCATACCGTGTGCTATAATGTGAATTTCGGCTCATACCGTGTGCTATAATGTGAATTTCGGCTCATACCGTGTGTTGTAATGTGAATTTTGGCTCATACTGTGTGGTGTAATGTGAATTTCGACTCATACTGTGTGCTATAATGTGAATTTCGGCTCATACTGTGTGGTGTAATGTGAATTTCGGCTCATACCGTGTGGTGTAATGTGAATTTGGCTCATACTGTGTGGTGTAATATGAATGTGGCTCATACTGTGTGGTATAAATGTGAATTTCGGCTCATACTGTGAGGTATAATGTGAAAGGGGTCCTACTATTGTGGTGCATAATGTGTATAAGGGGTATATGGTGTGGTAAACTACACTGAAGGGCACGCCCCCTTTTGCGTGGCCACGCCACCTTGTCAGGAGTGCGCGCGCCTTCGGCGCGCACATAATTGCACCCTTCACTTTTCCATACCCCCACTTCAAAATTTCCACTTGGGTACTACTACTGTGGGCATTATTACTATTGTGTGACCACGCCCTTTTTTTGAGGCCACACCCCCTTTTTGCTGCGTGGGGAGGGGGGTGAGTTCCACCACCTCTCTAGGACCACTTTAAGCACTGGGCGTACTCAACCCAGGGCCCCTGTGTGACCTCTATTTACTGGGGCGTGTGGGAGTATGTTACCCTCCCCAGTAAGTATCAGTTGCTGGAGAATTCCTGAGTGATCAGCGAACCTCCCTTAAAATAAAAGAAATCCTACACAAATCACGTTAAAGTGTACAAATAGCGTTTATGATCCCGCAAAGCGTACGCAAATTGCGTAATGGGTATCAAGGTAACCAACTAATGCACACAGTTACATGCGGTACAGTCGCACTGCGTATAAGTAACTATTACTTATCCGCCGCACGACCAGCGGAATCGGTTGTTCAGGCTGCGAAACCTTCAGCCGGAGCGTATTCTCAAAACGGGCCTATATGGGTACTGCGCCAACCCCCGGGGCTGCGCTCACTACCTCTGACCTTTCTTAAGTCAGGGTCTTCAGAGCTTCGTATAGGTACTTTTAACGGATTTCTGACTTTCGCGGACCTATTGGTCTGCTGTAACACTAATTGCTCCTTTTACTTTATTCACATTTAACGTGAGATGGCCTTCTCCCACGCCACCACGTGTTCACTTCACGGGTGTCCTTCTACGAGATCTCGAATTCCGTGGTTCACACAAAAGAAAACTTTACTTGCATACACACGCTCTTTCACTTCATATATACTTAGATTTTTCTGTACAGAAAATTTCTTTCATTCAAGTAACACAGGCTAATCCCAGAGGAGATGCAACGAGAGAAGGATCTTTAAACTAACTTTTGGAAACTGAACAAATTTGTGCTATTATCGCGTGGCTTCCGTATCGCCTACTAAAACAATGCTATCGTGTGATCTGTATCTAGTGGGCGTATCTGTACGCACGTTGCGTAATATACGCTACGTGTGTAGGCCTTTGCGTAGCGTACGCTGTCTCGCACATTGCCCGAGACACGTGTACACAGGCCGGATACGTCCGCAGTAACACACATAACACGCTTCTATAAATGCAAACGATATTTAACTATAATCGCTTACCAAGCACCACACAGTATCTCCTGTACAACCTTTATAACTGGGCCAGGCTGCTTGCGTGTCTTTACAATTACTCCCTTAAGTATTACTCTTTACTTTTAACTAAAATAGCAACAAATTTTCTCAGCACGTGATCAATGCTAATGGCAAACAGAAAGGTAGATATGTGAAAGTACACAAATGAAAATGCAGGTGTGTGCGTGTGTTGCGTGCGCAATTTGCACCAAACAGAAATTAAAACAGTTTTAAAAGACAATAGCTTAACGTTCTTACCTTTCGGTTCCGGATCCCACCAGCATCCCTACAAACCAAGCGGAGCAGACGCTTATCTGATCAGCACTACCGTATCCCCAACCACCAAACGGTTAACAGGGGATACTACCTTCCCGCCCTTTGCTGATGGATAAAGTCTGCCTGGTTCCGCTAGGCTGTGGATATGAGGAGGCCCGGACAATGCACCCAATTGATAAAGTCAAATATATCCTTTAAACGTAAAGCTATGTACTAATACCGTGGAGCCGTTATGGCCGCTAGACCACGTGCACATGCTGCGCACTTTGTACGCTGTTTGCGTACAGAGTATCGTACGTGGTACGCACGTTGCGTACACACGCTGCGCTGAGTGTACGGAATACACACAGCGAGCGCACACACAGTCGATAACCTTTAAACCTTTTAAATAAACACAGTAAGACTATGCTTATACTCTAAACCTTGGCAATGTAATACCACAATAATGTAATGCTTAAACCTTTAACAATGTGTATACTGTATGAACAGTTAATACGCTAAGAGAGACCCTTTGTAGTAAATGGTGAAAACACAAGACCTGGTATGGATTTAACAACCACTCAGGCTCTAACACCCTCGTGGATAATTCTTTTAGTATAAAAGGGGAAAACAATACAGCTTATACACTAACCAATGAATAGGGGACTGTGTTCCATATACAGGAAATCGGAACAAGCTTTGTGTTCCAAATACAGGAAGTGAGCATACGATCATGTGATCGGAAACCGATCTCCAGAATCATTTAATATGATTAAAAACGGTTTTGTACAAATAATAATTTTATTAATTTCTAATATTTGAGTCCCTGTGTCTGTCACTATTTAGGGAAACTGGATAGAATTTCATTTTTAACAATGTTTAGATGTGTCCAATTTGTAACACCTGTTTTGAATGGGCTATTAGCACTGCTATATAAAGGGCTTCTAGTCACTGCACTACAATCACCTTGAGAAAGCTGTGTATAACAGCGAAACGCGTCGGTGTAGCAGCTGGACTTTGACTATACATCCCCATACAAACGCCTAGAAGTCAGATAAAGGAACTCCTTGCATCAGCGATTTGGATCACTGCATCATTGGACCTGAGCAAAATCACTGGACCAAGCAGCGTCTTGAACCTAGCTACGTAAGGTCATTAACTGCAGTATTCTCTTTTCCATTCGCAGTATTGTTCCTGGACTGTGGCAAAAAAGCTTCTTGGCATGAATTGTTTCATTTGAGTACCGGCAAATTTCAAATACCATATAAAGCATATGGGACTTTTTAAATTCTTGCAGTGCTATATTAGCCCTATTTTTAATTGATTCCTATGAATTTTCCAATTATCTGTTGCAACAGTGAATAATTTTTATTCTTTATTAAATTTGTCAGAAATTTCTTATCCAGTTTCCTAGCGCTTTTTCTTGTTTATTGTTCTCAGTTATAGGGTCTAACTAACCCTGGTATATTAGCTGCTCTAAGAAAGACCACTCACTACGAGCGCCAAAGGTTTTACTTGTTAATTCCATTTTTTCGAAAACAATACAGCTTATACACTACAAACCTAACATCAATATCTAAACAGAATAACAAGGAATAATACAAACAATAGCGAACGATCGCAAACACAAGCAAACAGAATGACTACACAATGAGAACAGATGGCAAACACTACGGATAACAAAATGGCTACAGAGAACTTACACACGTGGGAATGATTCGCAAGCGTGTCCTGGAACCAGCCCTCAGCCTTCAATGTGAAAACCTTGCAGAGAGTGAGTGACTGGTCCAGCAATGGTGGTCTTTATATACACAGCATACACTAACAATACAATGGTCCCTATAATCTCAGTGTTCATTGGACAACGGAATGTGTCTCTGCATTATAACAAAAGGTCATAGGTGGGTTCGAACAGGTGGGTTGTGTCTTTCTCCAACTGCTCAGGTGGGAGGTATCCTCAAGATTCCCGCCGCATGGATAATGAACAGCAAATACAGCAAATGCCTATAAACTACTTTTATACATAACTTTACGCAGGAGCGAACAATCTCTTCCTAACCAACACCGAAATGTTACTATTAAAATACTCTACAGTTTGATACTAGACACCACCGTTCAACCTTTATCTGACCCTTCTTATCATGCAAAGAGGAATTCCTCTGTCCACGAACCGTTTAAACTAAACATACTTGCTGACATTGTTTAAGGGAATATTATCTACAAAACACACTATATGGGTTAAATATGTTGCGATCGAGTCACCCGCTAGATGCTTACAAACTCTACCGTAAATGCGCAAACCACGCGCCAAAGCGCACGGCCGTAGAAGCTCTTTTACGCAAAGTGCGAATATGCGCACGCACGGCAGAGCGTGTGCACGCACAGCGGGCATGTGCATGGGGTTAGTACAAGGCATGTGAATCATGATATTTTTCGACTTTGACAACAGACATAGAACACTACACCCCAATAGGACCTGACCACTGGCCATGACCATAATACATCTATTACACCCTATACAGACATAGGACACTACACCTACAACATGACCTGACCACTGGCCATTAACATAATACATCTATTACACCCTATACAGATATAGGACACTACACCCCAACATGACCTGACCACTGGCCATGACCATAGTACATCTATTACACTCTATACAGACATAGGACACTACACCTCCAACATGACCTGACCACTGGCCATGACCATAATACATCTATTACACCCTATACAGACATAGGACACTACACCCCAACATGACCTGACCACTGGCCATGATCATAATACATCTATCACACCCTATACAGACATAGGACACTACACCCCAACATGACCTGACCACTGTCCATGACCATAATATATCTATTACACCCTATACAGACATAGGACACTACACCCCCAAGATGACCTAACCACTGTCCATGACCATAATACACCTATAACACCCTATACATACATAGGACACTACACCTCCAACATGACCTGACCCCTGGCCATGACCATAATACATCTATTACACCCTAAACAGACATAGGATACTACACCCCCAACATGACCTGACCACTGGCCATGACCATAATACATCTATTATACCCTATACAGACATAGGACACTACACCCACAACATGACCTGACCACTGGCCATGACCATAATACATCTATTACACCCTATACAGACATAGGACACTACACCCCAACATGACCTGACCACTGGCCATGACCATAATACATCTATTACACCCTATACAGAGATAGGACACTACACCCCAACATGACCTGACCACTATTCATGACCATAATACATCTATTACACCCTATACAGACATAGGACACTACACCCCAACATGACCTGACCACTGGCCATGACCATAATACATCTATTACACCCTATACAGACATAGGACACTACACCTACAACATGACCTGACCACTGGCCATGACCATAATACATCTAGTACACCCTATACAGACATAGGACACTACACCCCAACATGACCTGACCACTGGCCATGACCATAAAACATCTATTACACTCTATACAAACATAGGACACTACACCTCCAACATGACCTGACCACTGGCCATGACCATAATACATCTATTACACCCTATACAGACATAGGACACTACACCCCAACATGACCTGACCACTGGCCATGACCATAATACATCTATTACACTCTATACAGACATAGGACACTACACATCCAACATGACCTGACCACTGGCCATGACCATAATACATCTATTACACCCTATACAGACATAGGACACTACACCCCAACATGACCTCACCACTGGCCATGACCATAATACATCTATTACACTCTATACAGACATAGGACACTACACCCCCAACATGACCTAACCACTGGCCATGACCATAATACAACTATTACACCCTATACATACATAGGACACTACACCCCAACATGACCTGACCCCTGGCTATGACCATAATACATCTATTACACCCTAAACAGACATAGGACACTGCACCCCCAATATGACCTGACCACTGCTGTGACCATAATACATCTATTACACCCTATACAGACATAGGACACTACACCCCAACATGACCTGACCACTGGCCATGACCATAATACATCTATTACCCTCTATACAGACATAGGACACTACACCCCAACATGACCTGACCACTGGCCATGACCATAATACATCTATTACACCCTATACAGACATAGGACACTACACCCCCAACATGACCTGACCACTGGCCCTGACCATAATACATCTATTACACCCTATACAGACATAGGACACTACACCCCAACATGACCTGACCACTGGCCATGATCATAATACATCTATTACACTCTATACAGACATAGGACACTACACCTCCAACATGACCTGACCGCTGGCCATGACCATAATACATCTATTACACCCTATACAGACATAGGACACTACACCCCAACATGACCTGACCACTGGCCATGACCATAATACATCTATTACACCCTATACAGACATAGGACACTACACCTCCAACATGACCTGACCACTGGCCATGACCATAATACATCTATTACACTCTATACAGACATAGGACACTACACCTCCAACATGACCTGACCGCTGGCCATGACCATAATACATCTATTACACCCTATACAGACATAGGACACTACACCCCAACATGACCTGACCGCTGGCCATGACCATAATACATCTATTACACCCTATACAGACATAGGACACTACACCCCAACATGACCTGACCACTGGCCATGACCATAATACATCTATTACACCCTATACAGACATAGGACACTACACCCCCAACATGACCTGACCACTGGCCATAATACATCTATTACACCCTATACAGACATAGGACACTGCATCCCCAACATGACCTAACCACTGGCCATGACCATAATACACCTATTACACCCTATACATACATAGGACACTACACCCCAACATGACCTGACCACTGCTGTGACCATAATACATCTATTACACCCTATACATACATAGGACACTACACCCCCAACATGACCTAACCACTGGCCATGACCATAATACATCTATTACCCTCTATACAGACATAGGACACTACACCTCCAACATGACCTGACCACTGCTGTGAGCATAATACATCTATTACACCCTATACAGACATAGGACACTACACCCCAACATGACCTCACCACTGGCCATGACCATAATACATCTATTACACTCTATACAGACATAGGACACTACACCCCCAACATGACCTAACCACTGGCCATGACCATAATACACCTATTACACCCTATACATACATAGGACACTACACCCCAACATGACGTGACCCCTGGCCATGACCATAATACATCTATTACACCCTAAACAGACATAGGACACTGCACCCCCAACATGACCTGACCACTGCTGTGACCATAATACATCTATTACACCCTATACAGACATAGGACACTACACCCCAACATGACCTGACCACTGGCCATGACCATAATACATCTATTACCCTCTATACAGATATAGGACACTACACCCCAACATGACCTGACCACTGGCCATGACCATAATACATCTATTACACCCTATACAGACAAAGGACACACCCCCAACATGACCTGACCACTGGCCATGACCATATTACATCTATTACACCCTATACAGACATAGGACACTACACCCCAACATGACCTGACCACTGGCCATGACCATAATACATCTATTACACCCTATACAGACATAGGACACTACACCCCCAACATGACCTGACCACTGGCCATGACCATAATACATCTATTACACCCTATACAGACATAGGACACTACACCCCAACATGACCTGACCACTGGCCATGACCATAATACACCTATTACACCCTATACATACATAGGACACTACACCCCAACATGACCTGACCATCTTTGTCTACTTTATGTCTCCCCACTTTATCTCTCTCTACAGCACCCGTGTCCATGTGGCATACAGCGTCCAGGTGGTATACAGCGCCTGTGAGGTTTATGAATGTAATCTTTGCTGTACTTGTAGACCTGATTGTGAATGAGATACACTACCGTGGAGCGGAAATCAACGTCCCCCGTTTAGATTATATTAAAGGTTAAGATAACATTATGTAGCCTTATAAATCAATTGGAACTTCTCGTTATCTCAAGGTGCTCGCTTCTAGTTGTTTATACAGGAATGTTTCGCTGTGTAATGTTACCGGTCTGCTCAGCGCTTATCTGCGGCCCATTCATGCTCCTCTATTTACTTTGCCATTTGGAAACTTAATGTACATTCTGAATGGATAATTTACTGGCTCTATTATGGTGTATTTACACTTTAATAATAAAACTACATGCGTGCATAAAAGACAGATAAGCAAATACTTTGTATTATTACTGAAGTAATCAGCTCAGGGCAGTTTTATCATCCTGGCAGCGGTCAGTCCTGGGGGTTAACTGGTCTGTGATAACGGTAACAGTCACGTCTGTGGGGTAACTGCTCTGTGCTACCGGTAACAGTCACGTCTGTGGGGTTGCTGCGCTGTGCTACAGGTAACAGTCACGTCTGTGGGGTAGCTGCGCTGTGCTGCTGGTAACAGTCACATATGTGGGGTAGCTGCGCTGTGCTACTGGTAACAGTCATGACTGTGGGGTAGCTGCGCTGTGCTACTGGTAACAGTCACGTCTTTGGGGTAACTGTGCTGTGCTACTGGTAACAGTCACATCTGTGGGGTAGCTGCGCTGTGCTAACGGTAACAGTCACATCTGTGGGGTAGCTGCGCTGTGCTACTGGTAACAGTCACATCTGTGGGGTAGCTGCGCTGTGCTAACGGTAACAGTCACGTCTGTGGGGTAGCTGCGCTGTGCTACTGGTAACAGTCACATCTGTGGGGTAGCTGCGCTGTGCTAACGGTAACAGTCACGTCTGTGGGGTAGCTGCGCTGTGCTACCGGTAACAGTCATGTCTGTGGGGTAGCTGCGCTGTGCTACTGGTAACAGTCACGTCTCTGGGGTAGCTGCGCTGTGCTACTGGTAACAGTCACGTCTGTGGGGTAGCTGCGCTGTGCTACTGGTAACAGTCACGTCTGTGGGGTAGCTGCGCTGTGCTACTGGTAACAGTCACATCTGTGGGGTAGCTGTGCTGTGCTATTGGTAACAGTCACGTCTGTGGGGTAGCTGCGCTGTGCTAACGGTAACAGTCACGTCTGCGGGGTAGCTGCGCTGTGCTACCGGTAACAGTCACGTCTGTGGGGTAGCTGCGCTGTGCTACTGGTAACAGTCACGTCTCTGGGGTAGCTGCGCTGTGCTACTGGTAACAGTCACGTCTGTGGGGTAGCTGCGCTGTGCTACTGGTAACAGTGACGTCTGTGGGGTAGCTGCGCTGTGCTACCGGTAACAGTCACGTCTGTGGGCTAGCTGCGCTATGCTACCGGTAACAGTCACGTCTCTGGGGTAGCTGCGCTGTGCTACCGGTAACAGTCACGTCTGTGGGGTAGCTGCACTGTGCTACCGGTAACAGTCACTTCTGTGGGGTAGCTGTGCTGTGCTGCTGGTAACAGTCACATATGTGGGGTAGCTGCGCAGTGCTACTGGTAACAGTTATGACTGTGGGGTAGCTGTGCTGTGCTACCGGTAACAGTCACGTCTGTGGGGTAACTGCGCTGTGCTACCGGTAACAGTCACGTCTCTGGGGTAACTGCGCTGTGCTACTGGTAACAGTCACGTCTGTGGGGTAGCTGCTGTGCTACCGGTAACAGTCACGTCTGTGGGGTATCTGCGCTGTGCTACTGGTAACAGTCACGTCTGTGGGGTAGCTGTGCTGCCGGTAACAGTCACGACTGTGGGGTAGCTGCGCTGTGCTACCAATAACAGTCGCGTCTGTGGGGTAGCTGCGCTGTGCTACTGGTAACAGTCACGTCTTTGGGGTAAATGGGCTGTGCTACTGGTAACAGTCACGTCTGTGGGGTAGCTGTGCTGTCGGTAACAGTCACGACTGTGGGGTAGCTGCGCTGTGCTACCGGTAACAGTCACGTCTGTGGGGTAACTGCGCTGTGCTACCGGTAACAGTCACGTCTCTGGGGTAACTGCGCTGTGCTACTGGTAACAGTCACGTCTGTGGGGTAGCTGCTGTGCTACTGGTAACAGTAACGTCTGTGGGGTTGCTGCGCTGTGCTACTGGTAACAGTCACATCTGTGGGGTAGCTGCGCTGTGCTACCGATAACAGTCACGTCTGTGGGGTAGATGCTCTGTGCTACAGGTAACAGTCACGTCTGTGGGGTAGCTGTGCTGTGCTGCTGGTAACATTCACATATGTGGGTAGCTGCGCTGTGCTACTGGTAACAGTCATGACTGTGGGGTAGCTGCATTGTGCTACCGGAAACAGTCACGTCTCTGGGGTAACTGCGCTGTGCTACTGGTAACAGTCACGTCTGTGAGGTAACTGCGTAGTGCTACCGGTAACAGTCACGTCTGTGGAGTTGCTGCGCTGTGCTACTGGTAACAGTCACATCTGCGGGGTAACTGCGCTGTGCTACTGGTAACAGTCACATCTGTGGGGTAGCTGCGCTGTGCTACCGGTAACAGTCAGGTCTGTGGGGTAGCTGCACTGTGCTACTGGTAACAGTCACGTCTCTGGGGTAGCTGCGCTGTGCTACCGGTAACAGTCACGTCTGTGGGGTAGCTGCGCTGTGCTACTGGTAACAGTCACGTCTGTGGGGTAGCTGCACTGTGCTACTGGTAACAGTCACGTCTGTGGGGTAGCTGCGCTGTGCTACCGGTAACAGTCACGTCTGTGGGGTAGCTGCACTGTGCTACCGGTAACAGTCACGTCTGTGGGGTAGCTGTGTTGTGCTGCTGGTAACAGTCACATATGTGGGGTAGCTGCGCTGTGCTACTGGTAACAGTCATGACTGTGGGGTAGCTGCGCTGTGCTACCGGTAACAGTCACGTCTGTGGGGTAACTGCGCTGTGCTACCGGTAACAGTCACGTCTCTGGGGTAACTGCGCTGTGCTACTGGTAACAGTCACGTCTGTGGGGTAGCTGCTGTGCTACCGGTAACAGTCACGTCTATAGGGTAGCTGCGCTGTGCTACCGGTAACAGTCACGTCTGTGGGGTAGCTGCGCTGTGCTACTGGTAACAGTCAGGTCTGTGGGGTAGCTGCGCTGTGCTACCGGTAACAGTCAAGTCTCTGGGGTAACTGCGCTGTGCTACTGGTAACAGTCACGTCTGTGGGGTAGCTGCACTGTGCTACTGGTAACAGTCATGACTGTGGGGTAGCTGCGCTGTGCTACTGGTAACAGTCACGTCTTTGGGGTAAATGGGCTGTAACAGTCACGACTGTGGGGTAACTGCGCTGTGCTACCGGTAACAGTCACGTCTCTGGGGTAACTGCGCTGTGCTACTGGTAACAGTCACGTCTGTGGGGTAGCTGCTGTGCTACCGGTAACAGTCACGTCTGTGGGGTAGCTGCGCTGTGCTACCGGTAACAGTCACGTCTGTGGGGTAGCTGCGCTGTGCTTTTGGTAACAGTCACGTCTGTGGGGTAGCTGTGCTGCCGGTAACAGTCATGACTGTGGGGTAGCTGTGCTGTGCTACCAGTAACAGTCGCGTCTGTGGGGTAGCTGCGCTGTGCTACCGGTAACAGTCACGTCTGTGGGGTAACTGCGCTGTGCTACCGGTAACAGTCACGTCTCTGGGGTAACTGCGCTGTGCTACCGGTAACAGTCACGTCTGTGGGGTAGCTGCGCTGTGCTTTTGGTAACAGTCACGTCTGTGGGGTAGCTGTGCTGCCGGTAACAGTCATGACTGTGGGGTAGCTGTGCTGTGCTACCAGTAACAGTCGCGTCTGTGGGGTAGCTGCGCTGTGCTACCGGTAACAGTCACGTCTGTGGGGTAACTGCGCTGTGCTACCGGTAACAGTCACGTCTCTGGGGTAACTGCGCTGTGCTACTGGTAACAGTCACGTCTGTGGGGTAGCTGCGCTGTGCTACCGGTAACAGTCACGTCTGTGGGGTAGCTGCGCTGTGCTACCGGTAACAGTCACGTCTGTGGGGTAGCTGAGCTGTGCTACCGGTAACAGTCACGTCTATGGGGTAGATGCGCTGTGCTACCGGTAACAGTCACGTCTGTGGGGTAGCTGCGCTGTGCTACCGGTAACAGTCACGTCTATGGGGTAGATGCGCTGTGCTACCGGTAACAGTCACGTCTGTGGGGTAGCTGCGCTGTGCTACCGGTAACAGTCACGTCTGTGGGGTCGCTGCACTGTGCTACAGGTAACAGTCACGTCTGTGGGGTAGCTGCGCTGTGCTACTGGTAACAGTCACGTCTATGGGGTAGATGCACTGTGCTACCGGTAACAGTCACGTCTGTGGGGTCGCTGTGCTGCCGGTAACAGTCACGTCTGTGGGGTAGCTGCGCTGTGCTACCGGTAACAGTCACGTCTGTGGGGTCACTGTGCTGCCGGTAACAGTCACGTCTGTGGGGTTGCTGCGCTGTGGTCGCTGCGCTGTGCTACTGGTAACAGTCACGTCTGTGGGGTAGCTGCGCTGTGCTACTGGTAACAGTCACGTCTGTGGGGTCGCTGTGCTGCCGGTAACAGTCACGTCTGTGGGGTTGCTGCGCTGTGGTCGCTGCGCTGTGCTGCTGGTAACAGTCACGTCTATGGGGTAGATGCGCTGTGCTACCGGTAACAGTCACGTCTGTGGGGTAGCTGCACTGTGCTACAGGTAACAGTCACGTCTGTGGGGTAGCTGTGCTGTGCTACTGGTAACAGTCACGTCTATGGGGTAGATGCGCTGTGCTACCGGTAACAGTGACGTCTGTGGGGTTGCTGTGCTGTGCTACAGGTAACAGTCACGTCTGCGGGGTAGCTGCGCTGTGCTACAGGTAACAGTGACGTCTGTGGGGTCGCTGTGCTGTGCTACAGGTAACCGTCACGTCTGTGGGGTCGCTGCGCTGTGCTACTGGTAACAGTCACGTCTGCGGGGTAGCTGCGCTGTGCTACAGGTAACAGTGACGTCTGCGGGGTCGCTGTGCTGTGCTACAGGTAACAGTCACGTCTGCGGGGTAGCTGCGCTGTGCTACCGGTAACAGTCATGTCTCTGGGGTAGATGCGCT
The DNA here is from genome assembly GCF_028390025.1 of Pseudophryne corroboree. Taxonomy (NCBI): domain Eukaryota; kingdom Metazoa; phylum Chordata; class Amphibia; order Anura; family Myobatrachidae; genus Pseudophryne; species Pseudophryne corroboree. The sequence goes on from NC_086454.1 coordinate 18,003,801, forward strand.
GTGCTACCGGTAACAGTCACGTCTGTGGGGTAGCTGCGCTGTGCTACCGGTAACAGTCACGTCTGCGGGGTAGCTGCGCTGTGCTACTGGTAACAGTCACGTCTGCGGGGTAGCTGCGCTGTGCTACTGGTAACAGTCACGTCTGTGGGGTCGCTGTGCTGTGCTACAGGTAACAGTCACGTCTGCGGGGTAGCTGCGCTGTGCTACCGGTAACAGTCATGTCTCTGGGGTAGATGCGCTGTGCTACCGGTAACAGTCACGTCTGTGGGGTAGCTGCGCTGTGCTACTGGTAACAGTCATGTCTCTGGGGTAGATGCGCTGTGCTACCGGTAACAGTCACGTCTGTGGGGTAGCTGCGCTGTGCTACCGGTAACAGTCACGTCTGTGGGGTCGCTGCACTGTGCTACAGGTAACAGTCACGTCTGTGGGGTAGCTGTGCTGTGCTACTGGTAACAGTCACGTCTATGGGGTAGATGCGCTGTGCTACCGGTAACAGTCACGTCTGTGGGGTAGCTGCGCTGTGCTACTGGTAACAGTCACGTCTATGGGGTAGATGCGCTGTGCTACCGGTAACAGTCACGTCTGTGGGGTAGCTGCGCTGTGCTACCGGTAACAGTCACGTCTGTGAGGTAGCTGCGCTGTGCTACTGGTAACAGTCACGTCTGCGGGGTCGCTGTGCTGTGCTACAGGTAACAGTCACGTCTGCGGGGTAGCTGCGCTGTGCTACTGGTAACAGTCACGTCTGTGGGGTCGCTGTGCTGTGCTACAGGTAACAGTCACGTCTGCGGGGTAGCTGCGCTGTGCTACCGGTAACAGTCATGTCTCTGGGGTAGATGCGCTGTGCTACCGGTAACAGTCACGTCTGTGGGGTAGCTGCGCTGTGCTACCGGTAACAGTCACGTCTGTGGGGTCGCTGCACTGTGCTACAGGTAACAGTCACGTCTGTGGGGTAGCTGTGCTGTGCTACTGGTAACAGTCACGTCTATGGGGTAGATGCGCTGTGCTACCGGTAACAGTCACGTCTGTGGGGTAGCTGCGCTGTGCTACTGGTAACAGTCACGTCTATGGGGTAGATGCGCTGTGCTACCGGTAACAGTCACGTCTGTGGGGTAGCTGCGCTGTGCTACCGGTAACAGTCACGTCTGCGGGGTAGCTGCGCTGTGCTACTGGTAACAGTCACGTCTGCGGGGTCGCTGTGCTGTGCTACAGGTAACAGTCACGTCTGCGGGGTAGCTGCGCTGTGCTACTGGTAACAGTCACGTCTATGGGGTAGATGCGCTGTGCTACCGGTAACAGTCACGTCTGTGGGGTAGCTGCGCTGTGCTACCGGTAACAGTCACGTCTGTGGGGTCGCTGCACTGTGCTACAGGTAACAGTCACGTCTGTGGGGTAGCTGTGCTGTGCTACCGGTAACAGTCACGTCTGTGGGGTCGCTGCACTGTGCTACAGGTAACAGTCACGTCTGTGGGGTAGCTGTGCTGTGCTACCGGTAACAGTCACGTCTGTGGGGTCGCTGTGCTGCCGGTAACAGTCACGTCTGTGGGGTCGCTGTGCTGCCGGTAACAGTCACGTCTGTGGGGTTGCTGCGCTGTGGTCGCTGCGCTGTGCTACTGGTAACAGTCACGTCTATGGGGTAGATGCGCTGTGCTACCGGTAACAGTGACGTCTGTGGGGTCGCTGTGCTGTGCTACAGGTAACAGTCACGTCTGCGGGGTAGCTGCGCTGTGTTACAGGTAACAGTGACGTCTGTGGGGTCGCTGTGCTGTGCTACTGGTAACAGTCACGTCTATGGGGTAGCTGCGCTGTGCTACTGGTAACAGTCACGTCTGCGGGGTAGCTGCGCTGTGCTACAGGTAACAGTGATGTCTGCGGGGTCGCTGTGCTGTGCTACAGGTAACAGTCACGTCTGCGGGGTAGCTGCGCTGTGCTACTGGTAACAGTCACGTCTGCGGGGTAGCTGCGCTGTGCTACTGGTAACAGTCACGTCTGTGGGGTAGCTGCGCTGTGCTACTGGTAACAGTCACGTCTGTGGGGTAGCTGCGCTGTGCTACTGGTAACAGTCACGTCTGTGGGGTAGCTGCGCTGTGCTACTGGTAACAGTCACGTCTGTGGGGTAGCTGCGCTGTGCTACTGGTAACAGTCACGTCTGTGGGGTCGCTGCGCTGTGCTACTGGTAACAGTCACGTCTGTGGGGTAGATGCGCTGTGCTACCGGTAACAGTCATGTCTCTGGGGTAACTGCGCTGTGCTACTGGTAACAGTCACAGTCATCTTATATGTCTTTAGACTTTAGACCATGCCAGTAATATGCCACCAGATTGTCCTTCATTATCCTGTTACAATAAGTCATGTATCTGTATAATGTCCCACAGATACTGCAAATTCTGAAAGTAAAAGAAGTGCGGCCATTCTGCTGTTTCATCGTGTGTAATAGATAAAGGGCGGTATCTCCCTGACTGTAATTTATCTTTGGATAAGGTGCGGCCGGAGATGTAACCACAAGTTAAACAGAAGAAAAAATTCCTCTGTGGTCAAATATCACAGTAAAACCTGCTCCAATTGCCCATGTCACATTCCCAGTAATAACATATTATATAACAGATGGCACAGTGACATATGTGACATACATGTGAATAGAGGGGGTAATTCAGACCTGATCGGTCGGGTGCGTGTTTTGCATCCCTGCGATCAGGTAGGGGAGGGTATTTGCTGTATTCAGGTGTGCGATCGCATTTGTTGGAGAGATGCACACGTATGAGTTTGTGCAGCCTCTGCTCAGCCCAGGACTTACTCAGCCGCTGCGATGATCGGGGCTGGAGCTGACGTCAGGAACCCTCCCTGAAAACGCCTGGTCCCTCCCGCTTTTTTCCAGACACTCCTACAAAATGATCAGTTGCCACCCACAAACGGCCTCCTCCTATCTGTCACCTTGCGCGATCGCTTTTTTTAGCACCAACCCGTCGCTATGCACAAATGCCCGGTGCAGTCGTCCGACGCGCCGGTACATTGCGGTGCACACGCATGAGCAGTACAGACCCGATCGCCCGCTGTGCGAAAACGCAGCCTAGCGATCAGGCCTGAATTACCACCAGAGACCTTCGTCAGGACTTGAGGCAATGACTTGTGCTGAGGCAGGTTCCACGGTTCTCCGATCTGCAGGGAGACCTCCTGACCTTCATCCAGGGCGACCATTGTGCTGCCTAGATGCCCAATTGTGTCTTGAGGATGGTAACTAATGGTAGGTACACACTAAGATTATAGAAACATTGCAATTTTAGTTTTTCTCCTTAGAGCTGAAGCGATTCCATGAACATCTGATAAGGATGGAGAGGGTGACCTTCCGGTGCCCCGCCGGCTTGCTCTAATCAAATAACTGGAGACGAGACTGGTAATTTTGTGCAAAGAATAAATGGTCACAGCTTTATTTCCACCTAATACCAAAAACACACCATTGCAGGGTAAAAAAGGAGAGGAAGCGGTGCACGGCTCTCCCGCTGTTTAGAGAAACGCCTGGGGCATGCCTTACGCCGCCTTACCGGCAACGGCCACGCCCCCTCCCCGCCTGAGGCGTACCCGGCCCGCCCATGCGGGCCGTCTGACCACGCCCCCTGCGCTGGGGGACCAGCTACCATGCGCATAACACCCTACCACGGCGCGCAACCCGTATGGCCCCTGCCGCATTTAGCTGGAACCAGGCGTACGGCCTACTAATTGGTGACTTATGCGAGGCATTCTGACAATCCCCCCTTACCATGCCTTGTGCACCGCTCCTTCCCCGCAACCCGCTGTGACAAGAAAATACAAACGATTTACACCAAACCATGTTTATTGCGATAAAACAAAACACCGTAATAACTTCTCACAACGTGTCATTTATTAGCAAGCGACGAAAAAAAAAAAACTGCCTAAGTCCTGCGCTCCCTTGGCCCGTTCCCCTGTCCTAGCTACTACCGACCCTGTTCCTTGCCAACTCAGGGCGGGTGGGTGGGCTTCCTTTCCTGTGTGGGGAAAATGGAGCTATTAACTCCCTCCCCCCCGGCTGCTGCTTTTATCTGCCTCTCCCTCCTCACCCCCCCCCCCCCACACCTCTGGGCCGCATCTTTTACTGGCCCAGGGCTCCCTGCAGGTGATGAAAAGGGGAGGGGGTCCCGCCTCCCTGCGGCCAACCCCCCCTCCCCCGGCATTCGTGCCTTTGGGCCGCCCGGCACCCCTCCTCCTTATCCCGCTGCGGCGCCATTGCTGCCCCCTTCGCCCCTGTTTCCAGTGTACACACTACTCAATTATCATCCTTATCTGACCGATAAAAGTCCCTTAAGATTGTTGAAGTGGCGTTTTAAATGCACTATGGGGCCGGCTCAGACCTGGTTGCTAGGCTGCGTTTCGCACAGCGGGGGATCAGACACAAACTGCGCATGCATATGCACCGCAATGCGCAGGAGCGTCGCATGGGTACAAAGCAGATCGCCGCTCAGCGATGGATTTGTGCGAAGGATCCATTTACACGGGCGATCGCAAGAAGATTGACAGGAAGAGGGCGTTTGTGGGTGTCAACTGCCCGTTTTCAGGGAGTGTTTGGAAAAACGCAGGCGTGTCCAGGCGTTTGCAGGGCGGGTGTCTGACGTCAAATCCGGTCCTGAACAGCCTGATGTGATCGCAGCGGCTGAGTAAGTCCTGGGCTGCGCAGAGACTGCACAAGATCTGTTTGTACAGCTCTGCTACACATGCGTTCACACACTTGCACAGCTAGAATACACTCCCCCCATAGGCGGCGACTATCCGATCGCAGGGCTCCAAAAATCGCTGCCCAGGGATCAGGTCTGAAATACCCCCTATGCTGGCACTATCGGCACACAATCTGCCTCTCCAGACCAACAAATGTTGTGCAGCACTTCTGATATCGGGGAGCAGATCCAAAGGGTTTTAAAACAACCATTGTCCCTCAAGTGCTGTGTTTACACTACAATAATCTGTACAATAAAAGACTGGACAGCTGAGAATCTGTTCGGCCCAACTGTACAGTGTGCACCCAGCTTAAGTCCAGCCTGCTCCCTTTCCTCTGCCAAATCAGTGTTCAGTTAAAAGCCCTGGAAGCTTAAACCATTATTGTCAGATTATGCCAAACACCCACTGAATCCTTCTGGCAGTCCTCAGGCAAGTAGGAGTCTTCCCACTGCAGTAATTCTGACTTTTCATGTTTCTTCCCGGTTATGGTGCCCTGCATTCAATAATTAAATATGTTACATTGTTTTGTTTTATTACACAACTTCTCTATTAATGCCAAGTAAACCTGTGCGCGCCCCTCGCTATGCTGTTGACCCCTCGCCATTCCTTTGAACCCCCTATCATGACTTGGATCTCTCACCATGCCTTGGACCCCCTCAACATGCCTTTAATATCTTGCCATGCCATAGATATTTTGCATTCTTCTGATCCCTTTCCATGCCTTGGACCACTTATATGCATTGGGCTCCTTATCATGCCTTGTACCTCTTTCCATACCTTGGACTCCTCACCATGCGTTGGATTCCTCACAGTGCATTGGACCACCTTCCATGCCTTTGACTTTTCTCCATCCCTTGTACTCCTTACCATGCCTAGGACTTTTTTTCATGCCTTGTACTCCTTACCATGCCTTTAACCCTTCGCCATGTCTTGGATTCTTCGCATGCCTTGGACTCCTTACCATGACCTGGATCCCTCGTCATGCCTTGGACCCCCTCAACATGCCTTGAATATCTTGCCATGCCATAGACCTCTTGCCATTCCTTGGACCCCTTTCCATGCCTTGGACCCCTTTTCATGCCTTGCACCCCTCACCATGCCTTTGATCGCTCTCCATGCGTTGGATTCCTTGCCATGCCTTGGACCACTTACCTTGCTCTTAACCATGCCTTGGACCCCTTGCCATTATCCTCACCATGCCTTGGACGACTCACCATGCCTTGGACCCCTCACCATGCCTTTGACCACTGTCCATACCTTGGACTTTTTTCCATGCCTTGTACTCCTTACCATGCCTTGGACCCCTTGCTATGCCTGGGACCCCTCACCATGCCTTTGACCACTGTCCATACCTTGGACTCCTCACCATGCCTTGGACCACTTACCATGCCTTGGACTTTTTTCCATGCCTTGTATGCCTTACCATGCCTTGGACCCCTGGCCATGCCTTGGACCCCTTGTCCTGCTTTGGACCTCTCACCATGCCTTTTACCCTTCCCAAGTCTTGGATTCCTTGCCATGCCTTGGTCCCCTCACCATGCCTTTGATTTCTCATCCTTACCTTGGACTCCTCACCATGTCCTGGACCCCTCACCATGCCTTGGACCACTTTCCATGCCTTGTACTCCTTACCATGCCTTGGACCTCTGGCCATGCCTTGGACCCCTTGTTATGCTTTGGACCCCTCAACATGCCTTTAACCCTTTGCCATGTTTTGGATTCCTCGCCATGCCTTGGACTATGCTGTTTGCACATTGCAGCTGTCTCCATATTATTCTGGTACTGAAACCACTGATGGAAAGATTTTGGAAAGCACTAGATCCGTCACATGAGTTGAAAAGAAATATAGAGGAGGTCACTGACTGGATGCTGTTGTGGTCTGTTTGGAAAATGGCCATTTCTCCTGTCAGTCATCCTCTACTGTACATTGGCCCTCATTCCGAGTTGTTCGCTCGTTATTTTCCTTTGCATCGGTGCGATTTTCCGCACTGCGGCTGCGCCAAGTAAATTTGCTAAGAAATTTGATATTTTACTCACGGCATTACAAGGTTTTTTCTTCGTTCTGGTGATCGCAGTGTGATTGACAGGAAGTGGGTGTTTCTGGGCGGAAACTGTCCGTTTTATGGGAGTGTGTTATGAGCCACGGCTGTGGCTCATTTCCATTTTTGCATTTTGGTTATGTATTTTATGTTATACTTCTGTTCATGTTCCCCGTGGGTGTCATGGGGTGCTCGGAGCTCCCCCTTAAGGAGGGGATACTGTTATGAACCACAGGTAGTGGTTCATTCCTATTTTATGTTTATAAAGTTGTCTTGCATGCCAGGATTTCCTGTTGCTCTGTTTTAGAATACTCTTGTCTGCTGCCGCTGGTGAGTCTGTGTAATTGCAGCTTGTTCCCATGTGTTCAGCCTCACCTGGCTGCTAATTGCATCTTGTCAGTTTGGAGTCATGCAACAGGGCAGCTGCATGAGATTATTAATTAGGCCTCTCTGTTATATGCTGGCTGACTGCAATTCACAGACGCTGGTGATATTTCTGGGTATCCGGTCTGCTTGAGTTCTGAGCTTGGTTCCTGCTAGTTCCTGAGCTTCCTGTGTCGATTCCTGTGTCAGTCCCTGTGTCGATTCCTATGTCTGATCCCGTGTCCTGCCGTGAGGCGTTCCTGTCCTGAGGTCCAGTGCCTTTGCCTGTGCCTGGTCAAGTTTCTGGCTTCTTGGTGTCCACCGGTCTTTCGTTTGGGATTCTGCCTGTCCTCCAGTTCTAAGAGTCTGTGTCAGCAGCATTGGGAGTTCCTGTCCGTTTGCCAGTATTCGTACCGGTTCCGTGAGTAGCGGCTCTGCCGCGTCCATAGGCCTAGGCCGCTGTATTTCATTATTATTTCTGTCACTGGTGTTTTGCAGAGGGTTCTGCTTATGCTGTCACCACTGGTACACAAAAGTATTGTGTGGGCGTGTGGTCAGCATTTCCTTTGTTGTTCTTTTCCTTTGGTGGCAAACCGCACATACATTTAGTTTTAGGCTAGTTAGTAGCCCCTGGCTTTTGGTTGTTTCAGTAAGAGGGCCCCTTGTTATCACCCTGTCTCGGTACACTCTTTGTCTCTCATTAAGACCTGAGGGGGCATCGAAGTTGGGCAGACGTAATCCGCCCTTCAAACGCGGCTGCCATGGGCTCAAGCAACCATAGTCTCGCAAGAGTGTACTGACAGCACGGGCGAGACAACGGAGATAGGGCGCCAGGGGCTATTCCCTTTCCATTCCCCTTTCCCAGCATTACGTTCCAGTGCTCCGGTCCTTGCAATAAGATCTCCTCAGACCAGAGTGCTGGAATCATAACATTATCACCAGCCATACCACAAAAAAGAAATAAAACTTTTTTTCTTTTTTGGCCCAGTCCAGTGTCTAGTCTAGAATCCAGTCCGGTGTTTAGAATCCAGTCCGGTGTTTAGAATCCAGTCCGGTGTTTTTAAAAAAAATCCAGTCCGGTGTTTTAAAAAAAAATCCAGTCCGGTGTTTTAAAAAAAAATCCAGTCCGGTGTTTAAAAAAAAATAAAAAAAAATTAGTCTTGTTTTGTCTAGTCTTGCCTTGTCTAGTCTTGCCTTGTCTAGTCTTGCCTTGTCTTGTCTAGTTTTAAATCCTCCTATGTCTACTATGCAAGCCCTGCAGGCATCTCTCTCAGCCCTGAACTCTGCTTTCAGTGCTTTGAGACCAGAGCGACTAGGAGTTTTGCAGCAGTCCTTAAAGCAACTGCAAAACCTTCTGACCAAAATCTTGCTCATCTTGCCAGAAGTCGTTGAGAGTACATCTATCTCTAAAGAGACTCTTGTTCACAGTATGGTGACAAGAGAATCCTCTGGTTTAATTGAAGAGAAAAAGGTTTAAAAGTTTTCTGCGGCCCAGGCTCTCAGAAGAGGAGCGTCTGCGTCGCAGAAACTTAAACTTATGCCTATATTGTGGGGGTTTAGGCCACTATCTGCAGACCTGTGAGTTGCGCAAGCCAAAGTGTGGTGACGAGTCTTGCCCTCTGGCCAAGTTGAGTCAGGATACAAGACCTACTCATGTCTCTACTGTGGCAGAGGTACTTGTCACACAACCCACACTAAAAAGCTCTCTGTCCTATAATTGGGGTCCTTGGGCAAGGGAGCCCCATTATAGATTTAGGAATCAAAAGAGAATGTTTCTCTCCTCTCTTGAGGTTCCTGTTGAAGCAGAGTTGCAAGCCCCTGGAGTGGTGCCCGATGCCCAGGTTCCTGGAGTGGTGCCCGTTGCCCAGGCTCCTGGAGTGGTGCCCGTTGCCCAGGGTCCTGGAGTGGTGCCCGTTGCCCAGGGTCCTGGAGTGGTGCCCGTTGCCCAGGGTCCTGGAGTGGTGCCCGTTGCCCAGGGTCCTGGAGTGGTGCCCGTTGCCCAGGGTCCTGGAGTGGTGCCTGTTGCCCAGGTTCCTGGAGCGGTACCCGATGCCCAGGTTCCTGGAGCGGTACCCGATGCCCAGAGTGCTGGAGCGGTACCCGATGCCCAGAGTGCTGGAGCGGTACCCGATGCCCAGAGTGCTGGAGCGGTACCCGATGCCCAGAGTGCTGGAGCGGTGCCCGATGCCCAGAGTGCAGGAGCGGTACCCGATGCTCTAGCTTATAGAGGGACATCAAATATTTTAGCTCGGGTTTCCATACCAGAAGGGGTCTCAGAAGCTGTTACCCCAGGTAGGGACTTGAAGAGCGCAACCCTAGAAAGGGTATCTGAAACCATAGTTCTAGAAGGGAACTCGAGAAGCAAAACCCCAGAAGGGATCTTTGAAGTAATATCCCCAAGTGGGGTCTCAAGAGACGCAGCCTCTAAGAAGGGTCTAGAGGTCGCTTCCCCAGGAAAGAACTTAAGAGGTGTAGCATTAGTGGAGGTGCTGAAGGTTATAGCTTCAGCAAAAGTTCCGGAAGTCATAGTCCCGGGAGAAGTTTCGATAATTATCGACTCAGAGAGGGAGGCCGATGGCTCGGTCCCAGTGCGGGAGGCCGACGGCTCGGTCCCAGTAAAAGAATCGGAGGCCACTGCCCCAGCGGGGTTCCCGGAGGCCACTGCCCCAGCTGGGTTCCCGGAGGCCACTGCCCCAGCGGGGTTCCCAGAGGCCACTGCCCCAGCGGGGTTCCCGAAAGTCACTGCCCCGGGTGGGGTTCAGAAAGTCACTGCCCCGGGTGGGGTTCAGAAAGTCACTGCCCCGGGTGGGGTTCAGAGAGTCTCAGCCTCGAGTAAGGTCAATAGTGACCAGGTCCTAGCAAAGCACTCCAGTCAGTCAGATGGGAAGGAAACAGATCCTGACTCTGATATCTCAACATCCATAATCTTTGATGGGGACTTAGCCCAATTTCTGGCGCTTTACAAACACTATTACATTATTATGTTGTCTAGACCATTTCTGGGCATCACTTCAGAGAACCTTGTGCTTTATCTGATTTATTCTTTTAGAGGAGAGCCTTTTGAGTAGGCGACCAGCCTAATGAAAGCTGAAGATCCCATTCTTCAGGATCCCCCAGCATTCAGTGATGCAATTGTTAAAAGATATGGTTCCAAAGAAATTGGTTCAGGTTCCTCTAAGTCACCCGTTTTGTCTGCTGAGAGTCCACCAAATACTGTAAACTCGGCACAAGAGTCCCAGCCCGTTGTTTTGACTGCAGGATGTGCTTTTCTGACTTCTTCTTCTTCTAATAGTACTTTGCCAGAAAGTTCAGCTCCCAAGGGTAAGAAACCTGTCTCTGATTTGAACGCAGCCTTGCTGGGTGGTACCATCAGTTCAGACAATGTTTGGGGAATTACCTTGGTCAGACCTAAAGAGCTTTGTAAAAAGAAGAAGAAGAAAAAGAAATAATTTTTGACTCTTGCCTTGATATAAAAAAAAATAAAAAAAGATTTTTTTTTTCCTTATCTTGTGTCCAGTGGCCACCGTCAGGGGGAGGGCACTGTTACAAGCTGTGGTTGCAGTTTGTTTCTGTTTTCGTGTCTGTTAGACCAGTGTGTCAGGTTTTTTTTTGTGTATCCCTTGTTTTGGATAGTCTGTATTTTGGGGTCCTTTGACCTCTCCTCAAGGGGGGGATAATGTTATGAGCCACGGCTGTGGCTCATTTCCATTTTTGCATTTTGGTTATGTATTTTATGTTATACTTCTGTTCATGTTCCCCGTGGGTGTCATGGGGTGCTCGGAGCTCACCCTTAAGGAGGGGATACTGTTATGAACCACAGGTAGTGGTTCATTCCTATTTTATGTTTATAAAGTTGTCTTGTATGCCAGGATTTCCTGTTGCTCTGTTTTAGAATACTCTTGTCTGCTGCCGCTGGTGAGTCTGTGTAATTGCAGCTTGTTCCCATGTGTTCAGCCTCACCTGGCTGCTAATTGCATCTTGTCAGTTTGGAGTCATGCAACAGGGCAGCTGCATGAGATTATTAATTAGGCCTCTCTGTTATATGCTGGCTGACTGCAATTCACAGACGCTGGTGATATTTCTGGGTATCCGGTCTGCTTGAGTTCTGAGCTTGGTTCCTGCTAGTTCCTGAGCTTCCTGTGTCGATTCCTGTGTCAGTCCCTGTGTCGATTCCTATGTCTGATCCCGTGTCCTGCCGTGAGGTGTTCCTGTCCTGAGGTCCAGTGCCTTTGCCTGTGCCTGGTCAAGTTTCTGGCTTCTTGGTGTCCACCGGTCTTTCGTTTGGGATTCTGCCTGTCCTCCAGTTCTAAGAGTCTGTGTCAGCAGCATTGGGAGTTCCTGTCCGTTTGCCAGTATTCGTACCGGTTCCGTGAGTAGCGGCTCTGCCGCGTCCATAGGCCTAGGCCGCTGTATTTCATTATTATTTCTGTCACTGGTGTTTTGCAGAGGGTTCTGCTTATGCTGTCACCGCCGGTACACAAAAGTATTGTGTGGGCGTGTGGTCAGCATTTCCTTTGTTGTTCTTTTCCTTTGGCGGCAAACCGCACATACATTTAGTTTTAGGCTAGTTAGTAGCCACTGGCTTTTGGTTGTTTCAGTAAGAGGGCCCCTTGTTATCACCCTGTCTCGGTACACTTTGTCTCTCATTAAGACCTGAGGGGGCATCGAAGTTGGGCAGATGTAATCCGCCCTTCAAACGCGGCTGCCATGGGCTCAAGCAACCATAGTCTCGCAAGAGTGTACTGACAGCACGGGCGAGACAACGTAGATAGGGCGCCAGGGGCTATTCCCTTTCCATTCCCCTTTCCCAGCATTACGTTCCAGTGCTCCGATCCTTGCAATAAGATCTCCTCAGACCAGAGTGCTGGAATCATAACAGAGTGTGTGAAAAAACGCTGCCGTTTCTGGGAAAAATGCGGGAGTGGCTGGAGAAACGGGGGAGTGTCTGGGCGAACGCTGGGTGTGTTTGTGACGTCAAACCAGGAACGAAACTGACTGAACTGATCGCAGTGTAGGAGTAAGTCTCGAGCTACTCAGAAACTGCTAAGAAATGTCTATTCGCAATTTTGCGAATCTTTAGTTCGCAATTCTGCTAAGCTAAGATTCACTCCCAGTAGGCGGCGGCTTAGCGTGTGCACTGCTGCGAAAAGCGGCTAGCGAGCGAACAACTCGGAATGAGGGCCATTGTACGCAGACACTTGCAGAAAGCTACAGTGGGGGTCACTGACTAGCTGAAAACACCATTTCACTATTAATCACTAGGGGTCTGATTCAGATGGGGCTGGAGGAGCTACTGCTGCTGCTTACATAGAAGCCGCATTAATAGCACTAATATGGTAATGCAGCAGGGGGCGTCACTGATCTGAACTGCATCCTACATTGGATCCATCTGCGATACCATTGGTTACCTGCAAGACCCATGGGATCACGCAAGCCAGTCACTATAGCTACAACAAAGAGGCTAGGAAATCTCCATCCATGGCTGGAGATCCTGACTCCGCCTGTCGCCGCCCGTCACGCTCCCTCCCCACCCCCAAGCAGCATCTGACTCTCAATCACTGACATATTGATACTTTTATGGTAGCAACAGGTCCTGAATCTTGCCCTATAAGTGTAGCTGGCACTGCGTCAACAAATGCACAATGTCTACTAATGATAGGACAAGGTCAGGTGTACTAAGCAGGTCACACACACTAGCCACCGACAAAATGTAAGGTCTACCCAGTAGGAACGCTACGTCCTTGGTACTTGGCTAAGGATTTCAGTGTAAACAGCAAGAACTTTGGTCCCCTGACTGACAGACTTGTTCAAGCAGGAAAGCTGATCGGTCACTGGCCTCTCAGATGTTTTACTCAAATCATTTGCTTTATAATTAAGCGTGACAGACAGAAGTTGTTAAACATCTAACAGCCGCAGGAAAGATATTAACTGAGAACATTGTTTACTCTTCCATTAAATCAAAGTCCAGTTAGGAAATTGCTGAAGTACAGGTTATCGTTCATGTACATAAAACACATCAACTAGGGAAAAATCCTGGTTTAAAGTGTTATCGTCGCACAGCGGAGGTAGCCATATTGTGCGCTGAAACCATAAGCATGATACTGAGGAAAGTGCGCCTCATGCCTTCCATGATGTCACCGGCTCTTAATAAAGGGAGAGGCTGCATTGCACTTTCAGTGATTTCACCGGCTCCTAGTGACTGGATAGGCTGCACTCTCAGTGATGTCACTGGCTCCTAGTGATTGGATAGGCTGCACTCTCAGTGATGTCACTGGTTCCTAGTGACTGGATAGGCTGCACTCTCAGTGATTTCACTGGCTCCTAGTGACTGGATAGGCTGCACTCTCAGTGATGTCACTGGCTCCTAGTGACTGGATAGGCTGCACTCTCAGTGATGTCACTGGCTCCTAGTGACTAGATAGGCTGCACTCTTAGTTATGTCACTGGTTCCTAGTGACTGGATAGGCTGCACTCTCAGTGATGTCACCGGTTCCTAGTGACTGGAAGGGCTGCACTCTCAGTGATTTCACCGGCTCCTAGTGACTGGATAGGCTGCACTCTCAGTGATGTCACTGGTTCCTAGTGACTGGATAGGCTGCACTCTCAGTGATGTCACTGGTTCCTAGTGACTGGATAGGCTGTACTCTCAGTGGTGTCACCGGTTCCTAGTGACTGGAAGGGCTGCACTCTCAGTGATGTCACTGGTTCCTAGTGACTGGGAAGGCTGCACTCTCAGTGATGTCACTGGCTCCTCGTGACTGGATAGGCTGCACTCTCAGTGATGTCACTGGTTCTTAGTGACTGGATAGGCTGCACTCTCAGTGATGTCACTGGCTCCTAGTGACTGGATAGGCTGCACTTTCAGTTATGTCACTGGCTCCTAGTGACTGGATAGGCTGCACTCTCAGTTATGTTACTGGCTCCTAGTGACTGGATAGGCTGCACTCTCAGTGATGTCACTGGTTCTTAGTGACTGGATAGGCTGCACTCTCAGTGATGTCACTGGCTCCTAGTGACTGGATAGGCTGCACTCTCAGTTATGTTACTGGCTCCTAGTGACTGGATAGGCTGCACTCTCAGTTATGTCACTGACTCATAGTGACTGGATAGGCTGCACTCTCAGTGATGTCACTGGTTCCTAGTGACTGGATAGGCTGCATTCTCAGTGATGTCAGTGGCTCCTAGTGACTGGATAGGCTGCACTCTCAGTGATGTCACTGGCTCTTATTGACTGGATAGGCTGCATCATCAAATATTCAAATCAAGAAAACAAAATTTGGACAACATAAGACCTGCACCCATACACGCAAAGCCCACACAATCTACTCAGCTACATTCCAGCAAAGCCACAGCCACTCTCTGACAATCTGTGTCAGGCCAATGAGGCACATGCCACTAATATTGGAATTTTGGGGAGACTAAATACGTAAATCTTGGCCTTCCCAGCAGGTCAGCACCTTTTAAATGCTTTGACTTTGGGCACTTACTGTACAGCCTTGACTATAGTTCTCCTAGTCTGGGTATTAGGGTCACTACGGGACCCGAGCGCTGTCCCAGAGTGTAGTGCGCATGCGCAGTTCTCTGGGAAAATGGTGTGGTGGCCATTTTCCTAGTGATTTGCTTACAACACATGCACAAAACACCGGGCAAATGGCCGCATAGCCTTTTTCCTGGTGATTTTTTAAGTGCTGCTGCTCCCGACGCGGGACTCCGGAGGGTAAGTATTGAAAAAATGGGTGCAGGATGTGTGGTGTGGGCCCTCCTGGACCCTGGGCATTAATACTGTGCGGCATATGTTTAAGGGGCATTATGTGTATAAGGACATTAATAATGTGTGGGACATTACTGGGTGGTATTATGTGTATAAAGACATTACTAATGTGTGGCATTATGTGTACAAGGTGCTCTACTGTGTGGCATAACGTATAGAAAAGGCTCTACTGTGTGGTCTAATGTGAATAAAGAGCAATATGGTGTAGTGTAATGTGAATAAGGAGCAATATGGTGTGGTGTAATGTGAATAAGGAGCAATATGGTGTGGTGTAATGTGAATAAGGAGCAATATGGTGTAGTGTAATGTGAATAAGGAGCAATATGGTGTGGTGTAATGTGAATAAGGAGCAATATGGTGTGGTGTAATGTGAATAAGGAGCACTACTGTGAGGAGTAACGTATATAAGGTAAAGGGGTACTACTGTGTGATGTAATGTGAATAAGAGACACTATTGCATGATATAATGTGAATAAAGTTGCACTACTGTGTGGCGTAATTTGAGTTGGGGGTACTGTTGTGTGGCCATGCCCCCTACCAGCAAAAACACGCCCCTTTTTGGGCTGCATACCGAATGTGCACACTGTTTCTATTTAAAATGTAGGGGGTAGAAGCACCAAAATGAGGACTACTATGGGCAAGGGGTGATAGTGTTGGGAAAGGGGCGCAGGGTCAGAAGCGGAACTAGCGGTGGTGCTAGGGGGTCACCAGCCAAAACCTTGCCTAGGGCATCATATTGGTTAGGGCCGGCTCTGATCTCTCTCCAAATTATTACTCTCCAAGGCTTAGTACATAGACCCCCTATGAATGACTGTCAGTCACAGACATTCTGTTTATTTATAGCAACATTGATATGAATGCATTTCTCTGCTCACATGACTGAGGCCCAAAGTGACCTCTGTCTGATATGTTGGGATTAGTGTCAGAGATAGGAGCGACAATAGTCTCATTACGGTCACTACTCCTTAGATGTAGGGTCCAAATGTTGAAGGCACATAGCGTCGCTGGCAGCCGTGTCTATTGGAAGTCCCATCTGCGACTTTGTGCTATAAGGTTCTTCCCCGGAGCACATCCTTGCGGCCGAATGTGCAAGGCCTGAGACTCCCACTGTCAGCGTCCGTACACGCAGTAATACCGACTGGTGCCATCAGTTGCTCCATGGGCTGAGGCATAAAGCGCCCACCGGGGGAATGCAGTGGCAGGGGCCCACGCTTAGGGGTGTGGCCAGCCAACACATAAGCTTGGCTAACCATCTGAGCATGCATGGTCTGGGCCCCTTGATAAATATAGTTCATGATGTAACATGTCCAATGTATTATTCAAGTGCACAGTCTGGAATATGATCCCCAGAGAAAGGGGTGCGCCCTTGGGCAATGGGGCCCACCGAGAGTTTCCCGGGTACCCCTGTAGGGTGGTCCAGCCCTGCCATGGTGCCATGGAAGCTTGCACAGCCATATGGGAGCTGCAGCTTCTCCGTCCCTGTACGGCCTCCAATGTGAGCGTCTGTGTACACAACCACTTTCATCAACAACCGCACGACACCAAATCACGCAAATAATGTGGACTATCTCTGTGTGTCCGCTAAGCCTCTCTTCCTACATCAATTCATTTTCTGGAACTCTGGGGTCTATGTACGAAGCCTTGGAGAGAGATAAAGTACCAGACAACCAGCTCCTAACGGCCGCGTTACAGGCTGTGCTTGAAAAAGACAGTTAGGAGCGGATTGGCTGGTACTTTATCTCCAACACTTAGTAGATAGACCACTTTATTTGTTGAAGTTCCTCAGTCCATAGCTGCACACTCCTAACCTTAGGTGAGCCTTTATCTACATCTAACGATAGCATTTACCACCAGGGTCAAGCTCTGAAGCCACCATAGAACCTGTCATACCTCCTGAGGATGCTTATACTTTATGAGTAATCCCTGCAAAATGACATTAATAAATCTGCCCTCAGTGTCACCCAAATGGACAGATCACTTCCTCCCACAATATCCTGAAATACTTTGTGCTGCTGATATCCTGATGATTCAATTGGTTATGGTTGTTCTAGCCCCATCTTCTTCAAAACTGGCTTTACATGGGCATTGAAAAATGCTAACAAGACCAAGGTGCTCTGACCCGGAATCTAAGGCAGCGTTAGCCCAGTGACTGCCGGAGAGGGCACTGCCAACCTAGACTGCGCATCCAATGGGAAGCCATTGCTATAACTGCAGCCCTATCTGTCTTCTATTAGCCGCAGCTGATGCCTGCTTGTTGATTAGAGTGCATATGTGGGAATGCGATCCTGCACATGCGTACATTTCAGATGGGCGAACCCCCTGACCCCCTTGGGAATAGTAGCAGGAGCCTTGGCATGGCCAGGCCTGGGCACTCCACCATCTTCTGCTCTTCTGTCTTGCCCGTGGGCTGAGACGGTGACCCTAGTCATCAACCTTACCTGTCCAGATTCATTACCTGGAAGTCTAACGATAACTCTCTCTAATGATCCCTGGGCTAAAACTACCCCCTCTAGAACATTGGCGCACATATGCCAAAGACCCCTCCTCAAATCTGGTGTGTGCCCCCTTAGTCCCCCCCTAGTTGCGGCCCTGCCAAAGACCCTTTCTCAACTGAATCAAGGTCCTCTTGAGATTAATCTAGAGATCAAAGAAAACCAACATTGCAGTTCTGGAACTAATTCCTGGCTCGGGGTGGATTCCTCTGCCTCCAGGTCCACCAGTACGTGGGCAGCATAGATTTGGGTTCCCTAATGGTAACGGCTAGTCCCAGCCCTCAGTACCAAACCCAAATAGGAGACTCAAGGTGCAGATACCTGTGCGCCAGCTGGTACATTGGATGTACTCTAAGCATTTCAAGAATTAGAAGGAAAAATGCTTTGAGGCCGGAATTACCTCTTCAGTGACCTGTTACCTCATTGATAAGATCACATCCGGAAAATTCTTCCTCAAACAGAATCTATTGATCGGTCAATGATTGACTATGAAGTATGAGCTGTGGCTGCGTCTTGTGATTAGGATACATAACTAGGCAGTAATAAGAGATAAGACAATGATTCACAGCTGGCAGTATGCTCATACCGGGCTGCGGGCACCCTTTCATCACCTGCGATATAGGTGCAGTAAAATGACTTACAGCAATCGCGTTCGCTCCTATGAAATGTATCACTGGTGTCCAATGTTTGAGTCTGTTTACAAGGACACATTGTTGCCAGGCAGGTGGCCCTGTATGTGTCACCTTTGGCTGTCCTGGTTTGCCCCGGACAGTTCCAGTTTTTGACACTTGACATATTTAAAAGAGTTATACCCATAAATAACCCCCCCCCCCCACACACACACACACTATGTATTGGGTAAGTGGCATGTTCTAGCAGATAACGTTATTCCACTGTACGGGTCATAAACCCCATCTGCTATATCCAATCAGAAAAGGTTTACCCACGCAGGTATCTCATTTTTATGGGGGAGATGTTCCAAAGCTTGGAGCGAGAGAAAGTGGAGAGAAATAAAATACTAACCAATCAGCTCCTGTTATTTTTCGAAATCAGCCTGAAACATGACAGTTAGGAGCTGTTTGGCTGGTACTTTATCTCTCTCCACTTTATTTCTGTTCGAGGCATAGTGCATAGACGCCACAGCCTGTAAACTGACAGTTAGGAGCTGATTGGTTGGTACAGTAGTTTACTCTCGCCATTTTATCCCTCCAAGCATTGATAAATCTCCCCCTGTGGATTCTGGATCATGGTTACAGCAGGGCAGACGGGGCAGTCGCCCGGGGACCCCAAACATAGCTAAATCACCAGCATGGGGGGCACTGTGGAATAACGTGAACTGGGCTTTCTGTGGGGCGTAATGTGAAATGGGGCAATCAGCTCCTAACTGTCATTTTTCAAACACGGCAGTTAAGAGATGATTGGCTGGTACTTTATCTCCGTCCAAGGCTTAGTAAATAGACCCCTTATTCTTTATTAATATTACCAGAATATCATATAAATGTTGTTGGTAGGGGCCCCCACAAGCTTGTTTCCTTCAGGCCTCCAGAAACCTTTATCTGGCCCTGGTATAAAAAAAAAAAAAATGACCCAAAAACAACCCAAGGTGTCTAATATCATCGCCATCTTCACCAGGGATGGAATAAGAGCCACATGGGCCTGGGGTACAAAATGTGAGAGGGGGAGGAGCTGTGACCAGTGCTGTGTGGGTGTGGCCATGACAAAGTGGGAGTGACCAGTGCTGTGTGGGTGTGGCCAGTGCCTCGTTCATAAAAGTAGAAAATTTGCCTCATTTTTGGACAGATTTATTAACAATTTTTTTTAACTAAAGTAATGTTAATATGGGTGTTTTCACACATCTTTTTACATTATTGTAGTATCACCGTTATAAGTATGGGAAATGTGATCTTGGTTACTAAAAAATCAGAATGAAAGGATTTGGAACAGTTTTTCACAAAAACTGCTCCAAAAGCCCTTTACAGGTTGAGTATCCCTTATCCAAAATTCAAAATCCCAAATTGTTGGGTCCCCTACTGAGATAATTGACATATGTATTATATACATTATCTATAAATATATATATATTTATAAACAATATATATAATAGTTATGTTGTTATCTCAGTAGGGGACCCAAAAACGTGGGATTTTGAATTTTGGATAAGGGATACTCAACCTGTAAAGGGCTTTTGGAGCAGTTTTTGTGAAAAACTGTTCCAAATCCTTTCATTCTGATTTTTTAGTAACCAAGATCACATTTCCCATACTTATAATGGGTTATGCAATTATGCAATTTACAAAAAAAAAAAAAAACTTTTTGGAGAACCTGGACCAGACCTCCATTTCACATCCCACCGTAGAAGGTGGCATTCCGGCTTCGCTGCTCCGCCTGGAAACTTCCAGCTCACCTATACCACTCCGAGGACTTACCAATCAGGTACAACTGCTGTTTTATCACTTCCAGGAACCCTGAGATCATGAGTCAGTATATTGCAATCACACTGGATTTTCTACCATATAAGAACTTACTATAGGTGTCTGGAGGCCGTTACAGGAACAGGAGAATGCGCCGCATTCGTTCCACTTCCATCCATTGCAGAAATAAGAGGCGGGGGCAGATTTATACCTGTCACTATCATTTTCATTGTTTTACATTGTTCTTTGTGATGAATTATGTGATTGTCTTTTAAGAATCTTTTATGAAATAATAATTTTTCATCTCATTTACATCTGGTAACATCTACATGTAATGGTATCCGGTCTCTGGGTCGACACAGTTATGTCGACAATGTCTAGGTCGACAGTAACTAGGTCGACAGAGCTTCTAGGTCAACAGGGTCTCTAGGTTGACAGGTCAAAAAGTCGACACAAGTTTTTCCGAATAAAATTATTTTTTAAATCTTTTTCATACTTAACGATCCATGTAGACTACGACTGGGAATAGTAAAGAGGCACCTTGCCCGAACCGCGAGCCATGCGAGGGGACACGGTGCATTAATTGGGGTTCCCCGTCACTCTACGGAGAAAATTACACCAAAACCCCCCCACAAAACTGATGTCGACCTTTTGACCTGTCAACCTGGAAACCCTGTCGACCTAGAATTCCTGTCAACCTAGTTACTGTCGACCAACAGTGGTCAACCTTCCATACCACACCCTTACGTAATTCTTCCTCAATAAGCGCTGTTTTCATTCTTGTTACATAACAACATACTTGCCTACCCTCCCGGAAAGGTGGGCTAGCCTCCCGCTTTCCCTGCTGCCCCTCCACGACCCTCCTCGGCCGTCCACAGCAGAGAACAAGTGTGCGGTCCGAGGGGGTCCGATGACGCGATTCGCGCTGAAACGCGTCATCGTAGCTCCGCCCCCCCCTGCTATACAGCACCTCTTTTCTCGGCACTGCATAGCAGTGACGCGATCCTGGTGCCACACCCCCGGACTGTCCACTACCCTGTTGGCCACGCCCTCTGACCGCCCATCCTGCTGCCGGCCACGCCCCCATGCACCTAAACGCTGCCTCCTCCCGAAGGAGGGTGCAGCAAAGTAGGTAAGTATACATAACAACTCTTATGTGGAGGCCCATTTTCGCCAGGGCCCCTAAACTCAGGGCCAGCAACTTCCCCAATTAGATATAAAAAACATTAATAAAGTGGTTTAATTACGGTTTAATTTAGCTTTAAGGCAGAATCCTGCCATTGTTGTTCCAAAATATGAAAGAATAGAGATTTTTATGAGTGACTGTACATACATAAGAATACACAACGGTACCCTATAAATTGCCAATGCTTATTCCTACTTTCACACACTCATATAATATTACTATAATCACTTCTTACAGTCCGGTTGGCAACTCATCAAACGTCTCTTCATTCCAGTATTTACTGTGGCTGTGGCAGGTTTATGGCCGCTGACTGTATAACGCAGATAAGATTATAGGAATTTGCTGCAGTTGAGAAATGACGATTTACTGGTCTCCCAAATAACACCATAGATATGAAAGCCACTGTAAGAAATGTGCGTCCGCATTTTGCGTATAACTCTTTAGTGTAAACGTGTGAGCGCAAATCTAGAAAGTTTGACTATTGCTGGCACATTGAAAAGCAGCCAATCCCGCGTATCCCGAGAATCCCGGAATTTACAGTTTTCCAATCCCAATACCCAGGATTAAAAAAATGGCCCGGGATTGGCCACCCTAGGGGGAGGGTGTGCCCGCTGTCCAGAGGAGGCGGCCCTGATACGTGACTCTTTGCTAGTCACTAACAAAAGGCCAAACATGGATATAGGAGGAGCTCAGCAGAATCCGGAGTAAAATATGTGCCCATGTGCCAACCTTAGCGAAAGATAGTCATATATGTCAAGTAAAAAGGATGTATTTATTAAAGCTCAGAGTGGGATAAAATTATGAGAGATAAAGTACCAGCCAATCAGGTTCTGCCTAACATTTCACAGGCTGTTTAAAAAAAAAAAAAGACAGTTATGAGCTGATTGGTTGATACTGTATCTCTCACAATTTGTTCTCTCTCCCACGTTTGATAAATACCCCCAAGTGACATTCTATTTCTTTCTCCTAGAAATTACAATAGTCCTTCTTTTAATTTAGATACTGAATTGTGTTAGCTGATTGGGCTCTTCAACACCCTAAGGCCAAAGGCAGTTGTCTCCGCTGCCGGAACCCTGAGCCGCCCCTGCTCGGATGGGTCATTTGCATTTAGGAGAACAGGCAGTTGGGAAAAGACTCTTATCAGTGTCAGCGGTTACTATACAGGTAAATAATCAGACTTTCACCTTTCCCACTGCCCAGCCAGGTGACACATAGATCCTCGCCGTGGTGGCTTGGGCTGCGGCTTTCCGTTATTAGAAGAACGTCTTGCCTTTATGTCCCACCCCTGTGGCAAGTGCAACTGTGTCCACGTCGCCCAATAAATTGTTCATTTTTTATTTTTTTAAGTCTCATGGTGTAAGTAGATTTTGATTGAGTTTATCCCGGTGGCTGGTTTTATAATATCGTTTCACGCACTTGTAGTGTAAAATAATGTTTTTTTGCACAGAGTGTTTTGTGTGACTGTTGGTGGCTGAAGGTCCCTGATTCTAGTTAGGAGTCCGGGAACTCCTCAACCACCGGCACCGTTTACAGTGCGTACAGAATCTCATCTCCCGGTCATTACATGTATATGTACAGTGTGTGTATAACTGTGCACGTGTGTAAACGTGTGCTTGTATGTACATGCCATGCAGAGGTACAGTAAGTCATTTGTAAATCATCTGTGATCTGTCGGTGTTTGCTCACAGAGGCCTTATGTGCGTCGGGGCTCCGGCCAACGTCTCATGTACTAGCCGACCTCTGAGATTTGCTTTGGAAAAGTTTCATTACACACACTGAGGGTCATTCAGAGTCAGACGTAAACACAATTTGTGGACTTGCGTTTATTTTAGTGCGCACTCCGGACAAGCGTCGGTGTATGATTAAGGTGCCGCCACCAGTCCTGGAAATGGAGAGTAAGCTCTTGAGGGTGGACCCGGGGAGAGGATGATGACAATAGGGTTATGCTGCAGGGGGAAGGTCAGGGTTAAGCTGGGTCAAACCACCAGCCGATATGTTACAAGCCCGTCGACGGGTGTGTACCCCCCATGTCTGTGAATGGCATTGTTCATAGACATATCGCGTCAGCCCTGCAGCATACCCAATGGGCGATAATCTATAGATATATCGATACATCTGGCTGTGTGTATGGGCAGCCTGCTGACCACCTGTACGTACACTTACTGTAAGGACCAGTGAGTGACATCACAACTGGGCGGGCACATTTAAATGCCCACCCAGTTGTGATGTCAGGCACAACACATCAGGCAGATGATTGGTAAGTGTATATATAGGTTTGCAGATCAGCCGACCCGCTGGTCCAGTGTATACCCAGCTTTAGGGAGGGTACTACTAAAACATAGTATACATGGGAAACTAAGGGCTCCACCATGACAACCTGCAGAGACCCACTGACCACTAGTCCACTGACAACTGGGCATTACATCCTTTTCCACTGGGAAATCAAGACACCAATTTCTGGCCTTATGGTGCAAAGTATTGCTAAAGCTGTTTTAAGGCAAAAACAAAAACTTTTTGCCGCCACATATGGTACGTATGCATTAGCTGTAATGTATTTCCTTTGTGTTATAAAACAACGCCTCCATCAGTAAAACCACGCCTCCATCAGTAAAACCACACCTCCATCAGTAAAACCGCGCCTCCATCAGTAAAACCACACCTCCATCAGTAAAACCACACCTACATAAGTAAAACCACGCCTCCATCAGTAAAACCACGCCTACATCACTAAAACCACGCCACTATCAGTAAAACCACACCTCTATCAGTAAAATCATGCCTCTATCAGTAAAACCACGCTTCCATCAGTAAAACCACCCCTCTATCAGTAAAACCACCCCTCTATCAGTAAAACCACGCCTACATCAGTAAAACCACGCCTCTGTTGCTAAAACCACACCTCCATCAGTAAAACCATGCCTCCAGTCATATTCAATTCAGATCTGAGCCAGGTGTGTGAAGCGGGGGAGTCGCAGCTACAGACCAAATCTGAATATATCTAAAAAATATAGGTTTTTTCATGCATTTTGCTGCTCTGTTTGCCTCTGACTCGGGATAAGGCCCACTGTGCATTTCGCTGTAACAAAAACGTTTGACTTTTTTTTTTTTTTTGTAATATTATTAACCTTTATCTGAGATGTTTCTGCCTGGAACGGAATGAGCTACCGGGTACACAGCGCATTTCATGTGACCTGGACTTGTCCCTGCCCTGCACTCATCTGTCATCTCCCTCCCTCCCTGCTTTGTGCTCTACCCCTGGGCCGTGCAGTTTACCTGTAGAAAACCTTACATAGGTACCTGTCATGCAGTTTTGGAAAATCTAACATGAATTATCCCAGCCTGAGTACAAAGCCTAACTGCAATGTGAACTCATTAATACATATAACCTGATTGAGAAAATAAATCTGTGGCCTCTCGATGTGTGTCATAAATGCATTAGGCATCATGTAAATGAATTCTTGTCTCGGCACTAATTTCTGTGACCCTAATGTCATGTGATCACTCAGAGCCAATGGACTGGCAGCTGGCAGCTTGATGATGTCACAGGATTTCTCTCAGGAGCTCACTGAGCATGCTCCAGACAGCCCTGGGCCCTTTGCACTTTACATTCATGGAAGTTTATGCAAACCTGCAAAAAAAGGCGACTTCAGAATTAATTATAACGAAGTAATATAACTATATAAGTTTAGTGACGCGCTATCTGTTCAGATATCTCGTTACCGTGTGTAAGTGGCAGCTTATGCTGTAAATTGCATCTGTCATTACTAGATAATAAAACCATACAGTGTCAATGAACTTTTACCTCACCAGACGTTTGTACATGGCTGATGAAGAAGATCCGTGTTTGGACTTTGCATATAGTTGCTGTATGATATTAAGTTTTCTTCCCAATTGTATGTTTTTAGGGACAAATTCCCCTGCCTGTTTTTTATTTCACATTCTCTCAGCCTTACCCTTCACATACAGACCTGATGAAGGGGCTGCACTGCATGGGCCCTGCAAACCGGTTTAGTTTTGCGCTGTGATAATCCGCCCAGTGCGCACCAAGGTGCACGCCCACACCCCAGTCTCAGAAGAAATACAAGTACGCTTCAGTCTGCGGTGAGGCGGCGGAAAAATCTGTCAAGACACTATAGAGGTGTGTTACTAAAGGTTACGGCCAGTGTTCTTCCCAATGCTGTGTGACATCAACATATACAGTAGGTCCATATCATCACATACTGTACCTGGTTCAATCATGGGCACAACTGAGAATGATCAGGTCAGGATCAAGGAGTAATTCTCAAAAATCCGGGACATGACCCACCCAGAGCTGTGCATTCTCCCATAGCTACATAGGGGTATATTTACTAAAGTGAGAGTTTGTAAATGTTGCCCATAGCAACCAATCAGATTGTACTTACCACTTATCTAGCAGATAATAGAAGACAAGATAATAGCTAGAATCTGATTGGTTGCTGTAAATATACCCCATAGACTCAATTATAGATTGAGATCACTGTCTCTTTAAACGTTCCTGCAATAATAATTGTCGGCTCATGTACAGTAACTTGTCAGCCATTTTGTCCCCCTAGTACTATAGTTTGGATAGAACCGTTCCTGTGTAACTCACATTAAGTTTAGTGGTTTCTGCTATAACGTTCATTCATTTGAAACCTGGAAATTGATATATTTTGTAATTATGTCTCTTTCATTCATTATGAGATGTCTGTTTCTACCCACCAGTCTCTCCCACGAACGCCCCTATAAACGGCAGGGTGACGCACGGGAAGGACACCTTAGGAGGAATCGTCCTGACATGTTGCGGCTTTGTGATTCAGGAGGTGAACACCTTTAGACAAACGATCTCTCCCATAATAAAGGTGCTTAGAAATCCCTTTCATCTCCGACAGCCCCTCGTGCAGACACTGATGGTTTAGGGCGCTGCAGCTTTGATCTTAAATGACTGTAACCGGCATTTCTCTGTACCTGGGCCCATGTGCTGCGGCTTATTATCTGTCCTGCTGCTACAGGAGATGTTGGCTTAGGTTTCATGTGTGCTCATCTTCCTGGACAATGAGCCTTTAGCAGAAGACCTGCTGAGAAACGTTACTGAGGAACAAAGAATCCCGGAGCGGAGGAGTCTAGACAGACGTGTGTGCGTGCGATAAGGAATTGGCCTCAAGGCCATAGATCTATTAGTTTGGGTGTCCTGAAAGTCTATTAATGAGATACTCTATTATTCTTATGACTGTAGAGTATCTATTCTGAGCTATCCAGGTGCAAACATCTCCTTCCAGGTGCCGAATGGCCACGTTTCACCCAATCAGGCTACGCACATGTGTGACCAGACTGTAAACTGATTATGGTTTCACTGCTCAGGCCAAGTGTCAGTGTGTCATTGTTCTGGAGCCCCATGTGTCAGTGTGTCATTGTTCTGGAGCCCCAAGTGTCAGTGTGTCATTGTTCTGGAGCCCCAAGTGTCAGTGTCTCATTGTTCTGGGACCCCAAGTGTCAGTGTGTCATTGTTCTGGGACCCCAAATGTCAGTGTGTCATTGTTCTGGAACCCCAAGTGTCAGTGTGGCATTGTTCTGGAGCCCCAAGTGTCAGTTTGGCCTTATTTCAGGGACCCCAAGTGTCAGTGTCTCATTGTTCTGGGACCCCAAGTGTCAGTGTCTCATTGTTCTGGGACCCCAAGTGTCAGTGTGTCATTGTACTGGAGCCCCAAGTGTCAGTGTGTCATTGTTCTGGGACCCCAAGTGTCAATGTGTCATTGTTCTGGAGCCCCAAGTGTCAGTGTGTCATTGTTCTAGAGCCCCAAGTGTCAGTGTGCGATTGTTCTGGAGCCCCAAGTGTCAGTTTGGCCTTATTTCTGGGACCCCAAGTGTCAGTGTTTCATTGTTCTGGGACCTCAAGTGTCAGTGTCTCATTGTTCTGGGACCCCAAGTGAACGTGTCTCATTGTTCTGGGACCCCAAGTGTCAGTGTGTCATTGTTCTGGAGCCCCAAGTGTCAGTGTGTCATTGTTCTGGGACCTCAAGTGTCAGTGTCTCATTGTTCTGGGACCCCAAGTGAAAGTGTCTCATTGTTCTGGGACCCCAAGTGTCAGTGTGTCATTGTTCTGGAGCCCCAAGTGTCAGTGTGTCATTGTTCTGGAACCCCAAGTGTCAGTGTGCCATTGTTTTGGAGCCCCAAGTGTCAATGTGCCATTATTCTGAAGCCCCAACTGTCAGTGTGTCATTGTTCTGGAGCCCCAAGTGTCAGTGTCTCATTGTTCTGAAGCCCCAAGTGTCAGTGTCTCATTGTTCGGGAGCCCCAAGTGTTAATGTGCCATTATTCTGAAGCCCCAACTGTCAGTGTGTCATTGTTCTGAAGCCCCAAGTGTCAGTGTGTCATTGTTCTGGAGCCCCAAGTGCCAGTGTGTCATTGTTCTGGGGCCCACATGTCAGTGTGTCATTGTTCTGGGACCCCAGGTGTCAGTGTGTCATTGTTCTGGGACCCCAAGTGTCAGTTTGCCCTTATTTCTGGGACCCCAAGTGTCAGTGTTTAATTGTTCTGGGACCTCAAGTGTCAGTGTGTCACTGTTCTGGGACCCAAGTGAAAGTGTCTCATTGTTCTGGGACCCCAAGTGTCAGTGTGTCATTGTTCTGGAGCCCCAAGTGTCAGTGTGTCATTGTTCTGGAACCCCAAGTGCCAGAGTGCCATTGTTTTGGAGCCCCAAGTGTCAATGTGCCATTATTCTGAAGCCCCAACTGTCAGTGTGTCATTGTTCTGAAGCCCCAAGTGTCAGTGTCTCATTGTTCGGGAGCTCCAAGTGTCAATGTGCCATTATTCTGAAGCCCCAACTGTCAGTGTGTCATTGTTCTGAAGCCCCAAGTGTCAGTGTCTCATTGTTCGGGAGCCCCAAGTGTCAGTGTGTCATTGCTCTGAAGCCCCAACTGTCAGTGTGTCATTGTTCTGGAGCCCCAAAGGTCAGTGTGCCATTGCTCTAGAGCCCCAAGTGCCAGTGTGTCATTGTTCTGGGGCCCACATGTCAGAGTGTCATTGTTCTGGGACCCCAGGTGCCAGTGTGTCATTGTTCTGTAGCCCCAAGTGCCAGTGTGTCATTGTTCTGGGGCCCACATGTCAGTATGCGATTGTTCTGGGACCCCAGGTGTCAGTGTGTCATTGTTCTGGGACCCCAAGTGTCAGTTTGTCATTGCTCTGAAGCCCCACTGTCAGTGTGTCATTGTTCTGGAGCCCCAAGTGTCAGTGTGCCATTGCTCTGGAGCCCCAAGTGCCAGTGTGTCATTGTTCTGGGGCCCACATGTCAGTATGTCATTGTTCTGGGACCCCAAGTGTCAGTTTGCCATTGCTCTGAAGCCCCACTGTCAGTGTGTAATTGTTCTGGAGCCCCAAGTGTCAGTGTGTCATTGTTCTGGAGCCCCAAGTGTCAGTGTGCCATTGCTCTGGAGCCCCAAGTGCCAGTGTGTCATTGTTCTGGGGCCCACATGTCAGTGTGTCATTGTTCTGGGACCCCAAGTGTCAGTTTGTCATTGCTCTGAAGCCCCACTGTCAGTGTGTAATTGTTCTGGAGCCCCAAGTGTCAGTGTGTCATTGTTCTGGAGCCCCAAGTGTCAGTGTGCCATTGCTCTGGAGCCCCAAGTGCCAGTGTGTCATTGTTCTGGGGCCCACATGTCAGTGTGCCATTGTTCTGGGACCCCAGGTGCCAGTGTGTCATTGTTCTGTAGCTCCAAGTGTCAGTGTGTCATTGTTCTGGGACCCCAGGTGTCAGTGTGTTCTGGGACCCCAGGTGTCAGTGTGTTCTGGGACCCCAGGTGTCAGTGTGTTCTGGGACCCCAGGTGTCAGTGTGTTCTGGGACCCCAGGTGTCAGTGTGTAAATGTCAGTGTTTATTGGGAAGTCCTGTGAGTGCTGCCTGACAGTGATGTATGTTAGTTCCTGATTCTGTGTCAGATGGATCTCTGTTCACGGACGCAAATGGAAAGTTTTAGCACACGGCGCATGTACAGATGTGAATGGTCAGATGGAACTTGGCCAGTTCTGTCTCTCCATGAAATATGACGTTTCGGGTCTTAGGAGTGTATATGAAAACTCTGAACCATGCGGACGGGGAACAGAAGCCTGTTTGTGCCGCATGGAGCTGGTGCTATTGCAGATAATAATAATGACAGTTGCGGCAGCGGCCGGCGTATAATGAATGGTTTCCTGTTGCATTCTCATGAACCCATGCACAGTTTCACTCACTATTGCTGTTGCATTAAGCATTGAACATGTCCCATATAGACATTTGTACGGGGACAATATATAGAATAGCTCCCAGACTGCTGAGTTCTCGTGACTTGGAAGAATGCGGCCATGTTTGGTCACTGGACCCCCCCCCCCCCCCCCCCCGGTGCTCCGCATTACCCTGTGATGAAAACTGAGCTGATAATTGTTTTCCGTAGGTGTGCAGGGAAATGCTGACAAATGTTTGTCCAGGATGTGGGATGTTTCTCTTCCTGCGGTGACAACGCAGAGCAGGGTCTGTCTGCTGAACCGTCCCTGGAGAACTCACATAATGCACAAAACCACAAAGGGACATTCTTGTGGCATCGGAAAATTGCTTCTCCCTCTATTTATCTCCACAGCCCACAGCCAATCTGGCAGGCTGATACTTGAAGAATGCAACCTACGCCCAAAGTGAGGAATAGATAATAAGAATGTGCTATTTATTTGGGGAACTCTAACTAATGTTCCCAGATTTCCACAAAGAGACAACAAAAAGTTAGAACAAATAAATACAAAAATATAATGGAGAGGGGAGGACAAAAGCCCAACCTACAGGCACGTACCTCACGGTGGTCTGGGCCAGGGTGCAAAAGCAAAGGAATGAATGGAAAGCTTGGACCTTATCTTTGAGAACAAGGGTTCTCAAAACCAGTGCTCAAGTAGCCCCAACAGCAGGGGCTGGCTGGGCAGGGGGGCAGGGTGCCATCTATCCCCCCCCCCCCCACCGGGACAGTGCAATTTAATTGTTCCAGGGACGCCTGACCGCGGAGGCAGGCAGAGGATAGTCCTGCTCCCCCTGGCCACTGCTCAGCTAGAGACAGATATAGGGTAGCACAGGGGCAAGATTTTTTTTGTAAACTCCCACGTATTGAATGTATATACAGTATATAGGTACTGCCCATTTTTGCATTGCAGTCCCTATGAAAAGCTGGGCCACTTGCCCGCCAGGCTGAAAGTTGCCGGCCAGCCCCTGCCCAACAGGTCATGTTTTCTGGATGTTATTAATCATGCACAGGCGAGTTGATCTATTTTGCCGGTTCAGTAATTATCCCACCTGTTTCCATGGATAGAAATCCTGAATACATGACCTGTTGGGGGTTCTTGCAGACTGGAAATGAGAGTCGCTACACTAGGATACACACTGATTTTTCCATTGGCCATGATGTCAGCCATTTTGGATATAGTTCGGTCATCCTGGATTGTTCATTTGGCCGCTGAGGCGAGAAATAAGAGGCGAGGAATAAGAGCATATCTGCCTTACCGAAACGTATTGAAGACTCTCGAATTTTGGGAAGCCAACGCTAGCTATGGGTGTGATATCTTTTTGGAGAAAAGTGCTATCTAATTATAGTATTATTATTATTATTATTATTATTATTATATGTATGCTCATTGTTTATCTGTATAGATGAAGATATACAGCAGCTGGAACTGGATGATTTGTGGTGTCACCTTGGTATTTGGAACGTGCTTAACGTTAAGTGCCGGGAGATGAAGATCTCTTTAAAGTTCACCTGTTACCTGGAGCCTATTACCTGCTATAGCTGGCAGTTTTCTCATGACATTACTTCATCGCTGCAGATCCCCTGCCGCTTCTGTATGTGCAGCTATGTCCATTATTAATTAGATTTATCCTATACGCCATACTGAGTGTATGTATTATAATTATACTAAAGATGGAGCCGCACTCAACTACAGCGTCTCCATTGCAAACGTGCACTCCCGGCGTCACTGGGTGATCCGGCGCCTAGCCGCTCTATGGGAGTGCACTGAGACGCTCCCATTACAGCGAATGGGGCGCGTGCACGTCACGGACGTGCGTGCGGCCCAGAGGCTGCGATAGGCGTGCCTAGGTGGGCGCACCCCGGCACAGACGGAGCCACGATTAGTGTGGCTCCGTCTGTAGTTACCAGCCCGACAAAATGACGGAACAACATAACAGTAATCTCAGCGGCGGCACTTGAACTGTTCCGTTGGGCGCAATCTAGTGACCGCCGGCGCACAAAACACTTGAATTCCTCCCTTAGAGTTGTGGAGCAGCGTTAGGCTTTTATTATATAGGATTAGTACACTGCTCAAAAAAATAAAGGGAACACTAAAATAACACATCCTAGTCTGAATGAATGAAATATTCTTATTAAATACTTTGTTCTTTACGTAGTTGAATGTGCTGACAACAAAATCACCCAAAAATTATCAATGGAAATCAAATTTATTAACCCATGGAGGTCTGGATTTGGAGTCACCCTCAAAATTAGAGTGGAAAAACACACTACAGGCTGACCCAACTTTGATGTAATGTCCTTAAAACAAGTCAAAATGAGGCTCAGTAGTGTGTGTGGCCTCCACGTGCCTGTATGACCTCCCTGGGTCTGGGACTCAGGGTCGACAACAAAAAGGTCGACAAGCCTTAGGTCGACTCCAATTGGTCGACACACCTTAGGTCGACATGGACAAAAGGTCGACAGGAACAAGGTCGACATGGAAAAAGGTCGACATGGGTTTTTTATGTTTTTTGGTGTCGTTTTCTTCGTAGAGTGACCGGGAACCCCAATTAGTGCATTAGCGCTTCGCTCGTCATGCTTCGGGCATGGTGCCTTCGCTCCGCTACCGCTTCGCTCGGCACAGATTACCGTTCCAATCGTAGTAAGGTGTGTCGACTAATTGGAGTCAACCTAAGGTGTGTCGACCTTTTGTTGTCGACCTGGAGTCCGGATACCGACCTCCCTACAACCCACACAAGTGGCTCAGGTAGTGCAGCTCATCCAGGATGGCACATCAATGCGAGCTGTGGCAAGAAGGTTTGCTGTGTCTGTCAGCGTAGTGTCCAGAGCATGGAGACGCTACCAGGAGACAGGCCAGTACATCAGGAGACGTGGGGGAGGCCGTAGGAGGGCAACAACCCAGCAGCAGGACCGCTACCTCCGCCTTTGTGCAAGGAGGAACAGGAGGAGCACTGCCAGAGCCCTGCAAAATGAGTGACCTCCAGCAAGCCACAAATGTGCATGTGTCTACTCAAACGATCAGAAACAGACTCCATGAGGGTGGTATGAGGGCCCGACGCCCACAGGTAGGGGTTGTGCTTACAGCCCAACACCGTGCAGGACGTTTGGCATTTGCTAGAGAACACCAAGATTGGCAAATTCGCCACTGGCGCCCTGTGCTCTTCACAGACGAAAGCAGGTTCTCACTGAGCACATATGACAGACGTGACAGAGTCTGGAGACGCCAAGGAGAACGTCCTGCTGCCTGCAACATCCTCCAGCATGACCGGTTTAGCAGTGGGTCAATAATGGTGTGGGTGGCATTTCTTTGGGGGGCCGCACAGCCCTCCATGTGCTCACCAGAGGTAGCCTGACTGCCATTAGGTACCGAGATGAGATCCTCAGACCCCTTGTGAGACCATATGCTGGTGCGGTTGGCCCTGGGTTCCTCCTAATGCAAGACAATGCTAGACCTCATGTGGCTGGAGTGTGTCAGCAGTTCCTGCAAGACGAAGGCATTGATGCTATGGACTGGCCCGCCCGTTCCCCAGACCTAAATCCAATTGAGCACATCTGGAACATCATGTCTCGCTCCATCCACCAACGCCACATTGCACCACAGACTGTCCAGGAGTTGGCGGATGCTTTAGTCCAGGTCTGGGAGGAGATCCCTCAGGAGACCATCCGCCACCTCATCAGGAGCATGCCCAGGCATTGTAGGGAGGTCATACAGGCACGTGGAGGCCGCACACACTACTGAGCCTCATTTTGACTTGTTTTAAGGACATTGCATCAAAGTTGGATCAGCCTGTAGTGTGTTTTCCCACTTTAATTTTGAGGGTGACTCCAAATCCAGACCTCCATGGGTTAATAAATTTGATTTCCATTGATAATTTTTGTGTGATTTTGTTGTCAGCACATTCAACTATGTAAAGAACAAAGTATTTAATAAGAATATTTCATTCATTCACATCTAGGATGTGTTATTTTAGTGTTCCCTTTATTTTTTTGAGCAGTGTATATTATTTATATAATCATTGTATATATTAAGTTATGTGGTTATATTTTTGTTATATACAAATATATATATATATATATATATATATGTGTATATATATAAAACATCTTTTAGGTGACATTAGAGCAACTCTTTAAATGAATGAGACAATTCATAATGGGCAACCAAGTTTCTAGTTTCCCAGGGCAACATGACTGTTCCATATTTTTTGGTGTGTATATATATATATATATATATATATACAAACAAATCTAGAAAACCACAGCACTCGCCACTCCAGAAGCGGGGTGCAATATCCGCACTCACCACTCATAGGGTGGGGTGCATGCAGCCCATGGCCACCAACCCAAAAATATACAAACAGAAAGTTCAGCACTCACCATAGCAAGCTCACTTATCCTCACAACATCAATAAATAAATGATGGGGGTTTAGTTAGTGGATTGGCCAATGCACGGAAGCCTGCAAACCACTAGCCAAGGTACCCCATATTCATGCAGGTCCTACACTATCACAAAGTCTCAAAAATTAAAACCTGGCAACTGTATTACACATAATATACTGCACACATGCCCTCTAGGTTTAATGTGTATCTGCCATGTAGGACCTGCATGAATATGGGGTACCTTGGCGATCGGTTTGCAGGCTTCCGTGCATTGGCCAATTCACTAACTAAACCCCCATCATTTATTTATTGATGTTGTGAGGATAAGTGAGCTTGCTATGGTGAGTGCTGAATCTTCTGTATATATATATATATATATATATATATACACACAGTATACAGTATACCTGCTGAGCCCGTTCTCAGCCAATATCATCTAGTGTACATGCAGCAAGGTGTGTACTGGCAGGTATATCGCAGCAGAGGATGAATCATACAGGTGCGGCTGACTTTCCCCTGTGTGATGTGGTTTATTTCCTCCCAGCAACTGCTCCTGGATAGAAGTCTCCCAACTGGAAAAAAAAAACAACAGAATTATTTCATTGGAAAGTTCACTTTGTGCAGCATTCAGTCTGGGAGCAGCTACTGAGATATGTCCAGGGTCCACATTACGCGTATAATAAAGAAAGGGACGGGAAATAAGACGTCAGTTATCAGCTGATACAAATAAATGAAATTATTAAGCAAGTGTATAGTGTGGGGCTCAGTCGCAGGTAAAACGTCTGGAGTTACAGGCTGCCGCGGAAGCACGATTTACTACCTTATGCTAGTGCGGTAATCATCCGTCCCACTAAGAATAGGGTTCACTACGATATGCCGGCGGTCAGGCTCCCGGCGACCAGCATACCGGCGCCGGGAGCCCGACCGCCGGCTTACCGACAGTGTGGCGAGCGCAAATAATCCCCTTGTGGGCTTGCTGCACTCGCCACGCTACGCGCGCCACACTATTTTATTCTCCCTCCAGGGGGGTCGTGGACCCCCACGAGGGAGAATAAGTGTCGGTATGCCAGCTGTCGGGATCCCGGCGCCGGCATACTGTGCGCCGGGATCCTGTCAGTCAGCATACTGAAGACCACCCATAAGAATAAGCCCCTGTGTGTGGGTTTTATGTGTTCTCCCATCTTTTCAGCCCAGGGGCAGGATGCATGACGCATCGCGTTGATCCCACCGCTCATCGCATACATATAGGTGTTTATTAACGCTGTATGCATGACTATCTCAGCAAAGGACAGCTCTGGGTTCCGGGTTGAGTGACGCACGCACCGCGGGGGTACTGGAAGAGATCCAATTGGATCCCTCACAGGGAAAAAGATGGGAAGAAGCCCATAGGCTTTCACAGGGTAACGCCATCTACAGATGGCGTTACCCACCAGGTCCAAGTTCCGGAATGTATCACATTCCAGGAACTTGCTGCGTATGCTGTAACCGGCCAAACCAAAGCGGCGTTTTCAGAGGTTTGGCCGCATTCTTAGCATTGCAGCATCCAGGACTGGTAGAGTCAGCTCACGACCGCAGATTACTCACCTGACGTTCTTAGTATGAGGAGAGGTGTCAGAGTGGGATGGCTACAGAGGCCTCTGAACGGAATGTGGCTTGTTGTAGAGGTAAGTGCGGGGGTGTGACGTGGCATAGGAGGCTTTGCGGGGACGTGTGGTTGCGCCATTTTGGAGACACACCCCTCGCAATGCATTGCCATGATTACTGGTATTGTATAGCGGGGGGGGGGGGGGCATGGCTACTACGATGTAAATCAGCATAAATCACGTCATCGGCTGCTCGGTCCGTCCACTTCATTCAGGAAGTGGGCAGCTGGGTGGCGGGCAGAGGCTGGCTCCGGGAGAGGTGCCTACGTTTCCGAGCGGCTAGGAGCGCCACCTGGTTTTTGGGAAAGTAGGCAAAGATGGCTTAAAGGCATTCTGGAAGTCACTGGCGCACAGCACGCACAGGTCTGGGTAAGGCGCAGGAGGAGAGCACTTGGATGCAGCTGCACCTATGATGATGCAGCAACAGTACGGTAAGGGGGTACATCATCCTCAGGAGTAAATGGCACCAGCCGGTTAATGACGAGGCACATCTGGCGGCTTCTGTACGAATTACAAAGCGTTTCTACAGTAAGTGGCCGCTGGAAAAATGCTAGCACCTTCTGTGAAAATCCTTTGTGGATATACATGAACTTCTGCTGTTGGCCTATCAACATTTGAAGTGGAAGAATTTGGTTTGCACCGTAGTCCAACAATTGTGTGGTTGAAATTTTGAAAAAGAGAAACCGGTGA
Organism: Pseudophryne corroboree; assembly: GCF_028390025.1. Lineage (NCBI taxonomy): Eukaryota > Metazoa > Chordata > Amphibia > Anura > Myobatrachidae > Pseudophryne > Pseudophryne corroboree. Next base: position 18,039,752 of record NC_086454.1, read on the forward strand.
GGTCGCAACTCTCCGACTGGTCTAAAGTACTTAAGAAATGGCTTCAGAAACGTCACTCATAATAATTCTAGCAACAGATGATTGCAACTGTGGTCTTGGCTTCAGATACGGGTCCTGCAGAGTCATCCACAAACGGGTGTGGTATTGACGGTCGACAGTAACCAGGTCGACAGGGTGTCTAGGTCGACAGGGTCTTTAGGTCGACAGGTTCTTTAGGTCGACAGGTTCTTTAGGTCGACAGGTCAAAAGGTCGACATGAGTTTTTGATGTTATTTTGGTGTCATTTTCTTCGTAGAGTGACAGGGAACCCCAAATAGTGAACCGCGTCCCCTCGCATGGCTTCGAGCATGGTGCCTTAGCTCCGCTGCCGCTTCGCTCGGCACAGATTACCGTTCCATTCGTAGTCCACGTGGATCGTTATGTATGAAAAGGTTTAAAAAAAGAAAAATATTGTGAAAAATTCATGACGACCTTTTGACCTGTCGACCTATAACATGTCGACCTAAATACCCTGTCGACCTAGTTACTGTCGACCAATAGTGGTCAACCTAGACATTGTCGACCTAGTTACTGTCGACTTAGAGACCGGATCCCCCACAAACATGAAGAACATTGTTGTGGCCATAAAATACTCCAGACGGCTCTACAAGCTGCAAGGTGAGTGTGTGGATCGTCCTATGGACACTCCTCTGCTTGCTGATCCTGTCAACCCGTCCCTCTCGACATTAGGTGTATGGGGTGGGCCCTCCATGGCCCTGCTCTGTGCACACTCTTCTAGGCCATGGAAACAGACCCGCACAGAGCAACAACAGCCACCTTTGAACCAGGAAAGGACCGGGGCTAGCATTCTTTCCGTGAGTGCGCACTAAAAAAGTAAGCGTGGTGTTACAGGGTGTGATCTCGTGTCACGCCCCGTCTAAGCATTCCAGCCAAGCAGAGCGCTGGGAGGCGGAACTGCTCAGTCAGGCCTCCATATGGACCGGCCAATCAGGTTATTGCCCCTTCTGGCATTTGCTCGATTTGCCAGATGGCCAGTCCGGTCATGCCTTGAGCTCTATGTCTCTGCAGCACCGACAGAACACCACAAACGCAGACAGCGCTTTTATTCTGATGGTTCTCAACGGTACAAGCAGCATCTGCAACTAAGGCGGACATGCACTAAGAAGTGATAAGAGCAGAGAAGTGAGCCAGTGGAGAAGTTGCCCCATGAACCAATCAGCAGCTCTGTATCATTTTATAGTATGCAAATTATAGATGTTACATAAGTGCTGATTGGTTGCCATGGGCAACTTCTCCACTGGCTCACTTCTCTGCTCTTATCACTGCTAAGTAAATGTCCCCCTTGGTGCGGCCACTGCCCCCATACTGCAGCCTCCCGAGATTGGAAGGTATGACATCAGCCACACACTTTTGTGCCTCGCTGATGTCATAGGCCCAAATGTATTAAGCCTTATAAAGTGGAGACGGATAAAAAGAGATAAAGTCCAAGCCAATCAGCTTCCTGTTATTTTTCAAACACAGCCTGTGACATGGCAGCTAGGAGCTGATTGGCTGGTACTTTATCACGCCTTATCCGTCTCCACTTTATCTCTTGTTAAGGCTTAATACATTTGGGCCATAAGTCCTAGTGAATCAACAGGATTCATTGTCATAATTATTGGCCGTCACATAAAATGGCGCCCTCCAGTGAGGACAGGTGACCAATCTAAATTAATATCAAGACCTAGGGGGAGATGCAGCATCTTGGAGAGAGATGAAGTGGAGAGATAAAGTTCATCCAATCATCTCCTATCTGTCATGTTACAGGCTGTGTTTGAAAAATGACAGTTAGGAGCTGATTGTCTGGTACTTTATCTCTCTCCAAGGTTTAATTAGCACATAGACCCCTAAGACTCATCTGAGAATGGGTGTTTGGCATATTGGCGTCTGTGTCCCGTTTAGACCAGGTTGCTGGGATGGGGATGGGGACGCTGTCATCAGATGACAAGTTGTGAATATGGACCGGGAAGGCCGCTGCGTGTCTGCAGTACTGAGTAACGGCTCCTGTATCTTCTGCAGGATCAGGACAATCTTCTACCGTCATAACTGGGATATTCTGACACTCCTGCCTGGCGCAGATGACTCCATTCCAGCACCTTTACTGACCAGGAGACACTGCCCTGGCCGCAGCAGGACCTTCATCAGTCTCATTATAAGCAAAAGCGCTGAGCGCAGGTGACCTCGCCACTCTTCTGCTACTGCTCTAGGCGAGCATAGGCTGTGAAATGTGTAGATGAGAAGTGTAAGTGTAAAGTGTAATGAAATAGTATCATGGGAGATAGACCGGAGATCGTTCAGCTGATGTGACCCCTCTCTCTGCTTGTCTTTCACAGGTAAATTGGCCTCATACTGCTACCCTACCTGCATCTGCTATGTATTGTCTGTTACATCACTGCTAGGTAAATTGGCCTCATACTGCTACCCTACCTGCATCCGCTATGTATTTTCTGTTAAATCACTGCTAGCTAAATTGGCCTCATACTGCTACCCTACCTGCATCCGCTATGTATTGTCTGTTACATCACTGCTAGGTAAATTGGCCTCATACTGCTACCCTACCTGCATCTGCTATGTATTGTCTGTTACATCACTGCTAGGTAAATTGGCCTCATACTGCTACCCTACCTGCATCTGCTATGTATTGTCTGTTACATCACTGCTAGGTAAATTGGCCTCATACTGCTACCCTACCTGCATCTGCTATGTATTGTCTGTTACATCACTGCTAGGTAAATTGGCCTCATACTGCTACCCTACCTGCATCTGCTATGTATTGTCTGTTACATCACTGCTAGGTAAATTGGCCTCATACTGCTACCCTACCTGCATCTGCTATGTATTGTCTGTTACATCACTGCTAGGTAAATTGGCCTCATACTGCTACCCTACCTGCATCTGCTATGTATTGTCTGTTACATCACTGCTAGGTAAATTGGCCTCATACTGCTACCCTACCTGCATCTGCTATGTATTGTCTGTTACATCACTGCTAGGTAAATTGGCCTCATACTGCTACCCTACCTGCATCTGCTATGTATTGTCTGTTACATCACTGCTAGGTAAATTGGCCTCATACTGCTACCCTACCTGCATCTGCTATGTATTGTCTGTTACATCACTGCTAGGTAAATTGGCCTCATACTGCTACCCTACCTGCATATGCTATGTATTGTCTGTTACATCACTGCTAGGTAAATTGGCCTCATACTGCTACCCTACCTGCATCTGCTATGTATTGTCTGTTACATCACTGCTAGGTAAATTGGCCTCATACTGCTACCCTACCTGCATACGCTATGTATTTTCTGTTACATCACTGCTAGGTAAATTGGCCTCATACTGCTACCCTACCTGCATCTGCTATGTATTTTCTGTTACATCACTGCTAGGTAAATTGGCCTCATACTGCTACCCTACCTGCATCTGCTATGTATTGTCTGTTACATCACTGCTAGGTAAATTGGCCTCATACTGCTACCCTACCTGCATCTGCTATGTATTGCCTGTTACATCACTGCTAGGTAAATTGGCCTCATACTGCTACCCTACCTGCATATGCTATGTATTTTCTGTTAAATCACTGCTAGCTAAATTGGCCTCATACTGCTACCCTACCTGCATCCGCTATGTATTGTCTGTTACATCACTGCTAGGTAAATTGGCCTCATACTGCTACCCTACCTGCATATGCTATGTATTTTCTGTTAAATCACTGCTAGCTAAATTGGCCTCATACTGCTACCCTACCTGCATCCGCTATGTATTGTCTGTTACATCACTGCTAGGTAAATTGGCCTCATACTGCTACCCTACCTGCATCTGCTATGTATTGTCTGTTACATCACTGCTAGGTAAATTGGCCTCATACTGCTACCCTACCTGCATCTGCTATGTATTGTCTGTTACATCACTGCTAGGTAAATTGGCCTCATACTGCTACCCTACCTGCATCTGCTATGTATTGTCTGTTACATCACTGCTAGGTAAATTGGCCTCATACTGCTACCCTACCTGCATCTGCTATGTATTGTCTGTTACATCACTGCTAGGTAAATTGGCCTCATACTGCTACCCTACCTGCATCTGCTATGTATTGTCTGTTACATCACTGCTAGGTAAATTGGCCTCATACTGCTACCCTACCTGCATCTGCTATGTATTGTCTGTTACATCACTGCTAGGTAAATTGGCCTCATACTGCTACCCTACCTGCATCTGCTATGTATTTTCTGTTACATCACTGCTACAGATCTATAAATACTTTGTTGAAGAGCACAGTCGGAATCCCCCTACGATAATCTTCAGTTTGCCCCAAGGGGGGGATTTTCCATATTCTGACGGAAAGGTAAAGGGGTTCTTGCACTCCCTAGTAATGTGCATTTAATTGAATTTAGGAATCAAAGTTCACGGGTAATTACCCTCAATACGCTGCATGTGTAACCCTGTGAGAGATCTCCCGGCAGCGCTCGCCGGCCTGTGTGCTCACAGGGACTTCTTTGCTTTTGCTCTAATGAATGAACTTGTGTAGACACCGACGGGCTGTTTGGTGAGTCACCCGCCGCCCCATAACACTGGAAAACAAGGCCCCAGCCATGGCGACGCTGCTGAATCATTCCTCTAAACACAGGAATTAATGGCAATAGGAAACTGTACAAAAATAAAAGGGGCCTCTTCTACTGTACGTCACTTTTCCTCACAGAAACTCGGGATGTGTCTCTATACGTCTATAAGAAACGAATGAGAGCAGGGTGAGTGTAAATACCCCGGCTCTGAGTCACCCGGAATATAAATACCTGCGGGAACAAATTACAAAACGTACAACTATCACTGGAAAAAAAAAGTTTGTAATTAATGGGCAGATTTTATCACACCAGCTGCGGCTGTAGTGGCCCCGGCCGCTGAGGGTCATGGGAGCCCTGGTCGGACCAGGAATTGGTTGCGGCAATTACTTATCAGCGCTTAACGCATCAATAAGTGAATTGTTGGGGTCTATTTACTAATGGGGACATGTACTAAGCAGTGATAAAAGTGGGGAAGTGAGCCAGTGGAGAAGTCACCCATGGCAACCAATCAGCTGCTCTGTATACTTTTATAGTATGCAAATTATAAATGTTACGTCAACGCTGATGTACTGTACTAAGCAGTGATAAAAGTGGAGAAGTGAGCGAGTAGAGAAGCCTTGGATGGAGATAAAGTGGAGAGAGATAAAGGGGTCTATTTACTAAGCAAAGTATGGAGATAAAGTCGACAGAGATAAAGGTGGCCATTCTGAGTTGATCGCTCGCTAGCAGTTTTTAGCAGCCGTGCAAATGCTATGCCGCCGCCCACTGGGAGTGTATGTTAGCGAATGAAAGGATCGCAGAGCAGCGGCATCATTTTTTTGTGCAGTTTTAGAGTAGCTCAATAACTACTCAGCGCTTGCGATCACTTCAGACTGTTCAGTTCCTGTTTTGACGTCACAAACACGCCCTGCGTTCGCTCAGTCACGCCTGCGTTTTTCCTGGCACGTCTGCGTTTTTCCTGGCACGCCTGCATTTTTCCTGGCACGCCTGCGTTTTTCCGCACACTCCCTGAAAACGGTCAGTTGACACCCAGAAACGCCCACTTCCTGTCAATCACTCTGCGGCCAGCAGTGCGACTGAAAAGCTTCGCTAGACCCTGTGTGAAACTACATCGTTCATTTTGCCCGTACGTCGCGCGTGCGCATTGTACCACATACGCATGCGCATAAGTGCCTTTTTTTGCCTCATCGTTGCACAGCGAACGAATGCAGCTAGCGATCAACTCGGAATGACCACCAAAGTCCCAGCCAATCGGCTCCTAGCTGCCATGTCACAGGCTGGTTTTGAAAAATCAGCTAGGAGCTGATTGGCTGGTACTTTGTCTCCATCCACTTTGTCTCTCTTCAAGGCTTAGTACATAGACCCCTAAGGATCGCTCAAATGCGATGTGTAACACGTAAAGTGATCCTTAATACTGTTACTTTACTTCTGGGTTGGGGACCCGGCCGCGCTAGTGCGCAGTCCGCTGAGGAGAGAACTCTCCTGGTCATGCTTTGGAATGTCGTCCTAGTCTACAGTGGATAACAAAATCAGTCAGAGGTCTCCCCACTCCCATCCCGCACCCTCCTTCCCCTTACCACCCCCACTGGCCGCAGCATCCCTAGACTGGCTCCGAATTCACTGCAGCACCTTCACTTTGCCCCCCACATTGTGTGAGGCGTTAGCTAAGAACCATGACGATGTGACTTGTATACAAATACCAGGAACATAAACACAAAAACAGAGAATACCTGTAGATGTGTGGTTGGTCCATTGTGTTCCTTCAGGTGGTTTCCTCAGCTGCCGTGTGTCATTAACAACTCAGCTGGAATTATACTGCAGCACAAAATCTACTAAATATGAGGCATAAAAATCCCCAAACAATGACTGTCTATCTGGACAGTGTAAATCTTTCCCCATATAAAGAAGGCGTTCTCCACCACTTCCTGCCCCAGGGTCAGGTGGTGGAACAAAAATGTAAGGGTTTTGCCTTATAAATGGTTGCCACTTTAAAAAAATAAGATTTTAAACCTACCGGTAAATCTTTTTCTCCTAGTCCGTAGAGGATGCTGGGGACTCCGTAAGGACCATGGGGTATAGACGGGCTCCGCAGGAGATATGGGCACTCTAAAGAACTTTTAGTATGGGTGTGCACTGGCTCCTCCCTCTATGCCCCTCCTCCAGACCTCAGTTAGAGAAACTGTGCCCAGAGGAGATGGACAATATGAGGAAAGGATTTTTGTAAATCTAAGGGCAAGATTCATACATACTTGCCTACTCTCCCGGAATGGCCGGGAGGCTCCCGAAAATCGGGTGACCCTCCCGACCCCACGGAAGAGCAGGCAAGTCTCCCGATTCGCGGGGTCCCCCTGCCCGTCCGCCCACTTAGTGTGTAAAGTGGGCGGTCCGGGCAGTTGATGACGCGATTCTTGCTGAATCGCGTCATCATAGCCACGCCCCCTGCAGTGTAATGCCGGTGATCGCGGCATTACTGTGCGGGGGGCGTGGCTTAAAGGCAGTGTCATCGTGACTCCGCCTTCATCCCGCCTCCGGCCCACCCCTTCATCCACGTCACAGCCTCCCCTGCCCGCCCTCTGAGACGACCTGGCTGCTCTCTCCCGCAGAGAGCAACCAGAATGTAGGTAAGTATGGATTCATACCAGCCCACACCAATCATACCATATAACTTAGAATATACGCAACCAGTTAACAGTATGAACGAAAAAACAGTATCAGTCAAAGACTGATTTCAACTGTAACATAACCCTTATGTAAGCAACAACTATATACAAGTCTTGCAGATTTAGTCCGCACTGGGACGGGCGCTCAGCATCCTCTACGGACTAGGAGAAAAAGATTTACCGGTAGGTTTAAAATCTTATTTTCTCTTACGTCCTAGAGGATGCTGGGGACTCCGTAAGGACCATGGGGTTTATACCAAAGCTCCAAACCGGGCGGGAGAGTGCGGATGACTCTGCAGCACCGATTGAGCAAACGCGAGGTCCTCATCAGCCAGGGTATCAAACTTGTAGAATTTAGCAAAAGTGTTTGAACCCGACCAAGCAGCTGCTCGGCACAACTGTAATGCCGAGACGCCTCGGGCAGCCGCCCAAGAAGAGCCCGCCTTCCTAGTGGAATGGGCCATTACCGAATTTGGTACCGGCAATCCAGCCGTAGAATGAGCCTGCTGAATCGTGTTACAGATCCAGCGAGCAATAGTCTGTTTAGAAGCAGTTGCACCAATCTTGCTGGCTGCATACAGGACAAACAGAGCCTCTGTTTTCCTAACCCTAGCCATCCTGGCTACGTAAATTTTTAAGGCCCTGACCACATCCAGGGACTTGGAGTCCTCCAAGTCACCCGTAGCCACAGGCACCACAATAGGTTGGTTCATATGAAAAGAAGAGACCACCTTAGGCAGAAATTGAGGACGAGTCCTCAACTCTGCTCTATCCACATGAAAAATCAAATAGGGGCTCTTGTGAGACAAGGCCGCTAACGTTAAGGTCCCATGGTGCCACTGGTGGCACAAAAGGAGGCTGGATGTGTAGCACTCCCTTTACGAAAGTTTGGACTTCTGGGAGAGAAGCCAATTCCTTTTGAAAAAATGTAGATAGGGCCTGAAATCTGTACCTTAATGGAGCCTAATTTTAGGCCCATATCCACTCCCGTCTGTAGGAAGTGGAGAAAACGGCCCAGATGGAAATCTTCCGTAGGAGCATTCTTGGTTTCACACCAAGATACATACTTCCTCCAGAACGGTGATAATGCTTCGCCGTTACTTCCTTCCTAGCCTTTATCAGAGTAGGGATAACTTCCTCCGGAATACCTCTCTCTGCTAGGATTCGGTGTTCAACCGCCATGCCGTCAAACGCAACCGCGGCAAGTCTTGGAACATGCAAGGCCCCTGCTGTAACAGGTCTTCCCTGTGAGGAAGAGGCCACGGATCTTCTGTGAGCATTTCCTGAAGATCCGAATACCAGGCCCTTCGAGGCCAATCTGGAACCACGAGTATTGCTTGTACTCTGTTTCGTCAACACTTTTGAGATTAGAGGTAGAGGAGGGAACACATAGACCGACTGAAACACCCATGTTGTCACTATGGCGTCTACCGCTACTGCCTGAGGGTCCCTTGACCTGGCACAATACCTCCGAAGCTTTTTGTTGAGGCGTGACGCCATCATGTCTATTTGAGGAAATCCCCAAAGACTTGCTATCTCTGCAAAGACCTCTTGATGAAGTCCCCACTCTCCTGGATGGAGATCGTGTCTGCTGAGGAAGTCTGCTTCCCAGTTGTCCACTCCCGGTATGAAGACTGCTGACAGAACACTTACGTGATTTTCTGCCCAGCGCAGAATTCTGGTGGCTTCCGCCATTGCCACTTTGCTCCTTGCCCCACCTTGGCAGTTTACATGAGCCACTGCTGTGACGTTGTCTGATTGAATCAGAACCGGCAGGTCGCGAAGAAGATACTCCGCTTGTCGTAGGCCGTTGTATATGGCCCTCAATTCCAGTACGTTGATGTGTAGACAAGCCTCCTGGCTTGACCATATCCCCTGAAAATTTCTTCCTTTTGTGACTGCTCCCCATCCTCGGAGGCTCGCGTCCGTGGTCACCAGAACCCAGTTCTGAATGCCGAACCTGCGACCCTCTAGAAGGTGAGCACTCTGCAGCCACCACAGGAGAGAAACCCTGGCCCTGGGGGACAGGCTTATCTTTTGATGAAGGTGTAGATGGGACCCCGACCATTTGTCGAGAAGGTCCCACTGAAACGTCCTCGCATGGAACCTGCCGAAGGGGATGGCCCCGTAGGCTGCCACCATTTTTCCCAGAACTTGAGTGCATTGATGAACAGACACTCTTTTTGGTTTTAGCAGGTCTCTGACCATGTTCTGGATGTCCTGGGCTTTTTCTATTGGTAGAAAAACCCTCTTCTGTTCCGTGTCCAGAATCATGCCTAGGAATGATAGTCGAGTCGTTGGAAGCAACTGAGACTTTGGCAGATTGAGAATCCAACCGTGTAGATGTAACACTCTCAGGGAGAGTGACACGCTTTTCAGCAATTGATCCCTCGTTCTCGCTTTTATCAGGAGATCGTCCAAGTACGGGATAATTGTGACACCCTGCTTGCGCAGGAGCACCATCATTTCCGCCATTACCTTGGTGAAAATCCTCGGGGCCGTGGAAAGCCCAAACGGCAACGTCTGAAACTGGTAATGACAGTCCTGTACCGCGAAACGCAGGTATTCTTGATGAAGAGGAAATATGGGGACATGAGGGTAGGCATCCTTCACGTACAGCGACACCATAAAATCCCCTGCTTCCAGACTGGATATCACAGTCCGGAGTGATTCCATCTTGAATTTGAACTTTTTCAAGCATAGGTTTAGGGATTTTAGATTCAAAATTGGTCTGACCGAACCATCCGGCTTCGGGACCACAAACAGTGTTGAATAGTACCCTTTTCCCTGCTGGTCTAGGGGAACCTTGACAATTACTTGCTGTTGACACAGCTTTTGAATTGCATCTAATACCACTCCCCTCTCCGGGGAAGAGGTTGGCAAGGCCGACTTGAGAAATCGGCGAGGGGGCACTTCTTAGAACTCCAGTTTGTAACCTTGGGATACAATTTCCAACGCCCAAGGATCCACACCTGATAGGACCCAGACCTGGCTGAAGAGTCGAAGACGTGCCCCCACCGGTGCGGACTCCCTCCGTGGAGCCCCAGCGTCATGCAGTGGATTTAGCAAAAGCCGGGGAGGACTTCTGCTCCTGGGAACTAGCCGAAGCAGGTGTTCTCTTACCTCTACCCTTACCTCTGGCGAGGAAAGAGGAGCCCCGACCTCTTCTGGACTTATGCGACCGAAAAGACTGCATCTGATATTGTGGGGTTTTCTTTTGCTGTGGGGGAACAAAAGGCAAAAATGTAGATTTACCCGCGGTAGCTGTGGAAACCAGGTCCGCGAGACCGTCCCCAAACAAAACTTCACCCTTGTAAGGTAAAACCTCCATATTCTTTTTTGAGTCGGTATCACCCAACCATTGGCGGATCCACAGAGCTCGTCTTGCCAACACTGCTATGGCGTTGGCTCTGGACCAAGCAGCCCCACGTCTCTTTGAGCGTCTCTCATATACAAGACTGCGTCCTTAATGTAACCCAAAGTCAGGACAATGGTATCCTTGTCCAGGGTATCCATGTCAGCCAACAAGATATCTGTCCATGCTGCAACAGCGCTACAGACCCATGCCGATGCTATTGCCGGTCTGAGTAAAGCCCCCGTATGTGCATAAATAGACTTTAAGGTAGTCTCCTGTCTACGATCCGCAGGATCCTTAAGGGCCGTGGTGTCTGGAGAAGGTAGCGCCACCTTCTTGGACAGACACGTTAATGCCTTGTCCACCCTGGGCGAGGATTCCCAACGTACCCTGTCCTTTGCTGGGAAAGACGCCATAAGGATCCTCTTGGGAATCTGCAGTTTTTTGTCTGGAGTTCCCAAGCTTTTTCAAATAATTCGTTCAGTTCATGAGATGGGGGAAAGGTTACCTCAGGTTTCTTTTCCTTATACATGTGTACCCTCGTGTCAGGGACAGAGGGGTCATCTGTGATATGCAAAACATCTTTTATTGCCATAATCATATAATGAATACTTTTGGTCACTTTAGGGTGCAACCTTGCCTCATCATAGTCGACACTGGAGTCAGAATCCGTGTTGGTATCAGTGTCTACTATTTGTGATAAGGGACGCTTTTGAGACCCTGACGGGCCCTGTGATCCAGTCAAATCCGCGGATTGACTCCCTGCTGTTTCCTTGGACTCAGCTTTGTCCATTCTCTTATGTAATAAGGTCACATTAGCATTTAAAATATTCCACATATCATACCAATCATGAGTCGGCGTTGCCGACGGAGACACCACAATCATCTGCTCCACCTCCTCCTTGGATGAGCCTTCCGCTTCAGACATGTCGACACACGCGTACCGACACCCGTACACACACAAGGATATATCTATAAGGGGACAGTTCCCCAACAAGGCCCTTTGGAGAGACAGAGAGAGAGTATGCCAGCACACACCCAGCGCCAACTGACACTGGAAACAATTCCTAGATATAGCGCTTTTATATATATGTAAATCGTGTAATACACTCACTGCGCCAAAATGTGCCCCCCCCCCCCCCCTCTCTTTTTCAGCCCTGTATCACCGTTCTGCAGGGGAGAGTCCGGGGAGCCAGCTTCTCTTCAGCACACTGTGGAGAAAATGGCGCTGGTTAGTGCTGTGCGACCAAGCTCCGCCCCCTCTAGTGGTGGGCTTCGGTCCCGCTCAAATTCACAATTAATGGCGGGGGATAAACATATCCACTGACTCTGCAGCCCATATGTGTCATAACATGCCAAAACAGAAGTATATATTGCTGCCCAGGGCGCCCCCATGCGCCCTGCACCCACCAGTGCCTGCCGTGTGTGTTGTGTGTGGGAAGACTTCAGATCTTCCCTGAGGTAAGCGCGCAGCGGTAACGCTGCGCGCTTACCTCAGGGAAGATCTGAAGTCTTCTGCCGCCTTTGAAGTCTTCTTTCTTCTTATACTCACCCGGCTTCTATCTTCCGGCTCTGCGAGGAGGACGGCGGCGCGGCTCTTAGACGAACGGCAGGGGGAGACCTGCGTTCCGATCCCTCTGGAGCTAATGGTGTACAGTAGCCTAAGAAGCAGAGCCTATCACTTAAGTAGGTCTGCTTCTCTCCCCTCAGTCCCACGATGCAGGGAGCCTGTTGCCAGCAGTGCTCCCTGAAAATAAAAAACCTAACAAAATTCTTTTATCAGAGAAACTCAGTAGAGCTCCCCTGTAATGCACCCAGTCTCCTCTGGGCACAGAATCTAACTGAGGTCTGGAGGAGGGTCATAGAGGGAGGAGCCAGTGCACACCCATACTAAAAGTTCTTTAGAGTGCCCATTTCTCCTGCGGAGCCCGTCTATACCCCATGGTCCTTACGGAGTCCCCAGAATCCTCTAGGACGTAAGAGAAAATGGTCATTCTCCCTCCAGTCCCGCTCCTCCGGCAACTCTCACCCTATGACATTTACCCCTTAGCATTAGTTGTCCTCAAAAACGTTTGGCCTTCTGGCTCCATGCACCATAGTTAGAGCTACACGTTGCCACATCCTGAGGAAGTAAGGCTGGACATGATACATAACCCAGCTTTCTACAACCAGTGAAGTGTCAGCATGCAGGATGGAGAACCTGTCTGTGCATGGGAGGTGGAGGAGGTGACGGATAATGGTATCTATATATGAAGGAATGATGGCACCTTTCTCCAGCTACTGCGCTAGAGGAAGGGGTTACCAATGCACCCTTCTGTCTAAGAAGAGGGGTACTGCAGAGTGATCCCTGACCTCTCTTGTGTTTACTCTGTTTTCCGTAACACTGTAATAATATATGATGATATGGAGTGGTAATAAATACACCCTAAACACCCACTCCCAGGTAAAACTGGTCGATAAGGACCATGCACTAAGAATTATTAAATGCAGGTGGCCAGGAGAGGCCGGGAGGATGCAGAGATGGCCCAGAGTATTTTTTTCAATAGAAACGTGAATTTTCAGCTCTTATCTTTCCACTTTCCATTTGCACTTCTGCGAGTACATTTCTAGGCACACCTATGCATGGTATAAAAATCTGCAAAGGCACAAAAATGACAAATAATACGTAATAATCACAGAAGGTAAATATGACAGAAAGTCCCCGCTCTATCACGCAGTATTTCAGGAGGACCAGCAGTGATTGCATGACTGAAGAGCCCCATACACTAGAATGATAATGCCTGATTTCATCCAATTTCGGGCATTCGGGACGATATATTGGGTGAAATTGGGCGTTTTGAATGTGTTTCCGATCCAATGCACGTGCCTGTGAGGGTCGGATCGGCTCCCCTACATCGTTAGTGCTGCACTCATGATATGTCGGTTCCCGCAGGCATGGCTAGGATCACATAAGATATATCGCATGCAAAATGTACCAAATCGTATGGAACCAGTCCCGGGAAGCTCCCGGGAGAGTTCAAGGGAAATCGCCTCCGACTTCAGCCTCAGACCAGTAGCGGATCTTGCCACGGGCAAGCAGGACTTTTGCCCGGGGCGCCGCCTTACGGAGGGCGCCATCGCCATCCGGAGGGCGCCATCGCCATCCGGAGGGCGCCGCACCATGGCAAGATCCGCCACTGTGCCCCCTGCAGTGCCGCCCGCTGGTCCCCCGCTGTGAAGGGAAACAGACGCTACGCGTCTAGTTTCCCTTCATGGAGAGGACCTTTGCTGTGCGGTGCGCAATGACGTCATCGCGCACCACACAGCATTGTGGCACGGACGCTAGGGGTCATAATTGACCTGTAGTGTCTATGCATCCGAGGAGAGGAGCGGCGCCGGCGGAGGTCTGCAGCGGTCTGGAATCAGGAGCGGGGATGTAAGTATACTTTTTTTTTCCTTTTCTTTCAGCGGCGCTACAAATGGGGGCGTAACTGACCACGCCCCTAACGTTTTGCCCGGGGCGCCACAAGGGTAAGAACCGGCCCTGCCTCAGACATATCGTTGTAGTGTATGGGGTCCTTGAGGATCAGAGCAGGAAGGCGTGTGATGTGATGTTATTACTGCTTGCGTCATATCTGGCTTATCCACCTACCCACAGAGAGAAGCGCTGCGGATCTGAATATCTCGCTGTTCAAAAATGACCGTTGCGCTTCCAGATAATGAAGGATTTGGTGCCGTCCCAGCGTTTGCCGCCCTCCCCATAGTGTATATATTCCCAGCCTTTGCGCCAGGGCTAACAAGGAACCCCAGGTCACTGTGACCAGGGAATATTGCACATTACACAGGATATTGCATTAACGTGACTCAGTTCCAACACACAAGCTTTTTCTTACCCTCAGCCGTAATTCCCCATGTGTGTTATTATTATTATTATTATTATTATTATTACTACGCCTGGAGCTCGGAGACAAAACACGGGGATGTACAGTCCCTACACTGCTCTCTAACAGATGACGTCCTCCGCGTGTGGATATAAACATTCCCAGCGGATGTTTGTCCGTGTTTACGGTAAAACACTCCGCTTTCTACATCGCAGATACTGTTTCACAGACGGACAGTAACGCACCTGTCTGTTCCGGATAATTCCACTTTTGGTTTTAAAACCTACATGAAAATGGGTGAGAATGGAACAAGCTGGTTTATGCTCTCATTTACTAAGACAAATCCATCTGCTAAAAATGTCACAAAACATAAAACGTTGGCATGTAGTATTTCATGATATGACCAGCGACCTGCAGGAACACATATACTGAGAGATATATACGGGCAGATTTACTAACCTTATTTCTACTAAAATAATGTGAAAAAAGGGGGCTTACACCCGATTCACATTATGTAACTATCACCTGAATGTATCAAACTGCTCCAACCCCTTTAATTCACTTTTACTCCCCAGCACAGGTCAATTAAGACAAGGGGGCAGGGAGGAGGAGAAGCTGAGATCCCTGGGTCAGCTCTGTCGGTAACTCATGAAACATGATATTCCTGTGTCTCTGCCTGCACTGCTTACTGTCCTGTTCAGATTCTGGCAGTCTGGTTCTGCTGCTGCACAAGAGGGAGAGCTAGTGATGTCAGTGTGCCCTGGCTGGGGGACTCCTTGACAGAGGGGGGCCCAGGGTACAGTATGCC
This sequence comes from Pseudophryne corroboree, assembly GCF_028390025.1. Taxonomy (NCBI): domain Eukaryota; kingdom Metazoa; phylum Chordata; class Amphibia; order Anura; family Myobatrachidae; genus Pseudophryne; species Pseudophryne corroboree. The sequence goes on from NC_086454.1 coordinate 18,055,036, forward strand.
CTGTTCCCCCCTTAATCTGGCTATGCCAGGAACCATATAGAAAGAGTTGTGAGACAAGAGCTACAGAGCACTATACACCCCCTATACACCCCCATGGTACAAAAAAGACCAATTAGAACAACAGTACAAGTTTCTATAGAAGTGAAATACTCGGCTATCACTTAGGCTGTTCTTTAAGCTATTAGCTGGTTACATTTCTTTTGGGAAAGACAATTTTTTCTGAGCCCACAGAGTGAGATTGCAGAGCAGTAGGTTTGGCGGAGCGGTTGAGGTGTGGAGATTGAGTACATAAAGGTGATGCGATTGTTTCCTGTTAGAGTTACTTAGATCCTGTGGAATGTCAGTAAAGGGATATTGCAATCAGCTGATGGCAACGCGCTCTATTGTACAATGGTATGCACTTTCACTTCTCGCACTGCAAGTCACTATTACACCAGAGACTCACAATCCCACACATATGGGGTTTCCTTGCACGGGTGAAATAATCTGAATATCAAAACAAAACAAGATCTGCTGAGGCCACATTCAGGGCCTAGGAGAAATAAATCCACCTGCACCTCTAGTTTAGTATTGTGTCAGCGTATATGTCTGTTCCTAGCACAACACTAAGTAGTTATACTGAACAGCAGGTTTGCGATACCGCGTAATGCGGCCATACACCACGCCCCGATTAGTCGATAATAGCACGGTGTATGGCCGGCAGGCATGAGATGCCCGTCAGATGCGGTTATTGCTGCTGGGATCTGACAGTGATATATTCACCAACAGACCGATAGGCTAATTATCTGTCAGTCTATGGCAACATCAGATAATCGGTCTGTGTGTCTGATGATGACTTTTATCTCAAAGTGTATGGCCAGCATTACTTTTTCCAACTTGAAGAGGCAGACGCGGCGTTTAAAGATTTACCCCTGAAATGTTTGTCCCTATGAAAGTCCCTATTTTTCATTACTGAACTGCACAGTACAACTGCTATTATTCTTTTTGTAACATGCAATTTGCATTTGTACTTTGATTCTCCATACTGCTAAATGAGGAGGTAGCAGCGCAAATGCATTTTCTTACATGCAGGGCAAATACTACCTACTTTTACATGCAGGCCTACTGGTGTCACTATGGGGTCTATGGGGGTAATTCTGAGTTGATCGCAGCAGCAAGTTTGTTAGCAATTAGGCAAAACCATGGCCCTCATTCCGAGTTGTTCGCTGGCAAGCTGCTTTTAGCAGCTTTGCACACGCTAAGCCGCCGCCTACTGGGAGTGAATCTTAGCTTATCAAAATTGCGAACGAAAGATTCGCAATATTGCGAAAAGACTTCTCTGTGCAGTTTCTGAGTAGCTCGAGACTTACTCTGCCAGTGCGATCAGTTCAGTGCTTGTCGTTCCTGGTTTGACGTCACAAACACACCCAGCGTTCGTCCAGACACTCCTCCGTTTCTCCAGCCACTCCCGCGTTTTTCCCAGAAACTGTAGCGTTTTTTCTAACACTCCCATAAAACGGCCAGTTTCCGCCCAGAAACACCCACTTCCTGTCAATCACATTACGATCACCAGAACGAAGAAAAAACCTTGTAATGCCGTGAGTAAAATACCTAACTGCATAGCAAATTTGCTTGGCGCAGTCGCACTGCGAACATTGCGCATGCGCAATTAGCGGAAAATCGTTGCGATGCGAAGAAAATTACCGAGCAAACAACTCGGAATGACCACCTATGTGCACTGCAAGGTTGGCAGATATAACATGTGCAGAGAGAGAGTTAGATTTGGGTGGGTTATATATATTGTTTCTGTGCAGGGTAAATACTGGCTGCTTTATTTTACACTGCAATTTAGATTTCAGTTTGAACACACCCCACCCGAATCTAACTCTCTCTGCACATGTTACATCTGACCAGAGCCGTAACTAGACTTTTTGGTGCCCTGTGCAAGAGAGAGCATTGGCGCTGCCCCCCCCCCCCATTTTTTTCAATAGGGACATAAAGGTGAATGCCCATGCTATGATGCCTTTTCCCAAGCTACTGGTAGTTGAGCAGATATATGTAGCATTGCAATTGAGCAGATCTATGTAGTGTGCAGCCACACATCCAATCCCTTGCAGCCACACACTACATAGATCTGATCAGCCACAATGCTGATCATTTTTTTCACAAAGCACAAGGTAAGATACAAATAGAATTGTCTATCTTAGAATTATCTACCTTTCTATGCAAGGGCAGATAGCTCAATGAATAGATTGGCTGACTGCAATGCCACAGGCAATGGGTTTGAATCCCGGGTATGTCAGCATCTTAAAATGTAATAACGGACAATGTGACTGAATAAATACTAAATCTTATGTTGAGTTCATGAATGATGTATAGGTATTAGTGACAGAAGGAGTCAGGGTAGGAGACACCGGCGGTCAGGAGACACTAGGCTTCAAAGAGGGGTAAAGCTGCAAGTAAAAGTAATTAAAACAGATGATAACTGACAAGTGCTGCCAACAGCGCCCCCTACCCTGCAGCGCTATGTGCGGTGCCCCTTCCGCACACACCTAGTTACGGCCCTGCATCTGACCCACCTGCAGTGCACATGATTTTGCCCAACTGCTAACAAATTTGCTGCTGCGATCAACTCAGAATTAGGGCCCTCATTTCGAGTTGTTCGCTCGCTAGCTGCTTTTAGCAGCATTGCACACGCTAAGCCGCCGCCCTCTGGGAGTGTATCTTAGCATAGCAGAATTGCGAACGAAAGATTAGCAGAATTGCGAATAGACACTTTCTTAGCAGTTTCAGAGTAGCTCCAGACTTACTCGGCATCTGCGATTAGTTCAGTGCTTGTCGTTCCTGGTTTGACGTCACAAACACTCCCAGCGTTCGCCCAGACACTCCCCCGTTTCTCCAGCCACTCCCGCGTTTTTCCCAGAAACGGTAGCGTTTTTTCACACACACCCATAAAACGGCCAGTTTCCGCCCAGAAACACCCACTTCCTGTCAATCACACTCCGATCAGCAGAACGAAGAAAAAACCTCGTAATGCCGTGACTAAAATACCTAACTGCATAGCAAATTTACTTGGCGCAGTGCGAACATTGCGCATGCGCAATTAGCGGAAAATCGCTGCGATGCGAAGAAAATTACCGAGCGAACAACTCGGAATGACCCCCTAGGCCCTATGTACTAAGCAGTGGTGAGAGATAAAGTAGCGTAGCTAAAGCACCAGCCTGTCAGCTCCTAACAGTCCATGTTACAGGCTACGTTTGAAGAATAACAGGAGATGGCTGGTACTTTCTCTCTGTTCATTTTATCTCTTGGAGCGTTGGAGCCGACAGAGTCTCTGGGGCCAGCCCAGCACCTCCGGAATGCTGGACCCGAACCCTTACCCCGATACCACCCCCCCTTCTCAGAGGCATCATTCATAGCAATGGCCTGCCCTATCCCTAATCTCTGCCCCTCCCTGTGTGCCTAACCCTAATCTCCATGCTCCCCCCCTACCCTGTAGCCCAACTCAAACCTCCCTCTAGTGCCCAACCCTAATCCTCCTGTCCCGTAGCGTAGCCCCAATATCAACATTCTGACAGTGGCAGCATTTCACATGTCGGCATCCTGAAAATGCCGACATTTTACCAGTGTCGACATAACTGTCTACAGTGTGGTGTCAACTTTATGAATGTTGACCACGTCATTTTCGTCCTGATGACTGCTGTGAGGACTGCTGGGACACCGCAGCGGACGGCTCCAATACTATATATATAGTCCCTCCTTACAGTAAATAGCCATGATCATGTAAATGTCAGCAACGCTCCATAAACAGCTGTTATTGCAGGACTGGACACAATTTTTGGTTTCATAAATAAGCCCCTAAGAGACTTTAAATAAAGGTGACGACTTGATGCCGACGGATTCATTGTGAGGCACGGTATATCCGGAGCGCCTGCAAACGTCATTGCCATGAGATCAAAGTGTCAGGACATCCAGGGCTGGACTGGCCCACAGGTATAAAGGGGAAGGGGGGATTTCACGCTGGGCCCCAGTGCCCAAGGACCCCACCCCTTCCTTATATGGGGTTTGAGCAGGATCACGGATGAACTTGGGTGTTTGATTTGTTTCTATGAAAACTACACCAAGATTTACCCTCCTGCCCATCAAAGTGGGCGCTCCTGACACAACCCTGTCCCCTCCTTTATAAAGGGGCCCTGTTCTTTGCAGTCCCTCTGTGTGGCGGGCCACGCCCTCCCTGGGGGATGGCCACACCCCTTAAGATTGGGCCCCTACTATCGCATCCCCTGGAGGGCCCTTTATGTCCCAGGCTGACACCGAGGACCTTTAAAAAAAGTGTCAGCTTGCGGGACACTGCTTCACACCCGTTGTTTGTAACGTATTTAATAACATTTATTATTTATTACCAGTTATTTATATAGCGCACACATATTCCGCAGCGCTACAGCATAACATGCTGTAAGCAGAAGGCGCCGATTTAATGACGGAACACCGGGTGACAGACTGGACAGTAACAAGTTAATTTGCTGTTGGGGGAAAACCTTCTAAGGACATATATAGGTGGACGCTGAGTCCCGGTGACCCAGTAGTGGTGGATTGCAGGTAGCGTAGCAGCTGGGAAATACAATACAATCCCATTCTGAGATAAGAGCGGTATATGTTATTACTCAGGAATGTGCATGAAGTAACAGCGAGCAATACTCTCACAGGCCGTAAAGATCAAGTGATTAAACACAGAGAAATTCACAATGGGTGTGTGTCACTGTGAGCACTGACGGCACGTGGAGACCTGCTGGCCCTCGCTGAGGACGTGCCCTCTCCCCCTAATATAGGTAACAGGTGTGACAGAGATGGAGAGGATACAGAAGGGTCACCTTCCGGTCCTACTTCTCCTGCAGGAGGATTGTGTGCTCAGTGCTGGGCAGGTGGTGTCATGGGCAGGGAAGTCACACAACTGCTCCCCTCCAGGACCTCCCGTTAGGTCCTAAGGGAAGGAATGTCAGGGGTTGCCAAGAGGGATCAGACCACATACCTCGTTCCCTGTTCAGCACCTTCCATCTGGGTGCATGACCCTGATCTGAGGTGGGTCATACACATGTACAGGGGCCCCAATGCCTGTGTGTGGCCCCTCCTCAGGTCAGGGTGTATCTGTGCCCCGTACCTGTGTATGCCCCTCCTCAGATCAGGGTGTCTCTGTGCCCGCGTACCTGTGTATGGCCCCTCCTCAGATCAGGGTGTCTCTGTGCCCCCATACCTGTGTGTGCCCCTCCTCAGATCAGGGTGTCTCTGTGCCCCCGTACCTGTATATGGCCCCTTCTCAGATCAGGGTGTCTCTGTGCCCCCGTACCTGTGTATGGCCCCTCCTCAGATCAGGGTGTCTCTGTGCCCGCGTACCTGTGTATGGCCCCTCCTCAGATCAGGGTGTCTCTGTGCCCCCATACCTGTGTGTGCCCCTCCTCAGATCAGGGTGTCTCTGTGCCCCCGTACCTGTGTATGGCCCCTCCTCAGATCAGGGTGTTTCTGTGCCCCCGTACCTGTGTGTGGCCCCACCTCAGATCAGGGTGTCTCTGTGCCCCCGTACCTGTGTGTGGCCCCTCCTCAGGTCAGGGTGTCTCTGTGCCGCGTACCTGTGTGTGGCCCCTCCTCAGGTCAGGGTGTCTCTGTGCCCGCGTACCTGTGTGTGGCCCCTCCTCAGATCAGGGTGTCTCTGTGCCCCCATACCTGTGTGTGCCCCTCCTCAGATCAGGGTGTATCTGTGCCCCCGTACCTGTGTATGGCCCCTCCTCAGATCAGGGTGTTTCTGTGCCCCCGTACCTGTGTGTGGCCCCTCCTCAGATCAGGGTGTCTCTGTGCCCCCGTACCTGTGTGTTGCCCCTCCTCAGATCAGGGTGTCTCTGTGCCCGCGTACCTGTGTGTGGCCCCTCCTCAGGTCAGGGTGTCTCTGTGCCCGCGTACCTGTGTATGACTCTCCTCAGGTCAGGGTGTCTCTGTGCCCCCGTACCTGTGTATGACTCTCCTCAGATCAGGGTGTCTCCGTGCCCCGTACCTGTGTATGACTCTCCTCAGATCAGGGTGTCTCTGTGCCCCCGTACCTGTGTATGACTCTCCTCAGATCAGGGTGTCTCTGTGCCCCCGTACCTGTGTATGACTCTCCTCAGATCAGGGTGTCTCTGTGCCCCCTTACCTGTATATGACTCTCCTCAGATCAGGGTGTCTCTGTGCCCCCGTACCTGTGTATGACTCTCCTCAGATCGGGGTGTCTCTGTGCCCCCGTACCTGTGTATGACTCTCCTCAGATCAGGGTGTCCCTGTGCCCCCGTACCTGTGTGGGCCCTCCTCAGATCAGGGTGTCTCTGTGCCCCCGTACCTGTGTGTGGCCCTCCTCAGATCAGGGTGTCTCTGTGCCCCCGTACCGGTGTGTGGCTCCTCCTCAGATCAGGGTGTCTCTGTGCCCCCGTACCTTTGTATGGCCCCTCCTCAGATCAGGGTGTCTCTGTGCCCCCGTACCTGTGTATGACTCTCCTCAGATCAGGGTGTCTCTGTGTCCCCGTACCTGTGTATGGCCCCTCCTCAGATCAGGGTGTCTCTGTGCCCCCGTACCTGTGTGTGCCCCTCCTCAGATCAGGGTGTCTCTGTGCCCCCGTACCTGTGTGTGCCCCTCCTCAGATCAGGGTGTCTCTGTGCCCCCGTACCTGTGTGTGGGCCGTCCTCAGATCAGGGTGTCTCTGTGCCCCCGTACCTGTGTATGGCCCCTCCTCAGATCAGGGTGTCTCTGTGTCCCCGTACCTGTGTATGACTCTCCTCAGATCAGGGTGTCTCTGTGCCCCCGTACCTGTGTATGGCCCCTCCTCAGATCAGGGTGTCTCTGTGCCCCCGTACCTGTGTATGGCCCCTCCTCAGATCAGGGTGTCTCTGTGCCCCCGTACCTGTGTATGACTCTCCTCAGATCAGGGTGTCACTGTGCCCGCGTACCTGTGTGTGGCCCCTCCTCAGATCAGGGTGTCTCTGTGCCCCCGTACCTGTGTGTGGCCCCTCCTCAGGTCAGGGTGTCTCTGTTGCCGCGTACCTGTGTGTGGCCCCTCCTCAGATCAGGGTGTCACAGTGCCTGCGTACCTGTGTGTGGCCCCTCCTCAGATCAGGGTGTCTCTGTGCCCCCGTACCTGTGTGTGGGCCCTCCTCAGATAAGGGTGTCTCTGTGCCCCTGTACCTGTGTGTGGCCCTCCTCAGATCAGGGTGTCTCTGTGCCCATCCAAACATGTGTGTGGCCCCTCCTCAGATCAGGGTGTCTCTGTGCCCCCGTACCTGTGTGTGGGCCCTCCTCAGACCAGGGTGTCTCTGTGCCCCCGTACCTGTGTGTGGCCCCTCCTCAGGTCAGGGTGTCTCTGTGCCCGCGTACCTGTGTGTGGCCCCTCCTCAGATCAGGGTGTCTCTGTGCCCCCGTACCTGTGTGTGCCCCTCCTCAGATCAGGGTGTCTCTGTGCCCCCGTACCTGTGTGTGCCCCTCCTCAGATCAGGGTGTCTCTGTGCCCCCGTACCTGTGTATGACTCTCCTCAGATCAGGGTGTCTCTGTGCCCCCGTACCTGTGTGTGGGCCCTCCTCAGGTCAGGGTGTCTCTGTGCCCGCGTACCTGTGTGTGGCCCCTCCTCAGATCAGGGTGTCTCTGTGCCCGCGTACCTGTGTGTGGCCCCTCCTCAGATCAGGGTGTCTCTGTGCCCCCGTACCTGTGTGTGGCCCCTCCTCAGGTCAGGGTGTCTCTGTGTCCGCGTACCTATGTGTGGCCCCTCCTCAGATCAGGGTGTCTCTGTGCCCGCGTACCTGTGTGTGGCCTCTCCTCAGATCAGGGTGTCACTGTGCCCGCGTACCTGTGTGTGGGCCCTCCTCAGATCAGGGTGTCTCTGTGCCCGCGTACCTGTGTGTGGCCTCTCCTCAGATCAGGGTGTCTCTGAGCCCCCGTACCTGTGTGTGGCCCCTCCTCAGATCAGGGTGTCTCTGTGCCCCCGTACCTGTGTATGGCCCCTCCTCAGATCAGGGTGTCTCTGTGCCCCCGTACCTGTGTATGGCCCCTCCTCAGGTCAGGGTGTCTCTGTGCCCCCGTACCTGTGTATGGCCCCTCCTCAGATCAGGGTGTCTCTGTGCCCCCGTACCTGTGTATGGCCCCTCCTCAGGTCAGGGTGTCTCTGTTGCCGCGTACCTGTGTGTGGCCCTCCTCAGATCAGGGTGTTACAGACTGTGCCCGCGTACCTGTGTGTGGCCCCTCCTCAGATCAGGGTGTCTCCGTGCCCCGTACCTGTGTGTGGGCCCTCCTCAGATCAGGGTGTCTCTGTGCCCCCATACCTGTGTTTGGCCCCTCCTCAGATCAGGGTGTCTCTGTGCCCCCGTACCTGTGTGTGGGCCCTCCTCAGATCAGGGTGTCTCTGTTCCCCCGTACCTGTGTATGACTCTCTTCAGATCAGGGTGTCTCTGTGCCCCCGTACCTGTGTGTGGCCCCTCCTCAGATCAGGGTGTCTCTGTGCCCCCGTACCTGTGTATGACTCTCCTCAGATCAGGGTGTCTCTGTGCCCCCGTACCTGTGTATGGCCCCTCCTCAGATCAGGGTGTCTCTGTGCCCCCGTACCTGTGTGTGGGCCCTCCTCAGATCAGGGTGTCTCTGTTCCCCCGTACCTGTGTATGACTCTCCTCAGATCAGGGTGTCTCTGTGCCCCCGTACCTGTGTGTGGCCCCTCCTCAGATCAGGGTGTCTCTGTGCCCCCGTACCTGTGTATGACTCTCCTCAGATCAGGGTGTCTCTGTGCCCCCGTACCTGTGTATGGCCCCTCCTCAGATCAGGGTGTCTCTGTTCCCCCGTACCTGTGTATGACTCTCCTCAGATCAGGGTGTCTCTGTGCCCCCGTACCTGTGTATGACTCTCCTCAGATCAGGGTGTCTCTGTGCCCCCGTACCTTTGTGTGGCCCCTCCTCAGATCAGGGTGTCTCTGTGCCCCCGTACCTGTGTATGACTCTCCTCAGATCAGGGTGTCTCTGTGCCCCCGTACCTGTGTATGGCCCCTCCTCAGATCAGGGTGTCTCTGTGCCCCGTACCTGTGTATGACTCTCCTCAGATCAGGGTGTCTCTGTTCCCCCGTACCTGTGTATGACTCTCCTCAGATCAGGGTGTCTCTGTGCCCCCGTACCTGTGTATGACTCTACTCAGATCAGGGTGTCTCTGTTCCCCCCGTACCTGTGTATGACTCTCCTCAGATCAGGGTGTCTCTGTGCCCCCGTATCTGTGTATGACTCTCCTCAGATCAGGGTGTCTCTGTGCCCCCGTATCTGTGTATGGCCCTCCTCAGATCAGGGTGTCTCTGTGTCCCCGTACCTGTGTATGGCTCTCCTCAGATCACGGTGTCTCTGTGCCCCCGTACCTGTGTATGCCTCTCCTCAGATCAGGGTGTCTCTGTTCCCCCGTACCTGTGTATGCCTCTCCTCAGATCAGGGTGTCTCTGTTCCCCCGTACCTGTGTGTGGCCCCTCCTCAGATCAGGGTGTCTCTGTGCCCCCGTATCTGTGTATGGCCCTCCTCAGATCAGGGTGTCTCTGTTCCCCCGTACCTGTGTATGACTCTCCTCAGATCAGGGTGTCTCTGTGCCTCCGTACCTGTGTATGACTCTCCTCAGATCAGGGTGTCTCTGTGCCCCCGTACCTGTGTATGGCCCTCCTCAGATCAGGGTGTCTCTGTGCCCCCGTACCTGTGTATGACTCTCCTCAGATCAGGGTGTCTCTGTGCCCCCGTACCTCTATATGAATCTCCTCAGATCAGAGTATCTCTGTGCCCCCGTATCTGTGTATGGCCCTCCTCAGATCAGGGTGTCTCTGTGTCCCCGTACCTGTGTATGGCCCCTCCTCAGATCAGGGTGTCTCTGTGCCCCCGTACCTGTGTATGACTCTCCTCAGATCAGGGTGTCTCTGTGCCCCCGTACCTGTGTATGACTCTCCTCAGATCAGGGTGTCTCTGTGCCCCCGTACCTGTGTATGACTCTCCTCAGATCAGGGTGTCTCTGTGCCCCCGTACCTGTGTATGCCTCTCCTCAGATCAGGGTGTCTCTGTGCCCGCGTACCTGTGTAAGGTCCTCCTCAGATCATGGTGTCTCTGTGCCCCCGTACCTGTGTATGGCCCCTCCTCAGATCAGGGTGTCTCTGTGCCCCCGTACCTGTGTATGACTCTCCTCAGATCAGGGTGTCTCTGTGCCCCCGTACCTGTGTATGACTCTCCTCAGATCAGGGTGTCTCTGTTCCCCGGACCGGTGTATGCCCCTCCTCAGATCAGGGTGTCTCTGTGCCCCCGTACCTGTGTATGACTCTCCTCAGATCAGGGTGTCTCTTTGCCCCCGTACCTGTGTATGACTCTCCTCAGATCAGGGTGTCTCTGTTCCCCGGACCGGTGTATGCCTCTCCTCAGATCAGGGTGTCTCTGTGCCCGCGTACCGGTGTATGCCTCTCCTCAGATCAGGGTGTCTCTGTGCCCCCGTATCTGCCCCCGTACCTGTGTATGACTCTCCTCAGATCAGGGTGTCTCTGTGCCCCCGTACCTGTGTATGACTCTCCTCAGATCAGGGTGTCTCTGTGCCCCCGTACCTGTGCATGACTTTCCTCAGATCAGGGTGTCTCTGTGCCCCCGAAACTGTGTATGGCCCCTCCTCAGATCAGGGTGTCTCTGTGCCCCCGTACCTGTGTATGGCCCCTCCTCAGATCAGGGTGTCTCTGTGCCCCCGTACCTGTGTGTGGGCCCTCCTCAGATCAGGGTGTCTCTGTGCCCCCGTACCTGTAAATGGCCCCTCCTCAGCTCAGGGTGTCTCTGTGCCCCCTTACCTGTATATGGCCCCTCCTCAGCTCAGGGTATCTCCGTGCCCCCGTACCTGTATATGTCCCTTCCTCAGATCAGGGTGTCTCTGTGTCCCCGTACCTGTATATGGCCCCCCCTCAGATCAGGGTATCTCCGTGCCCTTGCACCTGTGTATGGCCCTCCTCAGATCAGGGTGTCTCTGTGCCCCCTTACCTGTATATGGCCCCTCCTCAGATCAGGGTGTCTCTGTGCCCCCTTACCTGTATATGGCCCCGCCTCAGATCAGGGTGTCTCTGTGCCCCCGTACCTGTATATGGCCCCTACTCAGATCAGGGTTTCTCCGTGCCCCCGTACCTGTATATGGCCCCTCCTCAGATCAGGGTGTCTCTGTGCCCCCGTACCTGTATATGGCCCCTCCTCAGATCAGGGTGTCTCTGTGCCCCCTTACCTGTATATGGCCCCTCCTCAGATCAGGGTTTCTCCGTGCCCCCGTACCTGTATATGGCCCCTCCTCAGATCAGGGTATCTCCGTGCCCCCTTACCTGTATATGGCCCCTCCTCAGCTCAGGGCATCTCCGTGCCCCCTTACCTGTATATGGCCCCTCCTCAGCTCAGGGTATCTCCGTGCCCCCTTACCTGTATATGGCCCCTCCTCTGCTCAGGGTATCTCCGTGCCCCCGTACCTGTATATGGTCCCTCCTCAGATCAGGGTGTCTCCGTGCCCTTGCACCTGTGTATGGCCCTCCTCAGATCAGGGTGTCTCTGTGCCCCCGTACCTGTGTATGGCCACTCCTCAGATCAGGGTGTCTCTGTGCCCCCATACCTGTATATGGCCCCACCTCAGATCAGGGTGTCTCCGTGCCCTTGCACCTGTGTATGGCCCTCCTCAGATCAGGGTGTCTCTGTGCCCCCGTACCTGTGTATGGCCACTCCTCAGATCAGGGTGTCTCTGTGCCCCCTTACCTGTATATGGCCCCTCCTCAGATCAGGGTTTTTACCGTGCCCCCGTACCTGTATATGTCCCCTCCTCAGCTCAGGGTATCTCCGTGCCCCCTTACCTGTATATTAGAGATGTGCACCGGAAATTTTTCGGGTTTTGTGTTTTGGTTTTGGGTTCGGTTCCGCGGCCGTGTTTTGGGTTCGAACGCGTTTTGGCAAAACCTCACCGAAATTTTTTTGTCGGATTCGGGTGTGTTTTGGATTCGGGTGTTTTTTTTAAAAAAACCCTAAAAAACAGCTTAAATCATTGAATTTGGGGGTCATTTTGATCCCATAGTATTATTAACCCCCATAGTATTATTATTCTCAATAACCATAATTTACACTCATTTTCAGTCTATTCTGAACACCTCACACCTCACACCTCACAATATTATTTTTAGTCCTAAAATTTGCACCGAGGTCGCTGGATGACTAAGCTCAGCGACCCAAGTGGCCAACACAAACACCTGGCCCATCTAGGAGTGGCACTGCAGTGTCACGCAGGATGGCCCTTCCAAAAAACACTCCCCAAACAGCACATGACGCAAAGAAAAAAAGAGGCGCAATGAGGTAGCTGTGTGACTAAGCTCAGCGACCCAAGTGGCCGACACAAACACCTGGCCCATCTAGGAGTGGCACTGCAGTGTCACGCAGGATGGCCCTTCCAAAAAACACTCCCCAAACAGCACATGACGCAAAGAAAAAAAGAGGCGCAATGAGGTAGCTGTGTGACTAAGCTCAGCGACCCAAGTGGCCGACACAAACACCTGGCCCATCTAGGAGTGGCACTGCAGTGTCAGACAGGATGGCACTTCAAAAAATAGTCCCCAAACAGCACATGATGCAAAGAAAAATGAAAGAAAAAAGAGGTGCAAGATGGAATTGTCCTTGGGCCCTCCCACCCACCCTTATGTTGTATAAACAGGACATGCACACTTTAACCAACCCATCATTTCAGTGACAGGGTCTGCCACACGACTGTGACTGAAATGACGGGTTGGTTTGGACCCCCACCAAAAAAGAAGCAATTAATCTCTCCTTGCACAAACTGGCTCTACAGAGGCAAGATGTCCACCTCATCATCATCCTCCGATTCATCACCGTGTACATCCCCCTCCTCACAGATTATCAATTCGTCCCCACTGGAATCCACCATCACAGCTCCCTGTGTACTTTCTGGAGGCAATTGCTGCTGGTGAATGTCTCCACGGAGGAATTGATTATAATTCATTTTAATGAACATCATCTTCTCCACATTTTCTGGAAGTAACCTCGTACGCCGATTGCTGACAAGGTGAGCGGCGGCACTAAACACTCTTTCGGAGTACACACTTGTGGGAGGGCAACTTAGGTAGAATAAAGCCAGTTTGTGCAAGGGCCTCCAAATTGCCTCTTTTTCCTGCCAGTATACGTACGGACTGTCTGACGTGCCTACTTGGATGCGGTCACTCATATAATCCTCCACCATTCTTTCAATGGTGAGAGAATCATATGCAGTGACAGTAGACGACATGTCAGTAATCGTTGGCAGGTCCTTCAGTCCGGACCAGATGTCAGCATCAGCAGTCGCTCCAGACTGCCCTGCATCACCGCCAGCGGGTGGGCTTGGAATTCGTAGCCTTTTCCTCGCACCCCCAGTTGCGGGAGAATGTGAAGGAGGAGATGTTGACAGGTCGCGTTCCGCTTGACTTGACAATTTTCTCACCAGCAGTTCTTTGAACCCCTGCAGACTTGTGTCTGCCGGAAAGAGAGATCCAACGTAGGTTTTAAATCTAGGATCGAGCACGGTGGCCAAAATGTAGTGCTCTGATTTCAACAGATTGACCACCCGTGAATCCTGGTTAAGCGAATGAAGGGCTCCATCCACAAGTCCCACATGCCTAGCGGAATCGCTCTGTTTTAGCTCCTCCTTCAATGCCTCCAGCTTCTTCTGCAAAAGCCTGATGAGGGGAATGACCTGACTCAGGCTGGCAGTGTCTGAACTGACTTCACGTGTGGCAAGTTCAAAAGGTTGCAGAACCTTGCACAACGTTGAAATCATTCTCCACTGCGCTTGAGATAGGTGCATTCCACCTCCTATATCGTGGTCAGATGTATAGGCTTGAATGGCCTTTTGCTGCTCCTCCATCCTCTGAAGCATATAGAGGGTTGAATTCCACCTCGTTACCACTTCTTGCTTCAGATGATGGCAGGGCAGGTTCAGGCGTTTTTGGTGTTGCTCCAGTCTTCTGTACGTGGTGCCTGTACGCCGAAAGTGTCCCGCAATTCTTCTGGCCACCGACAGCATCTCTTGCACGCCCCTGTCGTTTTTTAAATAATTCTGCACCACCAAATTCAAGGTATGTGCAAAACATGGGACGTGCTGGAATTTGCCCAGAAATAATGCACGCACAATATTGCTGGCGTTGTCCGATGCCACAAATCCACAGGAGAGTCCAATTGGGGTAAGCCATTCTGCGATGATCTTCCTCAGTTGCCGTAAGAGGTTTTCAGCTGTGTGCGTATTCTGGAAAGCGGTGATACAAAGCGTAGCCTGCCTAGGAAAGAGTTGGCGTTTGCGAGATGCTGCTACTGGTGCCGCCGCTGCTGTTCTTGCCGCGGGAGTCAATACATCTACCCAGTGGGCTGTCACAGTCATATAGTCCTGAGTCTGCCCTGCTCCACTTGTCCACATGTCCGTGGTTAAGTGGACATTGGGTACAACTGCATTTTTTAGGATACTGGTGAGTCTTTTTCTGAGGTCTGTGTACATTTTCGGTATCGCCTGCCTAGAGAAATGGAACCTAGATGGTATTTGGTACCGGGGACACAGTACCTCAATCAAGTCTATAGTTGGCTCTGAAGTAACGATGGATACCGGAACCACGTTTCTCACCGCCCAGGATGCCAAGGCCTCAGTTATCCGCTTTGCAGCAGGATGACTGCTGTGATATTTCATCTTCCTCGCAAAGGACTGTTGGACAGTCAATTGCTTGGTGGAAGTAGTAAAAGTGGTCTTACGACTTCCCCTCTGGGATGACCATCGACTCCCAGCAGCAACAACAGCAGCGCCAGCAGCAGTAGGCGTTACACGCAAGGATGCATCGGAGGAATCCCAGGCAGGAGAGGACTCGTCAGAATTGCCAGTGACATGGCCTGCAGGACTATTGGCATTCCTGGGGAAGGAGGAAATTGACACTGAGGGAGTTGGTGGGGAGGTTTGCGTGAGCTTGGTTACAAGAGGAAGGGATTTACTGGTCAGTGGACTGCTTCCGCTGTCGCCCAAAGTTTTTGAACTTGTCACTGACTTATGATGAATGCGCTGCAGGTGACGTATAAGGGAGGATGTTCCGAGGTGGTTAACGTCCTTATCCCTACTTATTACAGCTTGACAAAGGTAACACACGGCTTGACACCTGTTGTCCGCATTTCTGTTGAAATACTTCCACACCGAAGAGCTGATTTTTTTGGTATTTTCACCAGGCATGTCAATGGCCATATTCCTCCCACGGACAACAGGTGTCTCCCCGGGTGCCTGACTTAAACAAACCACCTCACCATCAGAATCCTCCTTGTCAATTTCCTCCCCAGCGCCAGCAACACCCATATCCTCCTCATCCTGGTGTACTTCAACACTGACATCTTCAATCTGACTATCAGGAACTGGACTGCGGGTGCTCCTTCCAGCACTTGCAGGGGGCGTGCAAATGGTGGAAGGCGCATGCTCTTCACGTCCAGTGTTGGGAAGGTCAGGCATCGCAACCGACACAATTGGACTCTCCTTGTGGATTTGTGATTTCGAAGAACGCACAGTTCTTTGCTGTGCTTTTGCCAGCTTAAGTCTTTTCATTTTTCTAGCGAGAGGCTGAGTGCTTCCATCCTCATGTGAAGCTGAACCACTAGCCATGAACATAGGCCAGGGCCTCAGCTGTTCCTTGCCACTCCGTGTGGTAAATGGCATATTGGCAAGTTTACGCTTCTCCTCCGACGATTTTAATTTAGATTTTTGAGTCCTTTTTTTACTGATCTTTTGTGTTTTGGATTTTACATGCTCTGTACTATGACATTGGGCATCGGCCTTGGCAGACGAAGTTGATGGAATTTCATCGTCTCGGCCATGACTAGTGGCAGCAGCTTCAGCACGAGGTGGAAGTGGATCTTGATCTTTCCCTATTTTTGGAACCTCAACATTTTTGTTCTCCATATTTTAATAGGCACAACTAAAAGGCACCTCAGGTAAACAATGGAGATGGATGGATACTAGTATACTTATGGATGACGAGTGACTGACGACACAGAGGTAGCTACAGCCGTGGCCTACCGTACTGCGTCTGCTAGTATAGATAATATAATAAATATATTACTACTGTAGGTATATAATATAATGACGGACCTGGTGGACACTGTCAGCAGACTCCTAAACTACTAGTATGAAGAAGATAGAAAAAAAAACCCCACCACAGGTTGGTAGGTATACAATTATGGACGAGCACTGACGACACAGAGGTAGGTACAGCCGTGGCCTACCGTACTGCGTCTGCTAGTATAGATAATATACTAAATATATTACTACTGTAGGTATATAATATAATGACGGACCTGGTGGACACTGTCAGCAGACTCCTAAACTACTAGTATGAAGAAGATAGAAAAAAAAAACCACCACAGGTAGGTAGGTATACAATTATGGACAAGCACTGACGACACAGAGATAGCCACAGCCGTGGACTACCGTACTGCGTCTGCTAATATAGAAATGATAAAGATGATAGAGATGAAAAAATATATATAACACAACTGTAGGTAAATATTTATATAATATAATGAATGACGGACCTGCTGGACACTGTCAGCAGAATGCGTTTATAGAATAAAAAAAAAAAAACACCACAGGAGTGTTTAACTTTTTCAGGCAGACAATATACTGGTGGTCACTGGCAGCAAAAGTGTGCACTGTACTCCTGCTATAACTGCACCCCAGTCTCCCCCACAATTCAGCTGTGTGAGCAGTGAGCACTCAGCACAGTCAGATATACATAGATGATATTATCATGCAGCACACTGAGGCTAAACACAGATATGGTATGTGACTGTGTATCATTTTTTTCAGGCAGAGAACGGATTTTAATAAAACTGGTGGTCAGTGTCACTATCAGCAAAACTCTGCACTGTACTGAGTACTCCTAACAACTGCTCCCCAAAATTAGTAGTAAATCAAATGTCACTCGTCTCTCTAAACGGAGAGGACGCCAGCCACGTCCTCTCCCTATCAATCTCAATGCACGTGTGAAAATGGCGGCGACGCGCGGCTCCTTATATAGAATCCGAGTCTCGCGAGAATCCGACAGCGGGATGATGACGTTCGGGCGCGCTCGGGTTAACCGAGCAAGGCGGGAGGATCCGAGTCTGCTCGGACCCGTGCAAAAAAGGCTGAAGTTCGGGGGGGTTCGGATTCCGAGGAACCGAACCCGCTCATCTCTACTGTGTATGGCCCTCCTCAGATCAGGGTGTCTCTGTGCCCCCGTACCTGTGTATGACTCTCCTCAGATCAGGGTGTCTCTGTGCCCCCGTACCTGTGTATGACTCTCCTCAGATCAGGATGTCTCTGTGCCCCCGTACCTGTGTATGACTCTCCTCAGATCAGGGTGTCTCTGTGCCCCCGTAACTGTGTATGACTCTCCTCAGATCAGGGTGTCTCTGTGCCCCCGTACCTGTGTATGACTCTCCTCAGATAGGGGTGTCTCTGTGCACCGTACCTGGGTATGGCCCCTCCTCAGATCAGGGTGTATCTGTGCCCCCGTACCTGTGTATGACTCTCCTCAGATCAGGGTGTCTCTGTGCCCCCGTACCTGTGTATGGCCCTCCTCAGATCAGGGTGTCTCTGTGCCCCCGTACCTATGTATGGCCTCTCCTCAGATCAGGGTGTCTCTGTGCCCCCGTACCTGTGTATGACTCTCCTCAGATCAGGGTGTCTCTGTGCCCCCGTACCTGTGTATGACTCTCCTCAGATCAGGGTCTCTCTGTGCCCCCGTACCTGTGTATGACTCTCCTCAGATCAGGGTGTCTCTGTGCCCCCGTACCTGTGTATGACTCTCCTCAGATCAGGGTGTCTCTGTGCCCCCGTACCTGTGTATGGCCCTCCTCAGATCAGGGTGTCTCTGTGCCCCCGTACCTGTGTATGGCCTCTCCTCAGATCAGGGTGTCTCTGTGTCCCCGTACCTGTGTATGACTCTCCTCAGGTCAGGGTGTCTCTGTGCCCGCGTACCTGTGTGTGGCCCCTCCTCAGATCAGGGTGTCTCTGTGCCCCCGTACCTGTGTATGACTCTCCTCAGATCAGGGTGTCTCTGTGCCCCCGTACCTGTGTATGGCCCTCCTCAGATCAGGGTGTCTCTGTGCCCCCGTACCTGTGTGTGGCCTCTCCTCAGGTCAGGGTGTCTCTGTGCCCGCGTACCTGTGTGTGGCCTCTCCTCAGGTCAGGGTGTCTCTGTGCCCGCGTACCTGTGTATGGCCCTCCTCAGATCAGGGTGTCTCTGTGCCCCCGTACCTGTGTGTGGCCTCTCCTCAGGTCAGGGTGTCTCTGTGCCCGCGTACCTGTGTGTGGCCCCTCCTCAGATCAGGGTGTCTCTGTGCCCCCGTACCTGTGTATGACTCTCCTCAGATCAGGGTGTCTCTGTGCCCCCGTACCTGTGTATGACTCTCCTCAGATCAGGGTGTCTCTGTGCCCCCGTACCTGTGTATGGCCCTCCTCAGATCAGGGTGTCTCTGTGCCCCCGTACCTGTGTATGGCCCTCCTCAGATCAGGGTGTCTCTGTGCCCCCGTACCTGTGTATGGCCCTCCTCAGATCAGGGTGTCTCTGTGCCCCCGTACCTGTGTATGGCCCTCCTCAGATCAGGGTCTCTCTGTGCCCCCGTACCTGTGTATGGCCCTCCTCAGATCAGGGTGTCTCTGTGCCCCCGTACCTGTGTATGGCCCTCCTCAGATCAGGGTGTCTCTGTGCCCCCGTACCTGTGTATGGCCCTCCTCAGATCAGGGTGTCTCTGTGCCCCCGTACCTGTGTATGGCCCACCTCAGATCAGGGTGTCTCTGTGCCCCCTTACCTGTGTATGACTCTCCTCAGATCAGGGTGTCTCTGTGCCCCCGTACCTGTGTATGACTCTCCTCAGATCAGGGTGTCTCTGTGCCCCCGTACCTGTGTATGGCCTCTCCTCAGATCAGGGTGTCTCTGTGCCCCCGTACCTGTGTATGGCCTCTCCTCAGATCAGGGTGTCTCTGTGCCCCCGTACCTGTGTATGACTCTCCTCAGATCAGGGTGTCTCTGTGCCCCCGTACCTGTGTATGACTCTCCTCAGATCAGGGTGTCTCTGTGCCCCCGTATCTGTGTATGTCCCCTCCTCAGATCAGGGTGTCTCTGTGCCCCCGAACCTGTGTATGACTCTCCTCAGATCAGGGTGTCTCTGTGCCCCCTTACCTGTGTATGACTCTCCTCAGATCAGGGTGTCTCTGTGCCCCCGTACCTGTGTATGACTCTCCTCAGATCAGGGTGTCTCTGTGCCCCCGTATCTGTGTATGACTCTCCTCAGATCAGGGTGTCTCTGTGCCCCCGTACCTGTGTATGACTCTCCTCAGATCAGGGTGTCTCTGTGCCCCCGTACCTGTGTATGGCCTCTCCTCAGATCAGGGTGTCTCTGTGCCCCCGTATCTGTGTATGACTCTCCTCAGATCAGGGTGTCTCTGTGCCCCCGTACCTGTGTATGACTCTCCTCAGATCAGGGTGTCTCTGTGCCCCCGTACCTGTGTATGACTCTCCTCAGATCAGGGTGTCTCTGTGCCCCCGTATCTGTATATGACTCTCCTCAGATCAGGGTGTCTCTGTGCCCCCTTACCTGTGTATGACTCTCCTCAGATCAGGGTGTCTCTGTGCCCCCGTACCTGTGTATGACTCTCCTCAGATCAGGGTGTCTCTGTGCCCCCGTATCTGTATATGACTCTCCTCAGATCAGGGTGTCTCTGTGCCCCCGTACCTGTGTATGACTCTCCTCAGATCAGGGTGTCTCTGTGCCCCCGTACCTGTGTATGACTCTCCTCAGATCAGGGTGTCTCTGTGTCCCCGTACCTGTGTATGACTCTCCTCAGATCAGGGTGTCTCTGTGCCCCCGTACCTGTGTATGACTCTCCTCAGATCAGGGTGTCTCTGTGTCCCCGTACCTGTGTATGACTCTCCTCAGATCAGGGTGTCTCTGTGCCCCCGTACCTGTATATGTCCCTTCCTCAGATCAGGGTGTCTCTGTGTCCCCGTACCTGTGTATGGCCCTCCTCAGATCAGGGTGTCTCTGTGCCCCCGTACCTGTGTATGGCCCCTCCTCAGATCAGGGTGTGTCTCTGCCCCCGTACCTGTATATGGCCCCTCCTCAGCTCAGGGTATCTCTGTGCCCCCGTACCTGTATATGTCCCTTCCTCAGCTCAGGGTGTCTCTGTGCCCCCTTACCTGTATATGGCCCCTCCTCAGCTCAGGGTATCTCCGTGCCCCCGTACCTGTATATGGCCCCACCTCAGATCAGGGTGTCTCTGTGCCCCCGTACCTGTGTATGGCCCTCCTCAGATCAGGGTGTCTCCGTGCCCCCGTACCTGTATATGTCCCCTCCTCAGCTCAGGGCATCTCCGTGCCCCCTTACCTGTATATGGCCCCTCCTCAGCTCAGGGTGTCTCTGTGTCCCCGTACCTGTGTATGACTCTCCTCAGATAAGGGTGTCTCTGTGCCCCCGTACCTGTGTATGGCCCCACCTCAGATCAGGGTATCTCCGTGCCCCCTTACCTGTATATGGCCCCTCCTCAGCTCAGGGTGTCTCCGTGCCCCCGTACCTGTGTATGGCCCCTCCTCAGATCAGGTCTCTTCTCCCCTCCTAGATGATAAAGGAGATGGACCTGTGGAATTTGCTCTGTTTATCACAAGTGTAAAACTGTCTGTTCTGTGACGCAGGTCTGATGGTATCTCTGCCTGATCTCTGTATCTATGTCAGTGCGGGAAGTGTAATTATATTTAATGTTAAACTGCATAGTTATACTTTACCTATAATTTCATTGAGTCTAGTTGCAGGAATCCTTGTTCAAATAGACACAGAGTGCAATCTCTCACAAGCAGGGCCCTTTTCCCTCAAGTGGGTCTTAGGACTGCTGCAGCAATGGTTGTAGAGCTTGTATTTGTCCTGTAATGTTTTGTATCTTAAATCCCTTTTTCTTGTTTTGTTCATGCTGTTTCTGCACTTTGTAAGGCGCTGCAGACCCCTTATAGCACCATATAAATAAGTTGTGGCAGACCCCTTCTAGCACCATATAAATAAAGGATAATAATATTGGTAGTGGGTGAGATGTTGCTGTAGGTGGGAATATAACCCCACTCCCAGGTGACCAGTGGGCCTGCGCCCAGGAAGGTGCCAAGTTACTGGTCATCGTTCTGTAACAGATCGGTGCCAGTGACTGACGGGCGTGAATGTGCGGATTCCGGATTTTTCATCTTTGTTTCTCCTCGGCTGAGGCTATGGTAACGTGGTTGTCAGTAATTTCCATTGCGGCAGCTCATAATCAGAGATTTATAATTCTGTTACCATAACTGTAGAGGGAAAACACACACAAAACAATATATGACTATATATGAAAGGTTGGGCTGGAAATCCCCATGAATCACGGTGCTTGTAGTTCCCCCCCCCCCCCCCCCCGAAGAGGTCAGGTTCCAGACCATGCACTCAATTTATGCCTTGTGACGCTACTAGAGGGTCAGTAACTTCGGTGGAGCCGGATCATGGATGAACGTGGGTGCTTGGTTTGTTTCCATGGAAACAGCGCCAATATTAGCCTTCCTGACATTCAAGGGGGGTGGTTCTGACCCCTCCCTTATAAACGGGCCCTTTGCAGGCTATGTCCTCTCTAATTACCCTTCAGACCAAAAGACGGAGTCCAGGCTGTGTCACTGAACATGGGTTTCAAGCCATGTCAAATAGTTGCTCATCTGTGCAAATATCGGTACTGAGTTCTCCCATTGGTTTCCGCTTATACACACTGCAGTATTGGCCCAACTCTCCAATATCTGGACATCCGCAGAAACTGGACATGTCCAATCCTCAAATATTTCTGTCTTTGCTTTTTCCACTTTGGTGCAGTTTGTCACACACCAGACTAGCTGTTCCGTTATCTTACCCTTCTTGGCTGTCGGTACCTGCTCCAAGTGATACCAATTCCATAATCTGCTTTTTTTTCATGTGGAGCCAGTGTCGGTGGGACATGGGTGCTGCCGTCTTGCCTGCGATCAGCTGACTGCTGTTCTACCAATCCTAGACCTGATTCCCTGCACATGACTCCAGTGACCTATTAGAAACCAAGGTGGCCTATATAAGTCCCTGCCCAGCCACTACTCATTGCTAGAACAACTTGCTTGCTAGTTCCAGTCTGCATTTACCAGACTCTTGCTCCACAGTCTCGTGTGTTTCTGAGTTACCCCCAGCACTGGTCTCTGCTACTGAGCGCTCTCAAAGTTTCCAGTGTGTTCCTGTTGTGCTGCCAGTATTACTAAGCACTATCTACAGTCTCCTGTGTGCTGCTACTACCCTCCAGGCTTTGTAACCAGCCTGCAATCTCACCTCCAGCCCTCCTAATACATATCGTTACCAGTCTTCAGTACCTGTTACCCCATTACTAGAAGCGTGCTTCATCTCCAAATTACCCATTGCTATCAGTCCTAGCTGTGCTAATACTCACCTGCTGCTTCCGGCATTCAGTCTGGTGCTCAGCCATTCCCGCTACACCAGTGTGCTTCACCCTGCTTACCTGCATGCAATACCTGAGCCTGCATATCCCTGTGTGACTTCTTAACCCTGCACATTCCTGCCTGCACACTGATCCTGTATTCTACTGCATGCAGTCTGTACCAGTATATTCCTGCATGCTCTAGTTACCACCACTGTCTGCTGACATCATCGTGCAGTACCTGTCTCAGCCTGCAGGCTTCTAGTGTTCTTTTCCAAACATCATCTGCCGAGGGTACATTGCCCTGGTGTGTATTAACTGTCTATGGGGGTAATTCTGAGTTGATCGCAGCAGCAAGTTTGTTAGCAATTGGGCAAAACCATGTGCACTGCAGGTGTGGCAGATGTAACATGTGCAGAGAGAGTTAGATGTGGGTGGGTTATTTTGTTTCTGTGCAGGGTAAATAGTGGCTGCTTTATTTTTACACTATAATTTAGATCTCAGTTTGAACACACCCCACCCAAATCTCACTCTCTCTGCACATGTTACATCTGACCCACCTGCAGCGCACATGGTTTTGCCCAACTGCTAACAAATTTGCTGCTGTGATCAACTCAGAATTAGGCCCTATATTCCTTCCCGATCGTGTCACGTCTCCTGCTCAATGGGGGTCATTCTGACCCGATTGCACGCTGGAGTTTATTGCAGCGGTGCGATCGGGTCAGAACTGCACATGCGCCGGAGCATGCAAGACGGCAGAAGGCGGCGATGCTTTTGCACTTTAGGAGTAGCTCCCGGCCAGTGCAGCTTTAGCGTGCTGGCCGGGAGCTACTCGTCGCTCCCTGGCCGGCAGCGGCTGCGTGTGACGTCACGCAGCCGCTGCGGGCCGCCCCCTGCTCAGCCCGGCCACGCCTGCGTTGGCCGGATGGTGCCCCCAAAACGGCGGCCAAACACCGCCGTTTCGTCCCCCCCCCCTGCCCAGCGACCGCCTCTGCCTGTCAAACAGGCAGAGGAGGTGGAAGCGCCACTCGTTCATCCATGCCCAGTGGTCCTAACCCGGAGCCCAAAGTAATCCCAAACCTGATATTTTAATGCTAATTAGCTTATTTGCTATTTCATGGACAGTGCAATTAACTGTTTATAACCTGTGAAATACCCAACTGACATTATTGGCACAACAAGGAAAAAGTTACCACATTGCCCTACACATCCGTGTGCTGCATGATGTGTAAGTGGAGTATAAGTGCTTTATAAACATATAATACCTGCACTTTAATCAGCAGTGAGCTCTGCAGCCAACACGCCCGCTAGGTTCCTATATCTTTATTATAACTGTACTGTAAGTAGGCTGCCTGCTATTCGGAGCGTGCTGGCTTTATGTGCCGAGATAATCCCGTGGAATGCGCGCAGTTTATTTAGTGGGTGAAATATGCTGTGTTATGACGCAAGTGTAATTATATCATTATCGTATTATCTCTGGAGATGTCAGTGTGAAGGTAATCACAGCATCTCATACATACTACATAGGACTGCAGTGTATAAGTGTATCTTACAGTAATCAGGAGGGATAATTGCCTCCTGGCATGAAATTCCGCCTTACACAGGGTCAGATATATTATACCTTCCAGACAGATACAGTGGAGAAGTTTCCCATAACAACCCATTAGCTTTTACAGTAATGTAGAGCAGCTGATTCGTTGCTAGGGGCAACATCTCCACTTTATCTGTCTTGAAAGTTTAGTACATGCCTATGGTCTGCTGCGCAATACAAGTCACTGTTGGTTGGGCTCAGTATTACTTATCCTCGATTACTAAGGCTTAATTGTGTAAAATGTTAATGATTAATGTGTAAGATAACGGTGTGCCAAGCAAGTAAAGTGCTGCCACCCAAGGCTGTGCCTATGTGGTCTTACCCCAAATCTGAGCTTTGCCACCAGAGGACCGGCACATATTCCCAGATTTCTATCAAATATATTTATGAAAAGTTTTGACAATAATAAAATCTGAGACGAAATTCGCGTTGAAAATGAAATATAATGGACTAAACGATAATCACCGGAGGGGTAACTGTAGCCCCCCCCGCACTGATAACTCTGTGTCGTGTGCATTAAAATCTTAACACAATAAGGTTCACATCCGGTTAAACCTAAAGGGGGGGATACTCAAATGCCCTCAATGTGCCACAGGTCATCACCGTCTGGCTGCGTACATGTCCGTCTATAAAGCAAAAAATAAGCTGATCTAATTTTCCTGCTCACCTCAACGGCAGCTTTGATGGCTGTTGTGCGGGAACTTTGTTGGCCATATAGATTGAACTGACCCCAAAGAGTGCAAACGTAACAGATCCCAATCCTGAACGGAGTGCAAACCAGTACAAATGAAACAGATTGGGTTCCTGGTACCTAAGTGCATACTATAACTCCTCCAGACACACACATGCAGTAATGGGGTATTACACGCCCATCAAACCTCCCCACATTCTATCACATTTCCCAACATCACCATCGGACCCCTCCACATTCTGTCAGACCTCCCCACACCACCATCAGACCTCTCCACATTCTGTCAGACCTCCCCACACCACCATCAGACCTCTCCACATTCTGTCAGACCTCCCCACACCACCATCAGACCTCTCCACATTCTGTCAGACCTCCCCAAACCACCATCAGACCTCTCCACATTCTGTCAGACCTCCCCACACCACCATCAGACCTCTCCACATTCTGTCAGACCTCCCCACACCACCATCAGACCTCTCCACATTCTGTCAGACCTCCCCACACCACCGTCAGACCTCCCCACACCACCATCAGACCTCTCCACATTCTGTCAGACCTCCCCACACCACCATCAGACCTCTCCACATTCTGTCAGACCTCCCCACACCACCATCAGACCTCTCCACATTCTGTCAGACCTCCCCAAACCACCATCAGACCTCTCCACATTCTGTCAGACCTCCCCACACCACCATCAGACCTCTCCACATTCTGTCAGACCTCCCCAAACCACCATCAGACCTCTCCACATTCTGTCAGACCTCCCCACACCACCATCAGACCTCTCCACATTCTGTCAGACCTCCCCACACCACCATCAGACCTCTCCACATTCTGTCAGACCTCCCCACACCACCATCAGACCTCTCCACATTCTGTCAGACCTCCCCAAACCACCATCAGACCTCTCCACATTCTGTCAGACCTCCCCACACCACCATCAGACCTCTCCACATTCTGTCAGACCTCCCCACACCACCATCAGACCTCTCCACATTCTGTCAGACCTCCCCACACCACCATCAGACCTCTCCACACCACCATCAGACCTCTCCACATTCTGTCAGACCTCCCCACACCACCATCAGACCTCTCCACATTCTGTCAGATCTCCCCATATTCTATCACGTTTCCCAACATCACCATCAGACCTCTCCACACCACCATCAGACCTCTCCACACCACCATCAGACCTCCCCGCATCCCCATCACACCTCCCCGCACCACCATCAAATCTACCCACGTCATCAGAACTCCCCCATCCCATCAGATCTCCCCACATGCCATTAGAATTACCCACATCACCATCAGTCCTCCCCACATAACCATCAGACCTCACCACATGCCGTCAGTCCTCCCCATATAACCATCAGACCTCCCCACATCATCCAACATTCCCCCCCACATGCCATCACACTGTTTGTTAACACTAACAAATGGAGACTCCCCGATTCACTGTCACCGACTATCCTGCTGAGATGGTGATTCCTTTATTTATAGGAACAAATGGCCACTTCAATTTTACTAATCTTTGCACTGACTTATGCAACACCCACATTCGCGATCCGGTGGTTCGGGTAGGTTCAATTGCAATATCTGTGCTTCCTCCTGGCAGAGAGGTGAAGGCAAACAGACCTGTCTATTCCCTGACTGTAGCCCTGCCGGGGATGTCCACAAATCATAGTACTCCCCTGGTTCTTGGGACCACCTATGGCTCCAGCTTCCAGCCAAGGTGGTGTGATTGGGCCTGCCTCTTCTGGTACAGACGCTCCTCCGGCTCTAGTGATGGCTGGACTAGACAAACTACAGCCCTCCTCCCATCTCTGTCACTCTATCCTGAGCGGAGGCAAACAGATGGCTCCCTACAGATATCTAATACTAGGTGCTTCATCGCACCCTACGGGCGCTCTTCACACCGTCGCAAGAGGCTACGCCCCCTTAACCCTTGCAAGCCTTTCTGGGGTTCAATATTTGTATTATATAAAGTATTACCTGCATTCCTTTGTTAGTGGTTAAATATTGCACAATGAAAGGGCGTGCGATGGTGTAGGAGGCGCAGCTCCTTGCGACGGCGTGAACAGCACCTGCAGGGCACGATGTACAGAATGTAGCGGGTGCGGGGGGGACTGAGGATGGTGTCTGTAGATGCTGTGGGAGGAGGGGGGGCAGAAGTGGGGGTGGGGCCCGGATGGGGAAGGTTCGGGAGGTGCTGCGGGTGGGGGAGGGGCAGAGGAGTGGGGTTTGCAGATGGGGGAGGGGTCCGGAGGCACTGCAGGTGGGGGAGGGGCAGGGGTGCCATGGGTGGGAGAGGGGCAGGTGTGGGGATGTTGTGGATGGGTGAAGGGTTCCGGAGGTGCTGTGGGATGGGAAGGGACGGGAGTGCCGGGGGTGGGGTAGGGGACCGCAGGCACCATGGGTAGGGTAGGGGCAGGTACGGGTGGTGCGGCGGATGGGAAAGGAGGTCCGGAGGTGCTGCAGGTGGTGGAGGGGCAGGTGCGGGGGTGCCATTGGTGGGGGAGGGGTGGGTGAGGGGGGGACCGCGGATGGAGGAGGGTGTCTGCAGATGCTGCGGGTGGAGGGGGGCAGGTGTGGGGGGAGACATATAAAGGGGGTGAATGGTGGAGGGTCCTGGAGGTGCTGTGGGTGGTGAAGGGGCGGAGGAGTTGGAGCCGCGGGTGGTGTAGGGGGTCTGGAGGCACAGCATGTGGGGGAGGGGTGGAGTGCCGCATGTGGTGGAGGGGAAGGTGCGGAGGTGTGGTGCATTGGGGAGAGGTCTGGAGGCGCTGCGGGTACTGTACATGCCATAAAAGGTAGTTGGAGGGTATGCAGTAACAGGGCCAGGACAGGGGTGACGGGGCCAGGACAGGGGCGACGGGGCCAGGACAGGGGCGACGGGGCCAGGACAGAAATGACAGGGACAGGATAGGGGTGACAGGGCCAGGGTAGGGGCGGCAGGACCAGGACAGGGGTGACGGGGCAAGCACAGGGTTGACAGGGCAAGCACAGGGGTGACAGGGCCAGGATAGGGGTAACAGGGCCAGCATAAGGGTGACAGGGCCAGGATAAGGGTGAAAGGGCCAGGATAAGGGTGAAAGGGCCAGGATAAGGGTGAAAGGGCCAGGATAAGGGTGGCAGGGCAAGGCCAGGGGTGACAGGGACATGACAGAACACAGGGCACGGGAGAGATTGGTATTAGGGACAAAACAGTGGTGACAGACAGATGTGTCTTACCGGAGTCACTGCTGCTGGCTGCTGCTGTTCCACTCCAACCTGTTAGGATCTGCTGCTGCTGGAGACTTGGCATGGCTGACTCTCTCAGGCTGGAGTCCTGCTTCCTCTGCCCGTCCGCATCCCTCCTCAGTCACACACCGCAGACCTCGCGCAGCTGCCGGGCACTGTGGTAAGGTGAGACTGGAAATGACTAGTTAGCCCCCAGGAGATGCTGCGGCTGGAGGGAGGAGGGGGTCATAGCATGCACGTGGTGCGGACCTCGCGGCTGCCGGGCACTGTGGTAAGGGGAGACTGGGAGTGACTGGTTAGCTCCCAGGAGACACTGCGGCTGGAGGGAGGAGTGGGTCGGAGCCTGCAAGCAGCTCGGATTTCTGCAGCGCTACCCGCCAGCTAAAATGTGTGAATGAGCTGGGCGCACCTCACTGCGGGTGGCAGCGCTGCAGCTAGCGGTGGGGTTGCCGGGGCTGGAGATAACAGAGGCAGTACGGAACCTGCACAGCGGCAGGTGCCCCACAAAACTGCAGCTAAGAAGCGTGGAGTGTGCCAGAAAGTGACGCTCCTCCGCGCCAGAGAGACCCTGCTGAGTATGCCAATGTGGGGGGTCAAGCACACAGTGAGCCGGTGCCCGTCTGTCTGTATGGCATACCCCCTCACACACCCCCATACCTCGCAAATGTCCCGATTTTCGCGGGACAGTCCCATTTTTGGGGGTCTGTCCCGCTGTCCCACCCGCGGGTCGCAGTGTCCCGCGGTGGGGGATGGGGGGGGGGGCAGTTGGAAAGCTCCTGTACTCACTGTTCTGCTTAGCAGAGCAGCGGTGAATAGTGGAGACAGAGGGAGAGGGGTCATCAGGGGGTACGGATTAAGGGGGGGTTCCAGCAGCAGAGCCGGATTAAGGGGGGGGGGGGGCATGGGGTACGTACCGTTTGCCCACAGTTTTAGGGGGCCCCCCCGGCTGGAGTAGCTCTGTCCCAGCTCAGAAGCTCCCCCCCCCCCCCGTCCTGCCAGCAACAACGTCAGCATTGTGCTACAGTCAGCACACGCTGCTGCATATTGGCAGGTCTGTGGTGTTACAGGGAGGCAGCAGTCTCCCTGCTTTCTTCTGCCTGTGCGGGTGTGTAGGGGGGAGCGACCACCTCCTCTGGATTTACCCCTAGCTGAGGGGCCAAAATTCCATTAAAAAAAAAAAAAATATCGGAATTTGCATAAGGGGGCGTGGCCGCGCGTCCCGCGATTAGGCCACGCCCCCAACCCACAGCAGGCACAGCAATGAGATAGGGCTCCCCTGTCTCAAGTGCCCTGGGCCCCCCGGACTCATAATCAGCCCCTGGGGGCATGCCAGCAGCTCACAGAGCGCTGGGCATGCCCCCTCACTGACGAAAACGGGAGCCCTCCCGTGAAGCCACGCCCCCTTTTCGCCGAGTGTGTCCCTCCTTCTGCCTGGAGAAAGCTCCTGCAGAAAGCTGGGAGGTATGAACTCCTGCCTGTGACATGCCCATACTATCTGCTTCTGCTCCTAGTCTCCTGTAGATTTGGCCAGATCTGTGACTCATTTGACTAACTCCGCCCACTGTTGTGACTCCGCCCAGCGTTAGCAAATGAATCACAAAGTCACAGATCTGGGCTATGGCCTATGGTGCCTGTGGCACCGTGACTGCAGTTCACACAAATAATTCACAATGAAGAGATGCGCCATTTTGGGGGAATCACACTTATATTACTGTCCAGCAGAGTAAGCCTGGATAAGAGGGAAAGTAGAGGTGGGCTGTGGGCAAGGGATGCACATGAAGCAATAGGCAGCGTGCTCCTGAATGAATATGGCCCCTTAAGTGATGAGGGTCCCCTCAGAGAAGATGGGCCCCAATTTATCTGGCTCTGTGGACAATGATTATCCCATATGTCACAGTCTGTGAACTGCAGATTGTAAATCAGAAGCAGTTTGTGTCTGGATGATCGGCTAAGACGGGCACCCTTCCGTATAAGTGTGCATGTTGCCTGCAATTCATCCCTGTGGACACGTTACACGGACCTGCTCCAACTCCAGACGTGATAACTTCCACAGTAATTGCGTCGACTGCTGCCACCTGCTCCTTCCCCCCTTTCCAGCATTTGATATAGCAAGATTGTTCAAAAACAATATCTCAGCCCCTCTCGGAAGGTAATATTTAAGATGCATCTCGTGTAACTATGTTCTATATTAAAATTACTATTTAGGCCTAAATTTAGCAAATAATGATTATTCTGGAAGCATTAAAGCCACATTCACTTTGCTAAGATTATTTTTAAAATTTTGCGATGACGATAAAATATATGGAAGACATTCATGAACCCATAGCGGCTGCACTCCCTGCACCTATGTAGCTACACCCTGTATATAACACATGTAACTGTGACAGGGAAGGTGGCTCCTCTCAGCTCTGGGCCCCATAGCAGCTGCACTCCCTGCACCTATGGTAGCTACACCCTGTATATAACACATGTAACTGTGACCGGGAAGGTGGCCCCTCTCAGCTCTGGGCCCCATAGCAGCTGCACTCCCTGCACCTATGGTAGCTACACCCTGTATATAACACATGTAACTGTGACCGGGAAGGTGGCCCCTCTCAGCTCTGGGCCCCATAGCAGCTGCACTCCCTGCACCTATGGTAGCTACACCCTGTATATAACACATGTAACTGTGACCGGGAAGGTGGCCCCTCTCAGCTCTGGGCCCCATAGCAGCTGCACTCCCTGCACCTATGGTAGCTACACCCTGTATATAACACATGTAACTGTGACAGGGAAGGTGGCTCCTCTCAGCTCTGGCCCCATAGCAGCTGTACTCCCTGCACCTATGTAGCTACACCCTGTATATAACACATGTAACTGTGACAGGGAAGGTGGCCCCTCTCAGCTCTGGCCCCATAGCAGCTGTACTCCCTGCACCTATGTAGCTACACCCTGTATATAACACATGTAACTGTGACCGGGAAGGTGGCCCCTCTCAGCTCTGGCCCCATAGCAGCTGTACTCCCTGCACCTATGTAGCTACACCCTGTATATAACACATGTAACTGTGACCGGGAAGGTAGCCCCTCTCATCTCCTGGCCCCATAGCAGCTGCACTCCCTGCACCTAAGTAGCTACACCCTGTATATAACACATGTAACTGTGACAGGGAAGGTGGCCCCTCTCAGCTCTGGCCCCATAGCAGCTGCACTCCCTGCACCTATGGTAGCTACACCCCTGTATATAACACATGTAACTGTGACAGGGAAGGCTGCCCCTCTCAGCTCTGGCCCCATAGCAGCTGCACTCCCTGCACCTATGGTAGCTACACCCCTGTATATAACACATGTAACTGTGACAGGGAAGGTGGACCCTCTCAGCCCCATAGCAGCTGCACTCCCTGCACCTATGTAGCTACACCCTGTATATAACACATGTAACTGTGACAGGGAAGGTAGCCCCTCTCAGCTCTGGGCCCCATAGCAGCTGCTCTCTCTGCACCTATGGTAACTACACCCTGTATATAACACATGTAACTGTGATAGTGAAGGTGGCCCCTCTCAGCTCTGGGCCCCATAGCAGCTACACTCCCTGCACCTATGGTAACTACACCCTGTATATAACACATGTAACTGTGACAGGGAAGGTGGACCCTCTCAGCCCCATAGCAGCTGCACTGCCTGCACCTATGTTAGCTACATCCTGTATATAACACATGTAACTGTGACAGGGAAGGTGGACCCTCTCAGCCCCATAGCAGCTGCACTGCCTGCACCTATGTTAGCTACATCCTGTATATAACACATGTAACTGTGACATGGAAGGTGGCCCCTCTCAGCTCTGGGCCCCATAGCAGCTGTACTCCCTGCACCTATGGTAGCTACGCCCTGTATATAACACATGTAACTGTGACAGGGAAGGTGGCCCCTCTCAGCTCTGGCCCCATAGCAGCTGCTCTCTCTGCACCTATGGAAGCTACACCCTGTATAGAACACATGTAACTGTGACAGGGAAGGTGGCTCCTCGCAGCTCTGGGCCCCATAGCAGCTGCACTCCCTGCACCTATGGTAGCTACACCATGTATATAACACATGTAACTGTGACAGGGAAGGTGACTCCTCTCAGCTCTGGGCCCCTTAGCAGCTGCACTCTCTGTACCTATGGTAGCTACACCCTGTATATAACACATGTAACTGACAGGGAAGGTGGCCCCTCTCAGCTCTGGGCCCCATAGCAGCTGCACTCCCTGCACCTATGGTAGCTACACCCTGTATACAACACATGTAACTGTGACAGGGAAGGTGGCCCCTCTCAGCTGCACTGCCTGCACCTATGGTAGCTACACCCTGTATACAACACATGTAACTGACAGGGAAGGTGGCCCCTCTCAGCTCTGGGCCCCATAGCAGCTGCTCTCTCTGCACCTATGGTAGCTACACCCTGTATAGAACACATGTAACTGTGACAGGGAAGGTGGCCCCTCTCAGCTCTGGCCCCATAGCAGCTGCTCTCTCTGCACCTATGGTAGCTACATCCTGTATAGAACACATGTAACTGTGACAGGGAAGGTGGCTCCTCTCAGCTCTGGGCCCCATAGCAGCTGCACTCCCTGCACCTATGGTAGCTACACCATGTATATAACACATGTAACTGTGACAGGGAAGGTGGCCCCTCTCAGCTGCACTGCCTGCACCTATGGTAGCTACACCCTGTATATAACACATGTAACTGTGACAGGGAAGGTGGCCCCTCTCAGCTCTGGGTCCCATAGCAGCCGCACTCCCTGCACCTATGGTAGCTACACCCTGTATATAACACATGTAACCGTGACAGGGAAGGTGGACCCTCTCAGCTCTGGCCCCATAGCAGCTGCACTCCCTGCACCTATGGTAGCTACACCCTGTATATAACACATGTAACTGTGACAGGGAAGGTGGCCCCTCTCAGCTCTGGGCCCCATAGCAGCTGCACTGCCTGCAACTATGGTAGCTACACCCTGTATATAACACATGTAACTGTGACAGGGAAGGTGGCCCCACTCAGCTCTGGGTCCCATAGCAGCCGCACTCCCTGCACCTATGGTAGCTACACCCTGTATATAACACATGTAACCGTGACAGGGAAGGTGGACCCTCTCAGCTCTGGCCCCATAGCAGCTGCACTCCCTGCACCTATGGTAGCTACACCCTGTATATAACACATGTAACTGTGACAGGGAAGGTGGCCCCTCTCAGCTCTGGGCCCCATAGCAGCTGCACTGCCTGCAACTATGGTAGCTACACCCTGTATATAACACATGTAACTGTGACAGGGAAGGTGGCCCCTCTCAGCTCTGGGCCCCATAGCAGCTGCTCTCTCTGCACCTATGGTAGCTACACCCTGTATACAACACATGTAACTGTGACAGGGAAGGTGGCCCCTCTCAGCTCTGGGCCCCATAGCAGCTGCTCTCTCTGCACCTATGGTAGCTACACCCTGTATATAACACATGTAACTGTGACAGGGAAGGTGGCCCCTCTCAGCTACACTCCCTGCACCTATGGTAGCTACACCCTGTATATAACACATGTAACTGACAGGGAAGGTGGCCACTCTCAGCTCTGGGTCCCATAGCAGCTGCACTCCCTGCACCTATGGTAGCTACACCCTGTATATAAAACACATGTAACTGTGACAGGGAAGGTGGCCCCTCTCAGCTCTGGGCCCCATAGCAGCTGCACTCTCTGCACCTATGGTAGCTACACCCCTGTATATAACACATGTAACTGTGACAGGGAAGGTGGCCCCTCTCAGCTCTGGGTCCCATAGCAGCTGCACTCCCTGCACCTATGGTAGCTACGCCCTGTATATAATAAATGTAACTGTGACAGGGAAGGTGGCCCCACTAAGCTCCTAGCCCCATAGCAGCTGCACTTCCTGCACCTATGTTAGCTACACCCTGTATATAACACATGTAACTGTGACAGGGAAGGTGGCTCCTCTCAGCTCTGGGCCCCATAGCAGCTGCACTCCCTGCACCTATGGTAGCTACACCATGTATATAACACATGTAACTGTGACAGGGAAGGTGGCCCCTCTCAGCTGCACTGCCTGCACCTATGGTAGCTACA
This sequence comes from Pseudophryne corroboree, assembly GCF_028390025.1. Taxonomy (NCBI): domain Eukaryota; kingdom Metazoa; phylum Chordata; class Amphibia; order Anura; family Myobatrachidae; genus Pseudophryne; species Pseudophryne corroboree. The sequence goes on from NC_086454.1 coordinate 18,089,140, forward strand.
CCCTGTATATAACACATGTAACTGTGACAGGGAAGGTGGCCCCTCTCAGCTCTGGCCCCATAGCAGCTGTACTCACTGCACCTATGTAGCTACACCCTGTATATAACACATGTAACTGTGACAGGGAAGGTGGCCCCTCTCAGCTCTGGGTCCCATAGCAGCCGCACTCCCTGCACCTATGGTAGCTACACCCTGTATATAACACATGTAACCGTGACAGGGAAGGTGGACCCTCTCAGCTCTGGCCCCATAGCAGCTGCACTCCCTGCACCTATGGTAGCTACACCCTGTATATAACACATGTAACTGTGACAGGGAAGGTGGCCCCTCTCAGCTCTGGGCCCCATAGCAGCTGCACTGCCTGCAACTATGGTAGCTACACCCTGTATATAACACATGTAACTGTGACAGGGAAGGTGGCCCCTCTCAGCTCTGGGCCCCATAGCAGCTGCTCTCTCTGCACCTATGGTAGCTACACCCTGTATACAACACATGTAACTGTGACAGGGAAGGTGGCCCCTCTCAGCTCTGGGCCCCATAGCAGCTGCTCTCTCTGCACCTATGGTAGCTACACCCTGTATATAACACATGTAACTGTGACAGGGAAGGTGGCCCCTCTCAGCTACACTCCCTGCACCTATGGTAGCTACACCCTGTATATAACACATGTAACTGACAGGGAAGGTGGCCACTCTCAGCTCTGGGTCCCATAGCAGCTGCACTCCCTGCACCTATGGTAGCTACACCCTGTATATAAAACACATGTAACTGTGACAGGGAAGGTGGCCCCTCTCAGCTCTGGGCCCCATAGCAGCTGCACACTCTGCACCTATGGTAGCTACACCCCTGTATATAACACATGTAACTGTGACAGGGAAGGTGGCCCCTCTCAGCTCTGGGCCCCATAGCAGCTGCACTCCCTGCACCTATGGTAGCTACGCCCTGTATATAATAAATGTAACTGTGACAGGGAAGGTGGCCCCACTAAGCTCCTAGCCCCATAGCAGCTGCACTTCCTGCACCTATGTTAGCTACACCCTGTATATAACACATGTAACTGTGACAGGGAAGGTGGCCCCTCTCAGCTCTGGGCCCCAAAGGATCTGCACTCCCTGCACCTATGGTAGCTACAGCCTGTATATAACGCATGTAACTGTGACAGGGAAAGTGGCCCCTCTCAGCTCTGGGCCCCCTAGCAGCTGCACTGCCTGCACCTATGGTAGCTACACCCTGTATATAACACATGTAACTGTGACAGGGAAGGTAGCCCCTCTCAGCTCTGGCTCCATAGCAGCTGCTCCCCCTGCACCTATGGTAGCTACGCCCTGTATATAACACATGTAACTGTGACAGGGAAGGCTGCCCCTCTCAGCTCTGGGCCCCATAGCAGCTGCACTCTCTGCACCTATGGTAGCTACACCCCTGTATATAACACATGTAACTGACAGGGAAGGTGGCCCCTCTCAGCTCTGGGCCCCATAGCAGCTGCACTCCCTGCACCTATGGTAGCTACACCCTGTATATAACACATGTAACTGTGACAGGGAAGGTGGCCCCTCTCAGCTCTGGGCCCCATAGCAGCTGCACTCCCTGTACCTATGGTAGCTACACCCAGTGTATAACACATGTACCTGTGACAGGGAAGGTAGCCCCTCTGTCACAACTGAGGGCCTGAGCTGACGGGAGGCAGCCTCAGTTGTAGGGGCTGAGATGTAACGGAACCTGGGAGGTTGTATCAGACCCCTAGACATGTAAGTAACATGTAGAATAACTGCCCGAAGGCGTGACCACGACAACCAGGATAAAAGTCAATGATGTTTATTATGACAAACTCCGTAACACAGCAGCAGTAAAAGGAAACATAAAAGTCAACAGAGGATAAATACAATTCCTGGGTACTACAGGGTGGCAAGGGCCACAGGCACTGGTAGTGTGAGACAGTTCTTATAATCTTCTAGTTGGAAAGTCCTTACCAGGCCTGACTGTAGCAATGGAGAGAACCCAGGATCGTACCAGCTGATGTTCCAGGAAAGGCTGGGCTGCTGAAGGTAAAACGGCTGCTGTGGATACTGGCTGGAACCAGACTGTTGTTGGTACGGAGTGGATACTGGCTGGAACCAGTTAAATAATAAACGAACTTGAGAGCGATGAAATAATAATGAAGTTTGGAGTTTGAGAGCGGTGAAATAATAATACCGGTGGAGAGTGGTAAACTGCAGAAAGGACACCGGCCCTTTAAGAGAAGCTGTACACTGCTGGAAGCTGGGCTGGAAGCAGGTGATTGATGTAACTGGAAACAGGTGAGTCCAGAATGGATCGGAGAGTCAGGCTACACCGCAGATGGAATGCTGGTGCGGGTCTCTATAGCAGAAGTCTGAAGACAGGAGCTGGAACCTGGAAGACAACCACAGGAGAGAGACAAACTGGAACTAGGTTAGACAACCAAAGCACTGACGCCTTCCTTGCTCAGGCACAGCATACTTATACCTGCAGCAAGGAAGGGGTTGGCTAGGCAATTATGCAAATCAACAATACAGACAGCAGATTGGTGGAAATAATCAGATGACAAAATCCAAGATGGCTGCGCCCATGCAGACACTTGGAGGGAAGTTTGGTTTGTAATCCATGTGAGAATTGAAACAGTAATGGCGACGCCGGCCACAGGAGACAGGAGACGCCAGACTGACAAGCGCACATTTAACCACGCGGGCACAGCGGAGGCCGCGGCTGATGAAATCACCACTCTGACATTCTGCATGTGGAAACTCAGGAACAGCGGGATCCGGTCCTGGAACGCTGAGCCAGCCTTAGGAGGCATCTGAAGGGTAAGTAATGGCGTCCAGATACCCGGATCGTGACAGCACCCCCCCCTTTAGGAGTGGCCCCAGGACACTTCTTAGGCTTTAAAGGAAACTTTGCGTGGAAATTTCGGACCAAGGCAGGAGCATGGACGTCTGAGGCATTGGTCCAAGAGCGTTCTTCAGGACCATAGCCCTTCCAGTCAATGAGGTATTGTAACTGACCGTAACGGAAACGTGAGTCCAAAATCTTGGCCACCTCGTACTCGACTCCCCGTTGAGTCTGAACTTTGGGAGCTGGAGGAAGTGCGGAATGAAACCGATTCAGGATCAGCGGTTTCAACAAAGAAACATGAAATGTCCTGGGTATTTTCAAGAAGGATGGTAACTGTAACCTGTAGGCAACAGGATTGATGACTTGTTCAATCTTGAAGGGTCCGATGTAGCGAGGTGCAAATTTCATGCTGGGAACTCTCAACCTCAAATTCTTCGTGGACAGCCACACACGATCACCCACCTTGAGAGCAGGAACCGCTCTACGCTTCCCATCGGCAAACTTCTTATACCTGAATGAGGCTTTAAGCAGGGCTACGCGGACGTTCCTCCAGTTATTTGAAAACTGACGCAAGGTGACATCCACTGCTGGAACAGAAGTTGCGGGAAGCGGTTGGAATTCTGGGACTTTAGGGTGGAATCCATAATTAATGAAGAATGGTGTAGAAGAAGATGAGGAATGGTATTGATTGTTGTGGCTGAACTCGGCCCAAGGAAGGAGTTGAACCCAGTCATCTTGAGAGGAAGACACATATATACGGAGGAAGGCCTCCAAGTCCTGATTCACCCTCTCGGTTTGACCATTGGTCTGAGGATGGTAAGCCGTGGAAAACTTTAACTTGACTTGGAGGGCTTGACACAAACTTCGCCAAAATTTGGCTACAAATTGTACTCCACGATCCGAGATGATCTCTTCAGGAAGACCGTGAAGTCGGAAGATCTCTTGTATAAACACTTGAGCCAACTTGGAAGCTGACGGAAGACCGGTGAGAGGGATGAAATGTGCCATCTTGGTGAACCGGTCAACTACCACCCAGATGGTATTAAACTTGTTGCAGATAGGTAGATCGGAAACAAAGTCCATCGACAAATGGGTCCAAGGTCGACGGGGAACAGATAATGGAACCAGTTGCCCCGCAGGCGACCGGCGGGAGACTTTGTGTTGGGCACACTTTGGGCAGGAGGCAATAAATTCCATAACGTCCTTCTTCAGAGTTGGCCACCAGTAGGACCTAGAAATAAATTCAAGGGTTTTCTGAATGCCTGTATGTCCAGCAAAACGGGAAGCATGGGCCCAATGCATGAGCTTCTTCCTTAGAACTGGCTTAACAAAACTTTTCCCTGGTGGAGGCGTAGAGTCCATCCCTACCGTGGAGAATGCCAACGGATTAATAATAGGATGCTTGTCTGCAGACTCGGACTCATTTTCTTGCTCCCATGAGCGGGAAAGGGCATCGGCCTTACGATTCTGAGAACCCGGACAGAACTGGAGTTTAAAGTCAAACCTAGAGAAGAAAAGTGCCCATCTGGCCTGACGAGGATTCAGACATTGTGCGCCTTTGAGATATAGAAGATTTTTGTGGTCGTTAAGTATGGTGATTGAGTGGGAAGCTCCCTCCAACAGGTATCTCCACTCCTCCAGAGCGAGCTTGATGGCTAGCAACTCCTGATCGCCAATGGCATAGTTGCGCTCAGCTGGGGAGAACTTCCGGGAGAAGAAACTGCAAGGATGTAGATGTCCATCTTTGGCCCTCTGGGATAACACTGCTCCTACTCCAACGGAGGAGGCATCTACCTCTAAGATAAAAGGAGAGTCGGTGTCGGGCTGTTTCAGAACTGGTGCAGAGATGAACCGTTGCTTCAGAAGGTGAAAGGCCTGTGTAGCTTCCTCGGACCACTTGGACGGATTAGCACCTTTCTTGGTTAATGCAGTGATAGGCGCCACGATGGTGGAAAAGTCTCGTATAAATTTTCTATAATAATTGGCGAACCCTAAGAACCTCTGGACCCCTTTGAGGCTTAAGGGTATAGGCCAATTCTGGATTGCTTGGAGTTTCTCAGGATCCATCTCTAGTCCGGAACCGGACACAATGTAACCTAGAAACGGAATGGTTTTAACTTCAAACACACACTTCTCCAATTTACAATAGAGGTGATTGACACGGAGACGGGAAAGAACCTCTTTTACCCAGAAACGATGATCTTCGAGATTATTAGCAAAGATGAGGATGTCGTCTAGATAAACCACGACATGGCGGTACAAGATGTCCCTGAAAATCTCATTCACGAAGTGCTGGAAGACTGCTGGAGCGTTGCTCAATCCGAAGGGCATGACGAGGTACTCAATGTCCGTCACGGGTGTTAAAGGCGGTCTTCCACTCGTCACCCTCACGGATTCGGATGAGATTGTAGGCACCCCTCAAGTCCAGCTTTGTGAAAATAGTTGCACCACTAACTCTATCAAAGAGCTCGGTAATCAGGGGTAAAGGGTATCGGTTCTTGACGGTAATGTCGTTCAGACCTCTGTAGTCGATGCACGGACGCAGACCACCGTCTTTCTTCTTAACGAAGAAGAAGCCTGCGCCGGCTGGAGAAGAAGATGGTCGGATGAAACCCTTCGCCAGGTTCTCTTTGATGTACTCTTCCATGGAGTGTGTCTCAGGCAGAGACAACGGATAAGTTCGGCCTCGCGGTGGAACCTTCCCTGGAATGAGGTCGATTGGGCAGTCCCATTCTCTATGAGGAGGAAGGATATCAGCAGAGGCTTTACTGAACACGTCCGTGAAGTCTTGATATGGAGGAGGCGGAACATCAGATGACCTGGGGAAGGAAGAACAAACAGGAAGAACTTTGGCTAAACAAGTCTCAGCACAGGAGGGACCCCATGCCAGTATTTGCGTAGTCGTCCAGTCAATTGATGGGTTGTGGAGACGGAGCCATGGAAGGCCTAAAACCACTGGATGTGTGGCTCTTGGAATCACTAAAAAAGAAATATACTCAGAATGAAGAACTCCCACTCTCAGACGAACTGGAAGAGTCCTTAAGGAAATGACTGCGTCAAAAATCTTGCTGCCATCCACGGCAGTCAAAGAGATGGACGAGGACAGTCTCTCGGTGGGTAGGGACCACCGTTTAACATAAGCTTCGGTTATGAAATTCCCAGCTGCTCCGGAATCAAGGAGGGCAATGACGTTCCTGTAACGTTGAGCAATTTGGAGCGACACTGGGAGGTTACAGTCATGAGGAGATGGAGAGGAGATCATTACTCCTAGCCGGCCCTCTCCTTGGCGAGCTAGGATCTGGAGTTTCCCGGACGTTTGGGACAGGCATTGATAGTGTGCGACGGAGCTGCACAGTAGAGACAGAGAGACGTCTTCGGCGCTCAGCGGTAGATAGACGGGAACGACTAATTTGCATAGGCTCATCCTTGGATGGAGATGGTTGACGAGGAGGAGGAGCAGAAGATTTAGGAGTAGATGATCTTCCTCGCTCGGTTGCTCTCTCTCTGAAACGTAGATCAACCTTCGTGCAAAGAGAAATTAGCTCATCCAACTTAGAGGGCAAGTCTCTGGTAGCTAACTCATCCTTGATGTGTTCTGATAAGCCATGCCAGAATGCAGCATACAGGGCCTCGTCGTTCCATGCCAGTTCGGATGCCAGGATTTTAAACTGTATAAGATACTGTCCCACAGTACGTGTTCCCTGGCGTAAACGGAGAATCTCAGATGAAGCAGATGTTATCCGGCCTGGCTCGTCGAAGATGCGCCTGAATGTAGCTACAAAGTCAGTATAGGAGGATAGCAGGGGATCAGACTTCTCCCATAAAGGTGATGCCCAGTCAAGGGCTGAGCCACTGAGAAGGGAGATGATATAGGCAATTTTGGTACGGTCACTGAAGAAATTGCCAGGTAGAAGCTCAAAGTGGATTTCACATTGATTGAGAAATCCCCTGCAGAACCTTGGAGATCCATCAAATTTTGCTGGCGTTGGAAGATGAAGATGTGGACTGGAAATGGGTAAGGTGGGTGGGGTTACAGCTGGTGTTACTGTAGTGGACGCACCGGACGTGCCAGGTCCACGGAGGGTCGTTTGAATCCCATCCAGCCGTGTAGAGAGATCCTGGAGACAGCGGATGATGTGGCCCTGTGCAGCCTCCTGATGTTCAAGTCGGGCTGCCAGTTCTTGCATCGGCCTGGCCGCTTGATCCTGGTCTCCGGCTGGATTCATTAGGTCAGTGCTTACTGTCACAACTGAGGGCCTGAGCTGACGGGAGGCAGCCTCAGTTGTAGGGGCTGAGATGTAACGGAACCTGGGAGGTTGTATCAGACCCCTAGACATGTAAGTAACATGTAGAATAACTGCCCGAAGGCGTGACCACGACAACCAGGATAAAAGTCAATGATGTTTATTATGACAAACTCCGTAACACAGCAGCAGTAAAAGGAAACATAAAAGTCAACAGAGGATAAATACAATTCCTGGGTACTACAGGGTGGCAAGGGCCACAGGCACTGGTAGTGTGAGACAGTTCTTATAATCTTCTAGTTGGAAAGTCCTTACCAGGCCTGACTGTAGCAATGGAGAGAACCCAGGATCGTACCAGCTGATGTTCCAGGAAAGGCTGGGCTGCTGAAGGTAAAACGGCTGCTGTGGATACTGGCTGGAACCAGACTGTTGTTGGTACGGAGTGGATACTGGCTGGAACCAGTTAAATAATAAACGAACTTGAGAGCGATGAAATAATAATGAAGTTTGGAGTTTGAGAGCGGTGAAATAATAATACCGGTGGAGAGTGGTAAACTGCAGAAAGGACACCGGCCCTTTAAGAGAAGCTGTACACTGCTGGAAGCTGGGCTGGAAGCAGGTGATTGATGAAGTTTGGAGTTTGAGAGCGGTGAAATAATAATACCGGTGGAGAGTGGTAAACTGCAGAAAGGACACCGGCCCTTTAAGAGAAGCTGTACACTGCTGGAAGCTGGGCTGGAAGCAGGTGATTGATGTAACTGGAAACAGGTGAGTCCAGAATGGATCGGAGAGTCAGGCTACACCGCAGATGGAATGCTGGTGCGGGTCTCTATAGCAGAAGTCTGAAGACAGGAGCTGGAACCTGGAAGACAACCACAGGAGAGAGACAAACTGGAACTAGGTTAGACAACCAAAGCACTGACGCCTTCCTTGCTCAGGCACAGCATACTTATACCTGCAGCAAGGAAGGGGTTGGCTAGGCAATTATGCAAATCAACAATACAGACAGCAGATTGGTGGAAATAATCAGATGACAAAATCCAAGATGGCTGCGCCCATGCAGACACTTGGAGGGAAGTTTGGTTTGTAATCCATGTGAGAATTGAAACAGTAATGGCGACGCCGGCCACAGGAGACAGGAGACGCCAGACTGACAAGCGCACATTTAACCACGCGGCACAGCGGAGGCCGCGGCTGATGAAATCACCACTCTGACATTCTGCATGTGGAAACTCAGGAACAGCGGGATCCGGTCCTGGAACGCTGAGCCAGCCTTAGGAGGCATCTGAAGGGTAAGTAATGGCGTCCAGATACCCGGATCGTGACACCCTCTCAGCTCTGGCCCCATAGCAGCTGCTCCCCCTGCACCTATGGTAGCTACGCCCTGTATATAACACATGTAACTGTGACAGGGAAGGTGGCCCCTCTCAGCTCTGGGCCCCATAGCAGCTGCACTCTCTGCACCTATGGTAGCTACACCCCTGTATATAACACATGTAACTGTGACAGGGAAGGTGACCCCTCTCAGCTCTGGGCCCCATAGCAGCTGCACTCCCTGCACCTATGGTAGCTACACCCTGTATATAACACATGTAACTGTGACAGGGAAGGTGGCCCCTCTCAGCTCTGGGCCCCATAGCAGCTGCACTCCCTGCACCTATGGTAGCTACACCCTGTATATAACACATGTAACTGTGACAGGGAAGGTGGCCACTCTCAGCCCCATAGCAGCTGCACTCCCTGCACCTATGGTAGCTACGCCCTGTATATAATAAGAATTTACTTACCGATAATTCTATTTCTCATAGTCCGTAGTGGATGCTGGGGACTCCGTAAGGACCATGGGGAATAGCGGCTCCGCAGGAGACTGGGCACAAAAGTAAAGCTTTAGAACTACCTGGTGTGCACTGGCTCCTCCCCCTATGACCCTCCTCCAAGCCTCAGTTAGGATACTGTGCCCGGACGAGCGTACACAACAAGGAAGGATTTATGAATCCCGGGTAAGACTCATACCAGCCACACCAATCACACCGTACAACCTGTGATCTGAACCCAGTTAACAGCATGATAACAGAGGAGCCTCTGAAAAGATGGCTCACAACAATAATAACCCGATTTTTGTAACAATAACTATGTACAAGTATTGCAGACAATCCGCACTTGGGATGGGCGCCCAGCATCCACTACGGACTATGAGAAATAGAATTATCGGTAAGTAAATTCTTATTTTCTCTAACGTCCTAAGTGGATGCTGGGGACTCCGTAAGGACCATGGGGATTATACCAAAGCTCCCAAACGGGCGGGAGTGCGCGGATAACTCTGCAGCACCAAATGAGAGAACTCAAGGTCCTCCTCAGCCAGGGTATCAATTTTGTAGAATTTTACAAACGTATTTGCTCCTGACCAAGTAGCTGCTCGGCAAAGTTGTAAAGCCGAGACCCCTCGGGCAGCCGCCCAAGATGAGCCCATCTTCCTTGTGGAGTGGGCATTTACAGATTTTTGGCTGTGGCAGGCCTGCCACAGAATGTGCAAGCTGAATTGTACTACAAATCCAACGAGCAATAGTCTGCTTAGAAGCAGGAGCACCCAGCTTGTTGGGTGCATACAGGATAAACAGCGAGTCAGATTTTCTGACTCCAGCCGTCCTGGAAACATATTTTCAGGGCCCTGACAACGTCTAGCAACTTGGAGTCCTCCAAGTCCCTAGTAGCCGCAGGCACCACAATAGGTTGGTTCAGGTGAAACGCTGAAACCACCTTAGGGAGAAACTGAGGACGAGTCCTCAATTCCGCCCTGTCCGAATGGAAAATCAGATAAGGGCTTTTACAGGATAAAGCCGCCAATTCTGACACGCGCCTGGCCCTGGCCAGGGCCAACAGCATGACCACTTTCCATGTGAGATATTTTAACTCCACAGATTTAAGTGGTTCAAACCAATGTGACTTTTGGAACCCAAAAACTACATTGAGATCCCAAGGTGCCACTGGAGGCACAAAAGGAGGCTGTATATGCAGTACCCCTTTTACAACGTCTGAACTTCAGGGACTGAAGCTAGTTCTTTTTGGAAGAAAATTGACAGGGCCGAAATTTGAACCTTAATGGACCCCAATTTCAGGCCCATAGACAGTCCTGTTTGCAGGAAATGTAGGAATCGACCCAGTTGAATTTCCTCCGTCGGGCCTTACTGGCCTCGCACCACGCAACATATTTTCGCCAAATGCGGTGATAATGTTTTGCGGTTACATCTTTCCTGGCTTTGATCAGGATAGGGATGACTTCATCCGGAATGCCTTTTTTCCTTCAGGATCCGGCGTTCAACCGCCATGCCGTCAAACGCAGCCGCGGTAAGTCTTGGAACAGACAGGGTCCTTGCTGGAGCAGGTCCCTTCTTAGAGGTAGAGGCCACGGATCCTCCGTGAGCATCTCTTGAAGTTCCGGTTACCAAGTCCTTCTTGGCCAATCCGGAGCCACGAATATAGTGCTTACTCCTCTCCATCTTATCAATCTCAGTACCTTGGGTATGAGAGGCAGATGAGGGAACACATACACTGACTGGTACACCCACGGTGTTACCAGAGCGTCTACAGCTATTGCCTGAGGGTCCCTTGACCTGGCGCAATACCTGTCGAGTTTTTCCCAACGGTTTATAATCATGTGGAAGACTTCTGGGTGAAGTCCCCACTCTCCCGGGTGGAGGTCGTGTCTGCTGAGGAAGTCTGCTTCCCAGTTGTCCACTCCCGGAATTGCTGACAGTGCTATCACATGATTTTCCGCCCAGCGAAGAATCCTTGCAGCTTCTGCCATTGCCCTCCTGCTTCTTGTGCCACCCTGTCTGTTTACGTGGGTGACTGCCGTGATGTTGTCCGACTGGATCAACACCGGCTGACCTTGAAGCAGAGGTCTTGCTAAGCTTAGAGCATTGTAAATGGCCCTTAGCTTCAGGATATTTATGTGATGTCTCCAGGCTTGACCATAAGCCCTGGAAATTCCTTCCCTGTGTGACTGCTCCCCAGCCTCGCAGGCTGGCACCCGTGGTCACCAGGACCCAGTCCTGAATGCCGAATCTGCGGCCCTCTAGAAGATGAGCACTCTGCAACCAACACAGGAGGGACACCCTTGTTCTTGGTGACAGGGTTATCCGCTGATGCATCTGAAGATGCGACCCGGACCATTTGTCCAGCAGGTCCCACTGGAAAGTTTTTGCGTGGAATCTGCCGAATGGGATTTCTTCGTAGGAAGCCACCATTTTACCCAGAACCCTTGTGCATTGATGCACTGAGACTTGGCTCGGTTTTAGGAGGTTCCTGACTAGCTCGGATAACTCCCTGGCTTTCTCCTCCGGGAGAAACACCTTTTTCTGGACTGTGTCCAGGATCATCCCTAGGAACAGAAGACGAGTCGTCGGAACCAGCTGCGATTTTGGAATATTGAGAATCCAATCGTGCTACCGCAACACTACCTGAGATAGTGCTACACCGACAACTGTTCCCTGGATCTTACCCTTATCAGGGAATCGTCCAAGTAAGGAATAACTAAAATTCCCTTCCTACGAAGGAATATCATCATTTCGGCCATTACCTTGGTAAAGACCCGGGGTGCCGTGGACCATCCATACGGCAGCGTCTGAACTGATAGTGACAGTTCTGTACCATAAACCTGAGGTACCCTTGGTGAGAAGGGTAAATTTGGACATGAAGGTAAACATCCTTGATGTCCCGAGACATCATGTAGTCCCCTTCTTCCAGGTTCGCAATCACTGCTCTGAGTGACTCAATCTTGAATTTGAACCTCTGTATGTAAGTGTTCAAAGATTTTAGATTTAGAATCGGTCTCACCGAGCCGTCCGGCTTCGGTACCACAACAGTGTGGAATAATACCCCGTTCCCTGTTGCAGGAGGGGTACCTTGATTATCACCTGCTGGGAATACAGCTTGTGAATGGCTTCCAAAACTGTCTCCCTGTCAGAAGGAGACATCGGTAAAGCCGACTTTAGGAAACGGCGAGGGGGAGACGTCTCAAATTCCAATTTGTACCCCTGAGATATCACCTGAAGGATCCAGGGGTCTACTTGCGAGTGAGCCCACTGCGCGCTGAAATTCATTGAGACGGGCCCCCCACCGTGCCTGATTCTGCTTGTAAAGCCCCAGCGTCATACTGAGGGCTTGGCAGAGGCGGGAGAGGGTTTCTGTTCCTGGGAACTGGCTGATTTCTGCAGCCTTTTTCCTCTCCCTCTGTCACGGGGCAGAAATGAGGAACCTTTTGCCCGCTTGTCCACGAAAAGACTGCGCCTGATAATACGGCGTCTTCTCATGTTGAGAGGCGACCTGGGGTACAAACGTGGATTTCCCAGCTGTTGCCGTGGCCACCAGGTCTGAAAGACCGACCCCAAATAACTCCTCCCCTTAATAAGGCAATACTTCCAAATGCCGTTTGAAATCCGCATCACCTGACCACTGTCGTGTCCATAACCCTCTACTGGTAGAAATGGACAACGCACTTAGACTTGATGCCAGTCGTCAAATATTCCGCTGTGCATCACGCATATATAGAAATGCATCTTTTAAATGCTCTATAGGCAAAAATATACTGTCCCTATCTAGGGTATCAATATTTTCAGTCAGGGAATCCGACCACGCCAACCCAGCACTGCACATCCAGGCTGAGGCGATTGCTGGTCGCAGTATAACACCAGTATGTGTGTAAATACATTTTAGGATACCCTCCTGCTTTCTATCAGCAGGATCCTTAAGGGCGGCCATCTCAGGAGAGGGTAGAGCCCTTACAAGCGTGTGAGCGCTTTATCCACCCTAGGGGGTGTTTCCCAACGCACCCTAACCTCTGGCAGGAAAGGATATAATGCCAATAACATTTTAAAAATTATCAGTTGTTATCGGGGGAAACCCACGCATCATCACACACCTCATTTAATTTCTCAGATTCAGGAAAACTACAGGTAGTTTTTCCTCACCGAACATAATACCCCTTTTTGGTGGTACTCGTATTATCAGAAATGTGTAAAACATTTTTCACTGCCTCCATCATGTAACGTGTGGCCCTACTGGAAGTCACATTTGTCTCTTCACCGTCGACACTGGAGTCAGTATCCGTGTCGGCGTCTATATCTGCCATCTGAGGTAACGGGCGCTTTAGAGCCCCTGACGGCCTATGAGACGTCTGGACAGGCACAAGCTGAGTAGCCGGCTGTCTCATGTCAACCACTGTCTTTTATACAGAGCTGACACTGTCACGTAATTCCTTCCAACAGTTCATCCACTCAGGTGTCGACCCCCTAGGGGGTGACATCACTATTACAGGCAATCTGCTCCGTCTCCACATCATTTTTCTCCTCATACATGTCGACACAAACGTACCGACATACAGCGCACACACAGGGAATGCTCTGATAGAGGACAGGACCCCACTAGCCCTTTGGGGAGACAGAGGGAGAGTTTGCCAGCACACACCAGAGCGCTATATATATATATATATACACAGGGATAACCTTATATAAGTGTTTTTCCCCTTATAGCTGCTGTATCTTTAATACTGCGCGTAATTAGTGCCCCCCCCCCCTCTTTTTTAACCCTTTCTGTAGTGTAGTGACTGCAGGGGAGAGCCAGGGAGCTTCCCTCCAACGGAGCTGTGAGGGAAAATGGCGCCAGTGTGCTGAGGAGATTCGGCCGCCGATAAGGGGGCGGAGCCTATCTCCCGTTTTTCTATGTATTCTGGCAGGGGTTAAATGCATCCATATAGCCCAGGAGCTATATGTGATGCATTTTTTGCCATCCAAGGTGTTTTTAATTGCGTCTCAGGGCGCCCCCCCCCCAGCGCCCTGCACCCTCAGTGACCGGAGTGTGAAGTGTGCTGAGAGCAATGGCGCACAGCTGCAGTGCTGTGCGCTACCTTGTTGAAGACAGGACGTCTTCTGCCGCCGATTTTCCGGACCTCTTCTGTCTTCTGGCTCTGTAAGGGGGCCGGCGGCGCGGCTCTGGGACCCATCCATGGCTGGGCCTGTGATCGTCCCTCTGGAGCTAATGTCCAGTAGCCTAAGAAGCCCAATCCACTCTGCACGCAGGTGAGTTCGCTTCTTCTCCCCTTAGTCCCTCGATGCAGTGAGCCTGTTGCCAGCAGGTCTCACTGAAAATAAAAAACCTAAAACTAAACTTTTCACTAAGCAGCTCAGGAGAGCCACCTAGTGTGCACCCTTCTCGTTCGGGCACAAAAATCTAACTGAGGCTTGGAGGAGGGTCATAGGGGGAGGAGCCAGTGCACACCAGGTAGTTCTAAAGCTTTACTTTTGTGCCCAGTCTCCTGCGGAGCCGCTATTCCCCATGGTCCTTACGGAGTCCCCAGCATCCACTTAGGACGTTAGAGAAAATAAATTTAACTGCGACAGGGAAGGTGGCCCCACTAAGCTCCTAGCCCCATAGCAGCTGCACTTCCTGCACCTATGTTAGCTACACCCTGTATATAACACATGTAACTGTGACAGGGAAGGTGGCTCCTCTATGCTCCTAGCCCCATAGCAGCTGCACTTCCTGCACCTATGTTAGCTACACCCTGTGTATAACACATGTAACTGTGACAGGGAAGGTGGCCCCTCTCAGCTCTGGCACCATAGCAGCTGCACTCCCTGCACCTATGGTAGCCTCACCCCTGTATATAACACATGTAACTGTGACAGGGAAGGTGGCCCCTCTCAGCTCTGGCCCCATAGCAGCTGCACTCCCTGCACCTATGGTAGCTACACCCTGTATATAACACATGTAACTGTGACAGGGAAGGTGGCCCCTCTCAGCTCTGGGCCCCATAGCAGCTGCACTCCCTGCACCTATGGTAGCTACACCCTGTATATAACACATGTAACTGTGACAGGCAGGGCCGGTGCTAGGGTGTTCGGCGCCCCCCTGCAAACTATAAAATTGCGCCCTCCCATATTCCGTTGGCGTGCGCCGGGAAAAGGGGTGTGGTCTCACAAGTAAGGGGCATGGCCACACAATAGTACCCCCATTTAAAATTACGCCACAATGTAGCACAATCTTATTAATCTTATACGTAATGCCCCACCCGTAGTAGTAGCGTCCTTATATGTAATGCACCCCAGTAGTAGTAGCACCCTTATACATAATGCACTCACAGTAGTAGTAGCATCCTTATACATAATGCCCCCAGTAGTAGTAGCATCCTTATACGTAGCGCCCCCCCAGTAGTAGTAGCATCCTTATACATAATGCACCCAGAGTAGTAGTAGCATCCTTATACGTAGTGCACCCCCAGTAGTAGACGCGTCCTTATATACGTAATGCCCCCCCCAGTAGTAGAAGCGTCCTTATACATAGTGTACCCCCAGTAGTAGAAGCGTCCTTGTACGTAATTCCCCCCTAGTAGTAGTAGCGTCCTTATACGTAATGCCCCCCCACAGTACTAGTAGCGTCCTTATACGTAATGCCCCCCCCCAGTAGTAGCATCTTTACATGTAATGCCCCCCCCCGTAGTAGTAGCGTCCTTATGCATAATGCCCCCCCAGTAGTAGCATCCTTATACGTAATGCCCCCCCAGTAATAGTAGCGTCCTTATATATAATGCCCCCAAGTAGTAGTAGCGTTCTTATACGTAATGCCACCCCCAGCAGTAGTAGCGTCCTTATACGTAGTGCACCCCCAGTAGTAAAAGCGTCCTTATACGTAATTCCCCCTAATAGTAGTATCGTCCATATACGTAATGCCCCACAGTAGTAGTAGCGTCCTTATACATAATGCACCCCCAGTAGAAGCCTCCTTATATGTAATTCCCCCGTAGTAGTAGTAGCGTCCTTATAAGTAATGCCCCCCCCAGCAGTAGTAGCGTTGTTACGCGTAATGCCCCCCCTGTAGTAGCGTCCTTATACGTAATGCACCCTCCCAGTAGTAGTAGCGTCGTTACGCGTAAAGCCCCCCCCTGTAGTAGTAGCATCCTTATACGTAGTGCACCCACAGTAGTAGTAACATCCTTATACGTAATTCCCCCCTAGTAGTAGTATCGTCCTTATAAATAATGGCCACCCCAGTAGTAGCGTAGTTTCACGTAATGCCCCCCTGTAGTAGTAGCATCCTTATACGTAGTGCACCCACAGTAGTAGTAACATCCTTATACGTAATTCCCCCCTAGTAGTAGTATCGTCCTTATAAATAATGGCCACCCCAGTAGTAGCGTAGTTTCACGTAATGCCCCCCTGTAGTAGTAGCCAGGGCCGAAACTAGGATTTCTGTCACCCGGGGCAAGGTAGTCATTTGACACACCCCCCCCCCCCCCCCCCCCCCGCAGAAAAAAAATAAAATTATTTTACAATAAATAAATAAAAATAATAAAATAAAAAATAAATAAATAAATAAATGAATAAAAATATTATATATCTCTTTCAGAACTTTTTAACCTGAAAAACTGCCTTTTAACATAAATTTCATATCCAGGAAAAAGTGTCCCCATTTTACACATTGCGGCAGGAAAAAGTGTCCCCATTTTACACATTGCGGCAGGCACAGGTCCCCATTTTACACAGTACGTAGGCACAGGTCCCCATTTTACACAGTACGCTGGCACAGGTCCCCATTTTACACAGTACGCTGGCACAGGTCCCCATTTTACACAGTACGCTGGCACAGGTCCCCATTTTACACAGTACGCTGGCACAGGTCCCCATTTTACACAGTACGCTGGCACAGGTCCCCATTTTACACAGTACGCTGGCACAGGTCCCCATTTTACACAGTACGCTGGCACAGGTCCCCATTTTACACATTACGCTGGCACAGGTCCCCATTTTACACAGTACGCTGGCACAGGTCCCCATTTTACACAGTACGCAGGCACAGGTCCCCATTTTACACAGTACGCTGGCACAGGTCCCCATTTTACACAGTACGCTGGCACAGGTCCCCATTTTACACAGTACGCTGGCACAGGTCCCCATTTTACACAGTACGCAGGCACAGGTCCCCATTTTACAGTACGCAGGCACAGGTCCCCATTTTAAACATTACGGCAGGTGGTGGGGAGAGGGAGAGGGAGAGAGAGAGAGAGAGAGAGAGAGAGAGAGAGAGAGAGAGAGAGAGAGAGAGAGAGAGAGAGAGAGAGAGAGAGAGAGAGAGAGAGAGAGAGAGAGAGAGAGAGAGAGAGAGAGAGAGAGAGAGAGGAAGGGAGAGGGGCTGACTTACATTTGAAGCAGTTCTCGCCGCTCTTCAGCCGCCTCTCCCTCCTCGTCTGCGCGGCTCCGGGCTCCCCCTTCAGTTCTCCCTCCTCCGGCGGGGTTTCGTTGAATGACGCGTTTGCGCCGTGACGTCACGACGCAATCGCGTCATTCCGCGAAACCCCGCCCCCCGAGCTGGGCACTCGGGAGAAGGGGGTTTAAAAGTGCCGCGGCGGTGTTTGGGGGTCTCGGCGCCCCCTCCAATCCGGCGCCCAGGTCGCCTGCCCCCCTAGCCCCCCCCTAGTTTCGGCCCTGTAGTAGCGTCCTTATACGTAATGCCCCCCCAGTAGTAGTATCGTCCTTGCATGTAATGGCCTCCCCCAGTAGTAGCGTCATTATACGTAATGCCCCCCCAATACTAGCATCCATAAAGTGCGCGTACGCAGACATACCTCACACACACAATTCACACATACACATACATATATATATATATATATATATATATATATATATATATATATATATATATATACACACACACCACTTACCTAAGCCAGTCTCCCTCTGTACTGCAGCCTGGTCAGTGTAGCTCCGCCCCTTATGTCCCGTTTAGCCCCGCCCCCTTTCGGCCCATTTAGCTCCGCCCCCTTCTGTCCCATACTCAGCCGCTGTCACACGGGGAGGGGAGGCAGGAGGTTTTTCATTCAGCAGGCGCTGCTGCCAGTGACTGTCATACCGTGACAGTCACAGCAGCAGCAGGGGGACAGGACAGCGCAGCAGTGAAGGGATTCAGAGCAGGGGGAGCGCCTCTCTGTCCCAGCGCCTCCCTGCACTGCATCCCTTCGCTGAGCGGGTAGCGCCGGGCCTGGTGACAGGGAAGGTGGCCTCTCTCAGCTCTGGGCCCCATAGCAGCTGCACTTCCTGCACCTATGGTAGCTACACCCTGTATATAAACACATGTAACTGTGACAGAGAAGGTGGCCACTCTCAGCTCTGGCCCCATAGCAGCTGCTCTCCCTGCACCTATGGTAGCTACACTCTGTATATAACACATGTAACTGTGACAGGGAAGGTGGCCCCTCTCAGCTCTGGCCCCATAGCAGCTGAACTCCCTGCACCTATGGTAGCTACACTCTGTATATAACACATGTAACTGTGACAGGGAAGGTGGCCCCTCTCAGCTCTGGCCCCATAGCAGCTGCACTCCCTGCATCTCTGGTAGCTACACCCTGTATATAACACATGTCACTGTGACAGGGAAGGTGGTCCCTCTCAGCTCTGGCCCCATAGCAGCTGCACTTCCTGCACCTATGGTAGCTACACCCTGTATATAACACATGTAACTGTGACAGAGAAGGTGGCCACTCTCAGCTCTGGCCCCATAGCAGCTGCTCTCCCTGCACCTATGGTAGCTACACTCTGTATATAACACATGTAACTGTGACAGGGAAGGTGGCCCCTCTCAGCTCTGGCCCCATAGCAGCTGAACTCCCTGCACCTATGGTAGCTACACTCTGTATATAACACATGTAACTGTGACAGGGAAGGTGGCCCCTCTCAGCTCTGGCCCCATAGCAGCTGCACTCCCTGCACCTATGGTAGCTACACCCTGTATATAACACATGTAACTGTGACAGGGAAGGTGGCCCCTCTCAGCTCTCGCCCCATAGCAGCTGCACTCCCTGCACCTATGGTAGCTACACTCTGTATATAACACATGTAACTGTGACAGGGAAGGTGGTCCCTCTCAGCTCTGGCCCCATAGCAGCTGCACTCCCTGGACCTATGGTAGCTACGCCATTGTCCGTGTTGCTGCACACAGCGGAAGCCGCCATTTGTCGGCCTAGATATTACGTCACCTATTAATTGTCTGGAAGTAGTGGGATCACCACTGCATGAAGACTTTGTATGGTGTATCATTAAATCTACCTAATTTAATACATTGAGCGGTACTGATCTCCAAATGCACCTGAATATTAAGTGACTGTACTGTTCGATCTTATTATATGCTGTTAGACCATTGTTAACTCTCAGGTTAGTAAACGTGTCCCGCACTCATCCTGTGCTGTGGGGAGGGGGCCAGGTAATCACTGCACACAGGATACAGCTATCCGTATGTCTGCGGGGGATTAGCGTCTGTCGTGCCTGCGTGGAGGTTGCAGTTCACGGTGTATTTGAGATGGTTACAGCTGCTTGACGTTCAGTCTGCACGGAACAAATAAGAGGAAGAGTCACGCCGTCTCTCCAACAAAAAATAATGCATTCAAACCTCACAATTAGAGGGAGCAGATTGCAACATGCTGCAATTACTCTCGGAACACTCGCCACCGCATTTTACAGGAATCTGTACAGATAATTCCAGAAGATGATAATTCCTTATAATGCAAAACAGGATTCTCATTTTCCAATCGCCAATAGAACGTGAACGGATCTGTGTCCTTAGGACCAAGTTTGCAAACCTCTGCTGGACATACATACGTAATGAATAAATACCAACACAGACATATAAAAAAAAGAAAATTAATTGAAAAATATATATAATTCAGAAGCATAAATACATTCAAATGTATCCAACAATGAAGACTTGTGTTGTATCTGAAAGCAAGGTAGGCAACTGTACCTGGATAATACGTAGGCTTCGCTGAAAAGCAAGGAGACAAATAAAGCAATGCATTTAGTAAAAGCAGCATGATGCAGAAGCCAATAAATGAGGAGTCACCTGAGGGTGGAAAACGCCTCTCTCTCTTCCATCGACCTGTCTCGCGGATGCGCTTAATCCCCAAGCGCTGTGTTTACGTAGGCTGGACATCTCCCCGAGAGAAGAAGTGAAACATGACTGCAATTTAAAGATTATCATAGATCCTTAATGAGGGGCATAATTTCTGTAACTGGAATCTCATAACACAAACCTTCAAAGTGAAGATGAGTGTCTGAGAGCAGCGTGTTACATGACCGGTCACTGTTCAGCCTCCATAGTGGTGGCATCAAGGGTAAATAAGAAGTTCTCACTGGCCTTCTCATTGTAGATGAGGCCCACAGATATACAAAGGCTTCTGGGAAATGTGGTGATCCATACAGAAATACACGTGGAGCCGGTGATTTCAGACTCTGAGGATAATGTATAGATCTTTCTCTCACTCAGTCTAGCTGTTCTGTCTAAAGAAGCCTTACGTGCACGGAGGGGGAAACCCAATAGCTTGGTACCAGGGCAGCCGGGCCGATTTGAGGAAGGGGGGACGCAGCCGGGCCCACTCTGAATAAGATTCTCTTGAAAGATTACATGTGCAAACGTGTACAGGGGGGATGGGGTGTTCCTCAATCTATTCCATACCTGCCCTAGGCCCCCCGATAGTCCTTATCTGTCTCTTGGTGTTCCTGCCCAGTACCTTTGTGAGTTTAGTATGACCTATACAAAGACAACGGGAAGATCCAATGGCTTCTTTATATCAAAAATAAAATCTGAATATGTTCAAAATCACCCAGAACACCACAATTAGCAAAAGCCTGAGGGTCAACCTCAGAGATTCTGTTGGACAACCTTGCCCCAAGGGGTCGGTAGTGACTATCCAGCCACTGAGGACTTGCCAGCAAGGCAGGGACTGAGGCCAACGTCTACACATGCACAATCCTGTACCTGTCCAACAGTGGCCGTAACCCCTAGGCAGCCTGTCCAATGTAAAGCCGGTCCTGTTCCCACGGTGGTGTGGCCTCAGTAGGGCTGAGCTAAGATAGCAATTTCCCCCTATGCTGATTATCTGAATAACTGAGGGCAGCCGCTGACCCTTCCCCAAAGCTTCAGGTTACAGTGGGCACCCTGCAAGGACCAGCTCCTGGGAACCTACTTCTGCTCGGCAGAAAACACGACAGAACCTCAAGCCTTACTGCAAGCAGTTTAAGTTAAGGTGACCAGGCCGATGGGCAAGTGGAACGGCAACCACTCCACCACTCTTGCTGCACGCTTAACCCATTGGGCCTGATTCAGATGTGGTTGGAGGTGGCATCGCTGTGGCTTACTTGGAAGCAGCAACGATGCACAGACACTATAATGCAGCAGGAGGCATCTGGAATAAGCTGATGCCTCCTGCATGGATTACTGATCCGTGCTGCGTCCTAGCACATAGCATGGATCCCCTGCAGCATCATTGGGAGGCTGCATAACCTATGAGGACACACAGCCAGCTGCCGTAGATCTGACCACAGGGCCAGGAAATCTCCATCTTCCGACAGCCACGGCACTCCAGAGAAGCAGCCTGGAGGTGTCTTAACACAAGACGCCTCCTGCAGCATTTGCATAATGTCGCACAGCCGCTACGTACAAAGACGCATCAACTGTACTACTACATCCGTCACTGAACAGACAGGCAAAGTGCTGACCAGCCGCACACACACAGCGATGCACCAATATATACTGGTCATCGTGTGCGCTGCAGGGCTGACACGATTGGTCTGTGAACGCTGTCGTACACAAACATATCGTTTTTACACAATAGCTGACGGGCCAGTGATATATCACCCAGTGTGTACCCAGCATAACATTCCTAAAGTTCAAGTGTGGAGCGCAGGACCCCCCGGGTTAGCACAAGCCAACCACCCCAAGACATCTCTACATGATCATTGGGTTACGCTCATGTATAAACCTTTGTAATAAATATCTACAGAAATGGACATTTGTGACATCCTATGGTTCAAAACCGCAGATTCTCAGCAGCACTGAAGGCTGGATTTATACAGACAAAACAAGCCTGAGACTCAGCGACTTTAGTAAAAACAAAACAAACCCCCCCCCCCCCCCCCCCAAAAAAAAACACACATTATCTTTAGTAAATATACCTCTTTGTATGTTATATTTTTGTATGATAGATATATATCACACTGTTACGCACACCAGTGCTAACAGGAGTATACCGGTGTATGAACAGAGAGGGAAGCGAAGCAAACGAACTCACAGACAGTATAACATAACATACACAGGAGGTGATGGAATAACTAATAAACATTAAGTGAACGGAGAAGCCCAAAGGCTCAGGAATAGGGTGTCTCCCTAGTGTCAGGAATGCTCAGATGGAATAGAGCGGACAATGAAGCGATGTGTAGTGATTTAACATGTGGAGCACCTGAAATGATGTTGCTAAGAGCAACAAAAAAAACCCCAAAGGGTTACCAACGGGTGTGGGAATAAACTCCTTGGTCAGAGATAGAAATATAGACACAAGGAGAGTATCCACAATCCTAACCCCCACTTGCAGGGCACAGGTTCAGCTTACTGCCACTAAACTGACACCTGGACGCCCTGCACAGTGAGGGAGGATTAAGCAAGCAGGTCTGAGAGTACAGCCGCAAACCTGCTGGGTTCACAGAATAGCAAAAGAACCCCAGCAGGTCAAACAACTGACTCCAGTCTTACTGCTAGGTCCGGATTGGCAGAATGAAGTACCGAAACCCAAGGCCTATTCGCAGTAAGCAACAAGTAAATACAAAGTCACACAGTACTAGCTAACTCTCTGGAACTTGACTAACAAACAAAGATTCAGCAGCATTTGCCTAGCCTGAGAGGATGGTTTATATAGCAGGTGCTGTCCACGCCCCACTCAGACCTCACAGACTGTGAGCACAAAACTAGCGCCGGATTCCCTGCCGTGCACAGAGCCTGTAACCCAGCCCTGGCCAACCTGTGGCTCTCCAGCTGTTGTAAAACTACAAGTCCCATTATGCCTTGCCAAAGTTTTGCTATTAGGGAATGCTAAAACTGTGGCAGGGCATGCTGGGATGTGTAGTTTCACAACATCTGGAGAGCCACAGGTTGGCCAGGCCTGCTGTAACCACTACACAGTAAAAACCCGGACCGGAGTATCAGCTGCGCTCAGGTTACTTCGCTAACACTTGCCTCCCGGTTGCCATGGCGACGTGGCAGCACAGAGCAGGAGATCCTAACAGTACCCCCCCTCTGACGAGGGGTCAAAGAACCCCTACCACCGGGTTTATCGGGGAACTGCGAGAAGAAAGAGCGTAACAGTCTGGGGGCATGAAGATCACAACTGCGCACCCACGACCGCTCCTCCGGGCCATACACCTTCCAGTGCACCAAAAATGACAGCCGACCCCGAACCATCTTGGAGTCAAGAACCCTTTCAACCACAAACTCCCTCTGACCCCGTATCAGAAGAGGAGAAGGTCTTCCACTGGAAGAGGGATTACTAACCGCCAGTTTTAAAAGGGAACAATGAAATGTTTTATTGATACCCAATGAACGGGGCAGATCTAACTGAAATGCCACCGGATTGATAACCCTGGTGATCTTATAAGGGCCGATGAACCGGGGACCAAACTTATGAGATGGCTGTATCAACTTCAAATTCTTGGTGGACAACCAGACGAAGTCTCCTAATTTGAAGCTGCAGGGTCTTCTCCGCTTATCAAAAACCCTTTTGGTCACTAATGACAGACACAAGGGCTTTCTTCACTTTCCTCCAAATACCCCTAAGGCCCGAAACAGAGGAACCACCAGACGTGGAATCCAGGGGGTCAAAAGAATTGGCCTTAGGATGATGCCCATACACACAAAGGAAGGGAGAGATCCCTGTAGCAAAGTGAGCCGCGTTGTTATAGGCAAACTCCGCCATGGACAGATGAGCAACCCAGTCAGTGTGACACTTGGAGACATAACACCTGAGGAACTGCTCCAAGGACTGGTTCACCCTCTCAGTCTGCCCATTAGACTGTGGATGGTAGCCTGACGACAAGCTCACAGAAATCTGGAGATCAGAACAAAATGCCCTCCAGAATTTGGCCACAAACTGGGATCCACGGTCAGAGACCACATCAAGTGGCAAGCCGTGGAGGCGCACAACATGCTGCATAAATAACTCAGACAGGCGTCTGGCCGATGGCAACCCAACCAGTGGAACGAAATGCGCCATCTTCGAAAACCTGTCAACGACAACCCAAATGGCTGTCATCCCCGAGGATATGGGCAAGTCCACCACAAAATCCATGGAAATGTGGGTCCATGGCTTAGACGGAATAGAGAGTGGATGTAATGGGCCGACAGGAACCCCTCTAGGAGTTTTATTTCGGGCACAAACGTCACATGCCCGAACCCACTGATCCACATCCCTAGCCACCGAGGGCCACCACACCGCCCTAGACAGCAACTCCCGAGTTCTGGCAATACCCGGATGCCCTGCCGACCTCTTGGCATGGAATTCCAGGAACACTCGCTGTCTTAACCTAGGAGGCACAAACAAGAGACCTACCGGTAGGTCTGGAGGAGCCTGCTCCTGTGCTCTAAGGACTAATGACAAGAGGTCCTGGGTAATGCCCACTTTAATACATGATGGGGACACAATGGGCAATGGCTCCTCGGTGGTCTCTTGAACTGGAGCAAAACTCAGCGAGAGCGCATCAGCCTTGATGTTTTTTGACCCAGGGCGATATGTTAACAAAAAATTAAAGCGAGCAAAAAACAAAGCCCATCGTGCCTGCCTGGCATTGAGCCGCTTCGCTGACTCTAAATATGCCAGATTCTTATGGTCGGTGAGAATTGAGACCACAAACTTAGCCCCCTCAAGCCAGTGTCTCCACTCCCTGAGTGCATCCTTTATAGCCAACAATTCCCGGTTACCCACATCATAATTCATCTCGGCAGACGAAAATTTACGGGAAAAGTAAGCACAGGGATGAAGGCGATTATCAGACACCCCCATCAGAGAGCACTGCCCCAATACCTATCTCAGAGGCATCCACTTCTACCACAAAAGGACGCTCTGGATCTGGGTGTCGCAGCACCTTGGCCGAGACAAATGCCCTTTTGAGACGGGCAAAGGCCGCTTTGGCCTCACAAGACCAGTGAGCAACATCCGCCCCTTTCTTAGTGAGTGCCACCAAGGGGGCCACTATAGACGAAAATCCAGCGATAAACAGTCTATAAAAATTCGCAAAGCCCAGAAAACGCTGAAGCGCCTTCAAACTAGTGGGCTGCACCCAATCCAGGACTGCCTGTACCTTAGAACCCTCTATTTGGAAACCTTCTGAGGAGATAATATACCCTAGAAATGCGATTTGCTGGACTTCAAACTCGCACTTCTCCAGCTTCGCCCCAAGCTGGTGGTCTCTGAGTTTCTGAAGGACTAAGCGTACATGCTTCCGATGTTCCTCCAGGGAATGAGAGAAGATTAGGATGTCATCTAGATAAACAACTAAGAATCTATCCAAATATTCCCTGAGCACATCGTTCATGAATTCCTGGAAGACTGCCGGGGCATTAGAGAGCCCAAAAGGCATCACCAAATATTCATAATGCCCTGAGTGGGTATTAAAGGCAGTCTTCCATTCATCCCCCTCTCTTATTCGGATTAGATTGTAAGCACCGCGTAGGTCAATCTTAGAAAAAATGGTGGCAGTACGAAGCTGGTCAAACAAAACCGAAATGAGAGGCAGTGGGTACGAGTTTTTAATCGTGATACGGTTCAATTCCCTGAAGTCGATGCAGGGTCGCAACGAACCGTCCTTTTTACCCACGAAAAAGAACCCCGACCCAACTGGGGACTGTGAGGGTCTGATAAATCCCTTAGCCAATTTCTCCTGAATGTACTCTGCCATAGCCTAAGTCTCAGGACGTGACAGGGAGTACAACCTGCTCTTGGGAAGCTTAGCATCCGGCAACAAATCAATGGCACAGTCATAGGGGCGATGGGGAGGTAGTACCTCCGCAACTTTTTTGGAGAACACATCCGCAAAATCTGCATAACATCCTGGCAATCCTGGCAAACTTAGCTGCGAGAGCCTGACTGGAAGGCTCAAGCAACTCCTGAAACAATCACTACCCCAACTAAGAATCTCCCCAGAGACCCAGTCAAATTGAGGGTTATGGGCCCTTAACCAGGGTAACCCCAAAACCAATGGGGCAAAAGAACAGACAGTCACATAAAAAGACAATTTTTCAGAGTGTGTGGCTCCAATAAACAAAGGAATTTGGCTGGTGCAGGAGGTAATTTTACCCTGGGACAATGGTTCCCCGTTTAACCCACAGATCTCAATCTCTGATGCCAAAAGGTACTGAAGGAACAGAGTGTTCCAGGGCGAATTGACGGTCCATGAAAACCCCATCGGCCCCACTGTCAACAAAGGCCTCAGTCTTGACAGTTTGACCGAGGATCTCCAAAGTCACCGGAATGAGAAAAGTCTTTTTAGGAAATTCTGACTTCTGGCCTGACAGGATATTTCCCATCACCCTCAGGCCCTGAAGTTTTCCGTTTTTTCTGGGCATGATACTACAACATGACCTTTATTCCCACAGTACAAACACAAACCCTGCTGTCTCCTCCGCGTCTTCTCACGCGAGGAGAGGCGGGTAGCCCCAATCTGCATAGGCTCCTCGGAATATTCCTCAGAGTCTGAGGTTCCCTTGGGAAAAAAGGAAACTGCGGTCTCCCTTTCAAGCCTACGCTCTCTCAGCCGTCTATCCACCCGGATGGATAACTGCATGAGCTGATCTAAGCTATCAGGCGAGGGATATTGTACCAGTTGGTCCTTTATCTGGTCAGAAAGGCCCCTTCGGTACTGGTTTCCCAGGCTGGGTCATTCCACTGGGTATCATGAGCCAACCTCCGAAACTCCGTACTATAAACCTCAGCTGGCCGTCGCCCTTGCTTAAGAACCGTAATCTGAGCCTCGGCTGAAGCCATCTTGTCAGGGTCATCATACAACATGCCCAGTGCCGTAAAAAAAGCATCAACACTTTTAAGCGACGGACAGTCAGGCTGCAACCCATATGCCCAGACCTGTGGGTCTCCTTGTAGCAAGGAAATCACCATGCCCACCCGCTGAATCTCCGATCCAGAAGACTGGGGCCTAAGCCTGAAATATAGCTTGCAGCTCTCCTTGAAACAAAAGAACTGCGAGCGATCTCCAGAAAAACGATCCGGGAGATTTACTTTCGGCTCCTTAACCCCTGAACTTGCCGCTGCTGCTGCGGGAGCTCCGCTAGCGTGGACATCTCATTAAATTGTCGAGTCAGGACCTGCACCTGATCGACCACCTGTTGCAAAGTATTTTGAGGGGTATGCTCCATATTCCCACAAAATTTCAACAGGAGTAGGGCTGCTGAATATGTTACGCACACCAGTGCTAACAGGAGTATACCGGTGTATGAACAGAGAGGGAAGCGAAGCAAACGAACTCACAGACAGTATAACATAACATACACAGGAGGTGATGGAATAACTAATAAACATTAAGTGAACGGAGAAGCCCAAAGGCTCAGGAATAGGGTGTCTCCCTAGTGTCAGGAATGCTCAGATGGAATAGAGCGGACAATGAAGCGATGTGTAGTGATTTAACATGTGGAGCACCTGAAATGATGTTGCTAAGAGCAACAGAAACAACCCCAAAGGGTTACCAACGGGTGTGGGAATAAACTCCTTGGTCAGAGATAGAAATATAGACACAAGGAGAGTATCCACAATCCTAACCCCCACTTGCAGGGCACAGGTTCAGCTTACTGCCACTAAACTGACACCTGGACACCCTGCACAGTGAGGGAGGATTAAGCAAGCAGGTCTGAGAGTACAGCCGCAAACCTGCTGGGTTCACAGAATAGTAAAAGAACCCCAGCAGGTCAAACAACTGACTCCAGTCTTACTGCTAGGTCCGGATTGGCAGAATGAAGTACCGAATCCCTAGGCCTATTCGCAGTAAGCAACAAGTAAATACAAAGTCACACAGAACTAGCTAACTCTCTGGAACTGACTAACAAACAAAGATTCAGCAGCATTTGCCTAGCCTGAGAGGATGGATTATATAGCAGGTGCTGTCCACGCCCCACTCAGACCTCACAGACTGTGAGCACAAAACCAGCGCCGGATTCCCTGCCGTGCACAGAGCCTGTAACCACTACACAGTAAAAACCTGGACCGGAGTATCAGCTGCGCTCAGGTTACTTTGCTAACACTTGCCTCCCGGTTGCCATGGCGACGTGGCAGCACAGAGCAGGAGATCCTAACACACACACTATATATTTATATTTAGCGCAAAATTTAAAATGTAAAAATAATGGTTTACCATAAAGTTTAATACCTCTATAATGATGGGGGTTGTAAGCTGCGCTTAGATTCATCCTCTCAGCAGTAAACCGGCCTTAACATTTTTTTCAAATGTCTTATGTGCTTAAGTCATTGAATGTTGGAAATCAGCACGGAGGCAGTGATGTAAATAATGACGCAAGTTCCTGCTTCGTCAGCCGTGTCTGCATATTACACACAGGAGCGTGACGCTCCGGATAGACGCTTCCGATTACTGCTCCTGGACTCGTCATCGGATGGAGCCGCTGCGTAGTACAGAAACTGCCCAGCAAAAGCCGCTACCTCCCTGAATTACAGCCGCTGTCTACTCATTTGTAAATATATACTTGCTGATTTATAGTTTCATAAATAGACTGTAGTGAAATGACGTTGGGGCAGTATCCCCAGTAATGAGTTTACTCTAAAATGCAGATGTTCAGCGATACATGCTCTGGTCATATACAGTTTGTATAACATGTTCCCTGTTACTACACAGGATGCAAACGTCGGGAGATGGCAGCGTGCAATTACAAACCCTCGTAACTCATGTTCTCATCACCGTGGCAGAATATCATGGGCCTAACACGGACACAGACCTGTTTAAGAGTAGTGGAGTTCATCCATGAAGCACAATTTCCACTGCACATTACCCCCAGCCAATACGGAGCAAGATGGCAGTATTAGCTAAAGTCCCTGCAGGCGGAGAGGCGTGGCTCAGTGCTGAGCGCCTATGTATTTGGGTTTGGGGGGTGCATTACATCTCTAGAAGATCTCCAAGCAGTTTCACACCCTTCCTATAAATCCAGCCTGATGTTTCCTCAGCAGCGAGCTGGGGGTCCCACGTGCCGCACAACCCCGCCACCAGTGAAATTTAGGAAACTGCACGGGATAACAAAGACCCTGGCACACCGTCAGTCTTTGCCATCACTGCACAGTGCCATATTTCACCTGAAAGATGGCTGCCACTACGTTACATAGGGAAAGGCACAGAACCTTGGAGGCTGGTTACGGGAGCAGGGTGTGAGTCATGTCCCCCTCCAATAGACGCAGCAGCTCACGTGCATTGCGTACCATGCATCCGTCATAGACGCGCTACTGTCTGTCATATTTTATTTATAAAATGGGTGAAGTAGAAGACAGATTGCTGAGATTTGTAGTGCTACACTTTAAGAGCAACAGGTTGTTTAAAACTGGCCGGTAGAACTGGAGTCATATTCCTAGATACACTATACTTGAAAATAAATCAAAATAATTTACAACGCAACCAGGACACGTCTAATAGAGCATATGACCGGGATTAGAGGACATCCTCCTCTGCCCGTACTCTCAGCCTATGTGTCATCTTGCTGACAGTCATTACATGCCTCTGACCAGCACTACCCCCTGCTGGCTGCGGCGTGTATTACAGGTAGACCGATGGGAAGCCTTAGTCTTAGGCCTGGCTGCAGGGTGCGCTATGGCCAGGACGTCTCTGCATCCACAAGGCACCTTGTGGAACTGCTGCAGGTTTTCCCTTGATATAAATCCCCTAATATATATATCTACTACATGCCGGGGTGTAAGACTGGCTTGGAGGGGAGATAGTAGGGGAGGAGCTAGCCACAGTATTAGAATTTTAAAGTGCCAGCTCCCAATTACTGCCTACTATGTCCCATTGTAACTACGCTCCAGTGGCCCCTAGTGGATGAAGGAGAAATTAGAACAAAACACAGTCTGTGTAACGGCACGGCAGCCTATGGCGCAGGGCAGCCCTGTATAGATCATGCAGCGCCGGGAGATTATGAACGCAGAAACAAAATGAGGGGAGAGACAAAGTTCAGAAAAAAACAGAAGCCAATGGCTTTCTGTCATGTCTGCCCCGTCCATGTTTTAAGGATATTCATGCTTGTGCACCGGTAACTTAATTAGTGCCTCATGCAAAAATGGTTTTACAAATACCACGCCACACAGGTGCTGGGATTGGTTAATAAAGCAGAAGTATGAAGCTATACGGGCCAGGGTGGGAGGGAACCCCGACTCCCCAAAGCACAAGACTTGTTTGTGGTACCCGTGTTCTTGTTCACAGTGGCGAAACCTGTCCTAGCCCAAGAACATCCATTTCTATTGGTTTACGCTGTATCCACAGCACATGAATTACTGAGAAAACATGTTACTCGTGAAAAGAGATCATGCCCATTGATTCTAGTACAAAGATTGTGTTTCTACTGGAGCCAGACAGAGTTATAGCACCCTCTAGTGGCCGAATACAGTGTCTTGGAGTGCACGTGTATAAATGCAGTATGTTTCGTTACACCACACATGGTGCTACGTTCTGGGCATACAACAAACAAATGCAGAAGACAGTCACTGTCTGTGTGTGTTCCGTATTACTGTTTCCAGATTATTTAATGGTTGAGGAAATCTCAAAATTGCTTCATAAAAATGAATAAATGTAAATCCGTTTCTTCAGATGTCAATCTGTACCTACCTCTGCTGGGAGCAGAGGTAGGTACAGTACATAGCTTTTAGGAAATCTTGATTGGGGAGCATATTAGTGTAGAGATTAAGCAGGCCAACACGCCTGTTCTGCTGAGTCTTGTAGTTCCACAATTACTGTATAAAAGGGCAACAGGTCTGCTGCTGCCCTCCAGATGGTGTGGAACCGCAAGTTTCAGCATGCCGAGGCTGCTGCTTTGGGGATGAACATGGAAATATGAAGCAGTCTCATTGGGGCATGTACTTTTGGTGGAACGCAGTTTGTCAGAGAGCGATTGGGGAGGGGTTCTGAGTGGTGATCTACATGTAATGTGCATACTGTGGCCAGCGGCACCTGGCGGAGGGGGGTACGAGCAGAATATGGACAGTGAATTTACCTTAGAACATAACGTGGAGGTTACCGGATTACACGGCACATAAAGCACGTTCTACCCCCGCGTCATCAGTATGAGAAATAACACAGAACGCAGAAGGTTGAGTCATTTCACTTTATTTATATCCTGACATTGTCAATGGAAAACAAGGAATCATGTCTAATACAAAGAGACTTGTCTTTATAAACATGGATGAACCAATAAATAGGAGGACTGCAAGAAAAACAGCAGAATCTAAACATGAGGAGGATGATGATGATGATGACGACATAAGCGATACTTATTTATCAGAGAACTGGAGGCAACACTCCACTTCTCACAGAGGTTACTATTCCTGAACCAATGGGAAATTGTGCCCAAAAAGGGGTTGGGCTTAAATCTCTTTCTATAGTACACGAGGGTTTATCTGAGAAGACGGTACAGATGTCCTCAGTGTTATATAACCAAGCAATCAGCTCCGGTCTCCTCGGTCTAGCACTAGTGCCGTCTCTCTACATTGGTCACCCTACGCCTGGAAGACGGTGCCCGCTACCGCGACTGATGAGATCAGCATGACAGCTTCAGGGGGGGGGGGGGGGGGGACACACACACAAAATAACACATAGCCCAGAACCAGCGCTACGTGCCTACGTGTCGCATATCACACCAGTAAGGGGCGAGAAACCCAGCGCTATTTCCTTATTGTCCGGAATTGCTTCCAGTCGGCCAAGCACCTTTATACCAATGACTTATCAAAAGCACAAAGTGAGCTTAAAAAGATTTTATTTTTTAAAACCATTTGAACACCCAAAAGACGGTCCGCTGAGCCCACCAGACTGAGGGGAGAGGGGATTGTTTAGAAAGCTGTTCAAGCCCCCATTTCACTTTCTTCTGGTACAATTTCCCTGTAGGTCTAAGTGACCTAATAATAGCTGAATGTATTTCAGTGTAGATTTTACTTATTTTATTGCATCTTTAAATACACTGTACAATTTAAATAAGTAGAACATCTATATAATTACATGGTTCAAGGTGTATAAATGCTAAGTTCTGTCAGGCATGTATTTAGAGTAGTCAAGGTCTGCACGATGATGTGGAGGCAGCCGTTCTGACAGCGGCCATGGCGACCCTCCGCCGGAGAATTCTTATTTCCCGGGCAGATTTGCTTCGTTCCGTTTCCCTGAGATAGAACAGTTCTGCTCTGTAGATACAAATGGACCAAATGCACCGACCTGAGCGTAAAATGTTCTCGTACCCAAGGGCAGCTCAAACAAACCTGCCTGGGCAATAGAAATCGTAGAGGGCAGACGTTCCCTCTTTCCCCAATTCCCAGCCTATTAAATGACCTTCCGACGACACCAGGAGCTTGTTACTAGTCCCCGGTGTATGGGTAGGGCGGCGTTCCCAGGACACAATAAAACTGCGCCAGCGTGTGCAGGCAATATTTGTCCAATTTGGTTAGTCTATAAAATAATAAATAAGCCATGGCAACCTATAATTATAATAGAAAAAAAAAAAAAGAAAAAAAAAAAGTGTAACAAAAAAAAAAAAAGTGAGAAAAATGAAGGAAAACATAAAATAAAACCCCCAATAGCGTAGACTTGGACTGTGCTTCTATTCTTCTAACTGAACCCAGCCAGGTCAGCGTTCTAAGAACCCAACTGTAGAAATTAAGCTTAAAAAAAAAAAAAAAAAATTCAATAAAAATAAAAAATAAAAAAAATAATGATGCTTTAAAGTAAAAATCTGCTGCAGAAGGTAGACTCCTGACCAATTGGAAGTGTTGCGTTCTGTAACTGCATCCGTCGCTCCATCATTGCTGTTTGCACTCCGCAGGCTGCACGGATTCTTTCTGCGTGGAATGAAAGAACAACAAGTTGGTAACTTGATTCGCGTCGCATGTAGTCACGTCACCAATGACAACGGTCTGGTGGTGCTAGTACCACCAGAGAGTCCGCTACCCAGTAGTCCGGGGAACATGCCTCAGTGCTCTCTCAGACAAGCGCTTGCAGAATGTGTTCATGCTGAATAGAACGCAGCGCCAAGTAACCGTCACTGGGATCACAGCCGGCATTGGGAGGGTTGAGCAGAGTGTGTTGCACACATGATGTTACTAACAAATGCAAAAGTGTAACCGGCGGATCAGACTGCACGCATGAACAAATTCTACCCAAGCCTTTGCCTTACAGAGACCCTCAGGAACACGCAATAGCACCAATATTACCCACAGAGACGGCTATTCCCGGACAACCTTACCAAATGGTATTACAGCAGCGGCTGACCACAGCCCTATCACCAGGCAAACAACAATGACATGTCCTAGGCATATAGCATGCCACAGCTCCAACCTGCACTGATCTCTTACACAATGTGCACTCAGGTGTTAGGGTTTTGCCAGGTACATGGAGAAGAGAAGGATGAGCAGACAGGCTGGATTACTGGATGTCCACTAAAGTCAAACATTATTCTGTTACACACATGGGCTCACTGAGATTTAGGAGAAGTCCATTTACATGGTGCATATTTGTGCTGGACAAGATGTAGCGATGCAGGAGGTACGATTACAATTTTCTTTTGCACGCGTGGAAACAACTTCTCTCTCTGCCACAAACACTGGGAAAACTTGCTTTCACGCTGGACTTTAGCGCTGAGCTAGCAGGTGACCCCCTTCTTACCCAGGATTTGTCCACTCATGTTAAAGTCTGAACCTCCCTAAACCCCAACATCGGTTTACTGGCCCATCTATCCTAATTAAACTACAGGATTAATTCCCTTCCTTATTTACATCCTGCCATACCCAGTACACCGCAGTCTGATGAAACTCCTATGTGTTTTGCCATCAGAGTTCTTCCCAGCAAGTTCTTAAAGGTGAGCTTCAGAAGAACACAGATCCTCCATCAATAAATCCCCCTCCACTCTGCTATTTACGGTCTGGAAACCTCTACAAAGCCAAAGAGGGTAAAGCAGCTCCAGAATCACCACCTGGTGCAGTCCGACTAGTTGGGAGATGAGACTAATAAAAGGTCTGTGTGACTTTCCTATGCTAGGAAATTATCAGCTTCATCATGGCCCAACGGTCGCCGTTAGCCTAGGAAAAATCCTATGTTAAAGAAGCACATTGGGGGGGATTCAATTAGCTGTGGTAATTTATCTTGAGCTAATTGACCCCCCCCCCCCCCCCCCCTGGGACTATTCAATTAGCCCTGAATGCAGCCCCCAGGCTGCAGTTAATGGGGATTTCTTTTCGGGTCCGAGTAGACCCAAAAAGTAATTCCCGATAAAATAGCCCGTCCGGGAACTTTTCCAGATTCTGCGTGTTCATGTCCGATAACAGGGTAATAAAAAATAAATAAAAAAAAAGGGGCTCGAACAGAGTAGTCCCGGATGTTAGAGCACGAGGCTACCACCTTTATTCACAGCCGGTAAATTACTAGGTCTAATTGAATTCCCCCCTAACTGATAATTGGTTGTCATATGCCATACATTCATTAAAGCCTTTTTTCACAGAAAGCAAATGTCCACAAGCAACAGTCTTGTATTGTCTTACAGTATACTTTATAAAAATATGGCAACATGAAAAGAATAACTTCTGGATTAAATTAAATCCTACACATGGAAGGAGAGGCGACCTGGTACAAGTTACCTTCCATTACAATCAAAATTCTCTCTCTCTACAGGTTTATCTCCCAGATATAATGTTATTGAGCAATGGCTGCTGGATTCTGTGCAATGGTCCACCCCTTACTGGAAGGTAAGCGACGCTTTAGATTTATGACGCTATATAAGATCACTCAGCCTGTGGTCTTGTGCTTTTATATAGTCACAGTTTTCATTGGCACCTTCAAATATTCTTCTAATTTGCCTGTCAATCACTGGCCCATTTTTCTGGCACGTTGAACTATCAAAATAAGTATTGACTAAATTGCTCCGCAAATGACCAGGTTTAATTGTCACCTTTATTCAGTAATAGGATAAGATGGGGGGGGGGAAGAAGGGATTTACTGTGGTCAGATTATAGTAAATATCTTCAGTCTACACAGTTTCTAATTAAAACACAGCACTAGCTGTAATTCATATGCCTCTAATAGTGGCGGGGATTAGGCGGAGAGGGGATGCAGTTAAGATCCCAAAGGGTGGGATTCTGTCGGTCGATATAACGCCGCCATTAACCCAACGTCTAAATCCCGACGGAGGTGGGGACACAGCTGTCAAATTACAGACCGCCAAAATCTCCATTGATTTTCCAGCGGGAGGCGTCCTGCCGTGGAGGGTGGGAGGTAAGGTTTAGGCATTACAAGGGGGATTAGGGTGCAGGGATAAGAAGGCAAGGGTTAGGTACCGGGGAGGGAGGGTTAGGTTTAGGCATCAAGAGGGGAGGGTTAGATTTAGGCAGTGGGAAGGGAGGGTTAGGGTACTTTCCAGAGGGCTGTCTGTATTCTGACCGCCGGAATCCCAGCCATCTGGATATCATACTGGACCCGTGCAGACGAAAGACCACATATGAATCATTATAGCATTAGCTAGATACACTCTGCTACAGAGCGTATCTAATCAACTATTAGAATTATGGGGGTTATTCAGAGTTGTTAGCAAACCATTAAGGCACACTAATGGGCAAAACCATGTGCAGTGCAGGTGGGGCAGATGTAACATGTGCAGAGAGAGTTAGATTTGGGTGGGGTGTGTTCAAACTGAAATCTAAATTGCAGTGTAAAAATAAAGCAGCCATTATTTACCCTGCACAGAAACCCACCCAAATCTAACTCTCTGCACATGTTACATCTACTCCACCCGCAGTGCACATGGTTTTGCCCAATTGCTATCTTTTTTGGCGTGTTAACTGTGAATAACCCCCTATATCTGAAAATCAAAAACAAAAACAAACCTCATCCTGTACCCACAAATGTTAAGTGTGTGCAAAGACCGTAGTTTGTCACCATATATTACATAGATGGTCAAAAAAAAAAAAAAAAAGGTACAGAACTTTGCTATTATAGTAAATGGTAAGCTAGTCAGTGAGGCCCTCCTATTTCCCTGAAGTCTTTTTCCACGCTGCAATTTAGGTTTGTCTATCTGGCCTTACACAACAGTGCGGTCTATAATGTGGATTATGAATAAGTGTAGCCAATCACCACACTAGCTGATGTTCTGTAAACGGACCCAATGAAATCACTAGGTACAATTCATGAGAGTCTGGTGCTAGATCATACCGATTTCCAGGCTATGAGGTCTTTACTGTAATATACAAGTAACCACTAGGGGGTGTGATGGTGTAACAGACAGACAGGAACATCGGCACGCAGAGACATATTTTACACTGAAGTGCCAAAAGTCATGGGGTAGCAGTATGTAAAAGTAATGGTAGGTGGCACCACCGTACTGTGATGTCTTTGCAATGGCCAGACCTGCACCAGTTGTAATCGGACATCCCCTGAGTCAGGCTGAACACAAGCTAGGTTGCTCATGGCAATGCGACGGAGTTGGAACAGGGCAGGATAGTGCGTGCCCGATGGATAGGACATACCATTTCCAGAGTTGAGTGAACGTTCAAATTCCCTCTATCTACAGTGTCATGTGTTTACCGGGAATACCTCATGGAAGGCATTACCACCCACTGAACAGCAGTGGCCAACCATGAGTGGCCAAAATTGTCCGTGGTAACAGACAAGCGACACCCGCTCTCAACGCGGGAGGGGCCAGACGCTCTCAACGCGGGAGGGGCCAGACGCTCTCAACGCGGGAGGGGCCAGACGCATATCCAGCAGGCCAGTGTAGCGGTCTATAGCTTCTATGGGATATGGGAGCATAAGACCCACCAGAGTGCCTAAGATACCGCACCGGACACCGCGCCTCACCTGGACTTGTGACATCGCTAACTGAACTTTTAGAGGACTGGCAACATGTGGCAGTAACGTTTCCAGTTGTTTAGGGCGGACGGTAGGGTTTGGGTGTGGTGCAGACACCATGAGGCCATGGATCCCTTTAATCAACAAGGTACCGTGTTGGCTTGTAGGGGTTCCATAATAGAGTGGGGTGTGTTGTCGTGGCATGGGTTGGGTCTGACTAAACAGGTCAATGACCGGTCCGCTACACTGAAGTGCCTGATGACCATTTGCAGCCCTTCATGGACTACAGCCACAATGATGGAATATTTCAGCAGGATAAAGCACTGTCATCTGTCCCAAGTTGTCCAGAACTGGTTCAGGGAGCATTCTGGAGAGTTCCTACGAATGGTGTGGCCACCACGTTTGGCCGACATGAACCCAATCGAGCATTTATGGGACGTGGTGGAGAGGTCCATTCGCACCCAAGATCCTGCAATTACAAATATCAGGGAGCTGTGGGAAGCTATCCAGATGGCATGGGTCCTCGTCTCTCCAGAGGTCTTCCCTGGGTTAGAGGGGTCCTACGTGATACTAGGCACCTATCCCATGACCTGACACTTCAGTGTATAGTTTAGTTATTAATTATATAGCAAATAGATGAAGAAAGCAGGGGTATTGGAAACTATATAAATTGTGCGTATGCCAATGTTCAATACTGGTAATCTCTCATACTCTGTAAATGGGGGATTGGGATCACTGCTCTCTATGCAGATGTGTCATTCCCTACAGCTGCTCTGCAACTCCAAGGGTGATTAATTCTACATACAAATACAACATATAGGCCCATATTTATCAAGCCTTGGAGAGTGATAAGTTACATGGTGATAAAGTACCAACCAATCAGCTCCTGTCATTTTTCAAACACATCCTGTAACATGGCAGTTAGGAGTTGATTGGTTGGTACTTTGAGAGGGGGGGGGGGGGGGGGGGGGAGATGAACTAAGCAGTGATAAAAGTGGAAAAGTGAGCCAGTGGGGAACAAATCAGCATTGACGTAACATATCTAATTTGCATACTATAAAAGTATACAGAGCAGCTGATTGGTTGCCATGGGTAACTTCTCCACTGGCTTACTTCTCCACTTTTATCACTGCTTAGTACATATACCCCATTATCACTCTCCAAAGCTAAATAAATGGGGGTCATCGTACGTTAAAAAAAAATCACCGTTTCCCAAAATACAAGTGCAATTTTATGGCATACGATGGCACACAAAAGACGGTCACCCACGATCTGGAAGTCCGGTCCAGCAGCAGCAGCGCAGCAGGGAAAGCAGCGCATAGGAAGAAATGCAGTTTGGGAGAGGCCACTGCATGTTCCTAAGCCTTACTGCGATACCACATCACTTGTATATAAGCTCTGTGCTGGCAACACTATAATACATCTGTTTACAAAACCATGGAAACTGCACAAAAGTAAGTGGAACTGTGCCCAGTAGCAGACAATGTGATGCTAAATAGAAGTATTTTGTACAGTGCTGAAACACAGAAGATATATTCCATTAGAGCCCAACAGACAGGATGGAGACATACAGTACGCTGCAGGGAGAGAAATACAGTGACAGGGAGGGGGAGGAAGAGGATGTTACGAATGGAATTCTGCCTTACCTAGGATTGTATGAATGACAAACAAGAAAAAAAATTACACCTAAGCAGGGGAAAAAAAAAAATGGAAAAGATCAATCGAAGTGAACATGGAGTGGAAATCTGAGAGGTTAAAACACAAGATATTTGTCAAACCTGAATATCTAGAGTGAATTAGATCACAACTAAATGTTACATTACACATTGTTACAACAGTTCCGTTACTGAATAAAGTTTCAACCATTGGATCACTTGTAGCACTGGAATAAGTCAGCCGGTAGCCATGTGGACACGGTACGTTGCTGTAGACCTCAAACACAAGATATACTCTATATACTATGGTGATTCCAATTAAAGCGTCTTGTGATCACGGGGAACACTCTACAGGCTAGGAATGCGGTGAGTAGGCCATAGGCTACCGGCAGTAACCAATATCATGAATGCATCGCATTACGGATATTAGTAAATCTTGCAGCATCACATCCCCCTTAGAAACGTATGGGGGTTGCGGTTGCCGGTGGTAATGGAGAAGATACTTG
Source organism: Pseudophryne corroboree (assembly GCF_028390025.1). Lineage (NCBI taxonomy): Eukaryota > Metazoa > Chordata > Amphibia > Anura > Myobatrachidae > Pseudophryne > Pseudophryne corroboree. The sequence continues at coordinate 18,128,298 of NC_086454.1, forward strand.
CTGCGGTACCTCCTACATATATTCCAGGGATACTTCATATCTGTGGCTAAACGGGTATTTTTGGGGAAATAGCTGCAAATCTTTTTATTTTTTTATAAACGGGCCCCTAGGTCCCTTCAGATATTGAATGCACACAAGAGTAAGCAGCAATAGTTATAGACCAGTAAGAGTAAGCTCTAACCCAAGTATATAGTAGCCGCAGAAATATAAACTATCAGCCTGTAAAGTTTTTACAATAGAACTAAAAACTGGTGCTGCCCCCCCCTGGAGTATGTAAATAGTACAAGAACAGACACACTGGGGGGAATTCAATTGTTTGAAAAGTCGGTTGGGTGTCTGTTTTTTCCTAATAGACAGGAAAAAACAGACACACAACTGACTTTTCAAACAATTGAATACCGCCCAAAAAGTGAAGAAAATATTCCCTTGTGGGGACACTCTTAGCCAAAAACATTTTACTGTTCACTTATTAATTATATATACACACAGAAATAATAATGGAGGCATTGGTAACTGACAATACAACTGAGCCTATCAGTGATTATTATATTTATGTGGCTCTCATTTTACACATGCAGTTTACATTAAGGACATTAGTTCTCTAGGTGCCAGTGACAATTTAGCAGCCGAGTGATGTCATTAGATCCTATAGCACAGACAGCGCATTCTCTGGAAAATTGGTTCAGCTGTACCCACCGTGTAGACGGATGCAGTGGAAAACTCAGCTACAAACAAACGGGGATTAGGTTATATCATAGGTCTGCAAACTCGGTCCTCAGGACCCCACACAGTGCATGTTTTGCAGGTCTCCTCACAGAATCACAAGTGAAATAATTAACTCCACCTGCGGATCCTTTTAAAATGTGTCTGAGTAATTAATACACCTGTGCACCTGCTGGGTTACCTGTAAAACATGCACTGTGTGGGGTAATGAGGACCGAGTTTGCAGACCTATGGGTTATATGATGCAAACATTTGGAACACAGGAAAACAATGTTATAGTACAGCTTTTTTTCAGCTTTATTAAAATAAGAATTTACTTACCGATAATTCTATTTCTCGGAGTCCGTAGTGGATGCTGGGGTTCCTGAAAGGACCATGGGGAACAGCGGCTCCGCAGGAGACAGGGCACAAAAAGTAAAGCTTTTCCAGATCAGGTGGTGTGCACTGGCTCCTCCCCCTATGACCCTCCTCCAGACTCCAGTTAGGTACTGTGCCCGGACGAGCGTACACAATAAGGGAGGATTTTGAATCCCGGGTAAGACTCATACCAGCCACACCAATCACACCGTACAACTTGTGATCTAAACCCAGTTAACAGTATGATAACAGAGGAGCCTCTGAAAGATGGCTCCCTAAACAATAACCCGAATTAGTTAACAATAACTATGTACAAGTATTGCAGATAATCCGCACTTGGGATGGGCGCCCAGCATCCACTACGGACTCCGAGAAATAGAATTATCGGTAAGTAAATTCTTATTTTCTCTATCGTCCTAGTGGATGCTGGGGTTCCTGAAAGGACCATGGGGATTATACCAAAGCTCCCAAACGGGCGGGAGAGTGCGGATGACTCTGCAGCACCGAATGAGAGAACTCCAGGTCCTCTTTTGCCAGGGTATCAAATTTGTAGAATTTTACAAACGTGTTCTCCCCTGACCAAGTAGCTGCTCGGCAGAGTTGTAATGCCGAGGCCCCTCGGGCAGCCGCCCAAGATGAGCCCACCTTCCTTGTGGAATGGGCCTTAACAGATTTAGGCTGTGGCAGGCCTGCCACAGAATGTGCAAGTTGAATTGTGTTACAAATCCAACGAGCAATCGACTGCTTAGAAGCAGGCGCACCCAACTTGTTGGGTGCATACAGTATAAACAGCGAGTCAGATTTTCTGACTCCAGCCGTCCTTGAAATGTATATTTTTAAAGCTCTGACAACGTCCAACAACTTGGAGTCCTCCAAGTCGCTTGTAGCCGCAGGCACTACAATAGGCTGGTTCAGGTGAAACGCTGATACCACCTTAGGGAGAAAATGCGGACGCGTCCGCAGCTCTGCCCTATCCGAATGGAAAATTAAATAAGGGCTTTTATAAGATAAAGCCGCCAGTTCAGATACTCTCCTGGCGGAAGCCAGGGCCAGTAACATAGTCACTTTCCATGTGAGATATTTCAAATCCACATTTTTTAGTGGTTCAAACCAATGGGATTTGAGGAATCTAAAACTACATTTAGATCCCACGGTGCCACCGGAGGCACCACAGGAGGCTGTATATGCAGTACTCCTTTGACAAAAGTCTGGACCTCAGGGACTGAGGCCAATTCTTTTTGGAAGAATATTGACAGGGCCGAAATTTGAACCTTAATAGATCCCAATTTGAGACCCATAGACAATCCTGATTGCAGGAAATGTAGGAAACGACCCAGTTGAAATTCCTCCGTCGGAGCACTCCGATCCTCGCACCACGCAACATATTTCCGCCAAATGCGGTGATAATGCTTCGCGGTGACTTCCTTTCTTGCCTTAATCAAGGTAGGAATGACTTCTTCTGGAATGCCTTTTCCTTTTAGGATCTGGCGTTCAACCGCCATGCCGTCAAACGCAGCCGCGGTAAGTCTTGAAAGAGGCAGGGACCCTGTTAAGACAGGTCCCTTCTCAGAGGTAGAGGCCACGGATCGTCCGTGACCATCTCTTGAAGTTCCGGGTACCAAGACCTTCTTGGCCAATCCGGAGCCACTAGTATCGTTCTTACTCCGCTTTGCCGTATGATTCTCAATACCTTTGGTATGAGAGGCAGAGGAGGAAACACATACACCGACTGGTACACCCAAGGTGTTACCAGCGCGTCCACAGCTATTGCCTGCGGATCTCTTGACCTGGCGCAATACCTGTCCAGTTTTTTGTTGAGGCGAGACGCCATCATGTCCACCATTGGTCTTTCCCAACGGTTTATTAGCATGTGGAAAACTTCTGGATGAAGTCCCCACTCTCCCGGGTGAAGATCGTGTCTGCTGAGGAAGTCTGCTTCCCAGTTGTCCACTCCCGGGATGAACACTGCTGACAGTGCTATCACGTGATTCTCCGCCCAGCGAAGGATCCTGGCAGCTTCTGCCATTGCACTCCTGCTTCTTGTGCCGCCCTGTCTGTTTACATGGGCGACTGCCGTGATGTTGTCCGACTGGATCAACACCGGTCTTCCTTGAAGCAGAGGTTCCGCCTGGCTTAGAGCATTGTAGATTGCTCTTAGTTCCAGAATGTTTATGTGAAGAGACTTTTCCAGGCTCGACCACACTCCCTGGAAGTTTCTTCCT